>NW_005841980.1:2244962-2275268 GCF_000455745.1 Alligator sinensis | reverse complement strand
GCTGAAATCATTGCCTGGGGTGGGAGAAGAAGATGGGGACCTGACGTACCAAGGGAGCCATGGAGCAGCTGCAGCTGACACAAGTGTGGGCCAGATGGGCAGTTTTAAATCAAAACCTTGACACCCCCAAGCTGCACTGCTTGCCGTGTCTTTACAAGGATCCCACTAACGAAGAGACAAGTAGTTGTGAGTTCTTTGCCATGCTGATGCGCTCCAGGACGACCCTTTCCCGTGGGCCCTGGATCCCACTCAATACCCAAGAAGGACTCTTTTGTGTGACACAAACCCCATATTCACATCTCAACACGTTTCCATCACAAATGATGTCTCAAGTACTGCCTGCAGGGTTGGGCTGGAGATAATCCATTGCCGGTGGCATGAATGCTTCTTCTTCATTTTCATAGATTCATAAATACATAGATGTTAGGGTTGGAAGGGACCTCAGTAGGTCATCATTTTCTAATGTTTTTCCCCCTCTTTGTTGGCTTTTCATTTACTCTCCCTCTTCTCAGCAGGCCACGAGCGGGCAATGTTTCAGGCTAGCGCTGTGCTTTCAGGGGCAGACTCCTTGTGAAGGGGGCATTCCCAAGGGCGGCCTTTTAAACTCCTCTAATTCTGAGAGAGCAAAGGAAAGGGCTGATTTCCCATTTAGCCATGACATAGGTCTGCAATAAGTAGCGTGCAGGCCAGACCGAGATCACGTTATCTCCATCTTGTCACGCAAAGTTAGGGCTGGGTGCAGATTGGAGCTTACGGGCGCCTGGGTTTATGCTGTGGGCTGCAGAGACATGGATCCAATCTCATGGATTCAAATGCTGCACTGTTGCAAAACCTTCTTCAGGCTAAGTCGTGGAGCATTAGCAAGTGGGCGTCAGGCAGAGCTGGGGTTTGGCTGCCCTTCCTGCTCTTCTCTGAGCAGAGGTACCAAGGGCTGGAAGGTCCCAAAGGTTGCGATACTACATTGCCCCGGGAAGAGGGGGATGGTTTGGGAGAGCGGGGCAGCTATGGGAAGACCTTCAGCCCACAGAGCTGTCTGCTCAACCCCTTTCATCACCAGTGGAAACCAAAGCCCCAGCACGCCTGGCTCTATCCCACCAGATAGATGCCTATCTCCTAGCAGACCCAGTTTCCACAGGTGGCTGGAGGCTGAACACCACTGGGGGGGAGATCTTGAAGAGAACTGGGGAGAGGGTGAATTATGGTGGTGGGGCTGTGATGGGAGGATCCTTAGGTGCCTGGATGCAGCCAGGGGCCTTTGACAACAATGTGCATGTGTCCTAATGCAGGCACCAGCCTTTGGTGCAGCAAAGTGGGGAATGGATCTTGTCAAAAGTCTTTTTTTCCCCTGCCTTCTCCTGCTTTTGTTATTGCTCCAGAAGGAAGTTTTTTACAGTCGTTTCCCAATCAGCTCTGCTTGTGTTCCCTCCTACCGTCAAAGGGCATAGCCGGTCTTCCCTTCTCGATGCATCCTGGGTGCATTGGCTGGGTTTGGGACTGAGCAATGTTTCACTGTAACATGAACCCTTATTTGCCTGGGTTTTACTGGGGTAGGTGAGGAGCCTCACAGCCTGGGCTGTGTCAGTCTCTAACTTTCAGAGCTCCCCTTCCAAATGCACTGTTGGATCATGTCCCGAACCCATTAGGTTGCTTCTCTTCCCCTCCAGTCTTAGCTGAAATCGCATGACTCACAACAATAGCCTCTGCGGTTTCCTCTTGAAATGAATCACAGCTCAGAACAATGCAAAGAGAGTGAGACTTTCCCAGTCAAGTCCGGCCGCAAGTTCACTCGCTCCAAACTGGTCTCCTGTGGTGGGATGTCCATCCAGAGGCAGCATGGATGCATCTGGATCGTGCAGACCTCCGTTGAGACGCTGCTGGTTTGGAAAAGCCCTTCTACAACTTCTTATGGGCTTTTTACTTTTTTGTAAGAAAAGATGAGCATTTTGGGGTGGGAAAAACTCCATTCTGAACATAAATCTAGAATTTTTGGGGAGAAAAATAACCCTGTGGGACTGGCTTGATAGCTCTAAAGACTTCATGGTGCCACATATTTCTCCAGGTCCTGTCTCCCTTTTGACTTTTTGTGTAGGTGAAGTCAGACTTTTTGTGTAGGTGAAGTCACTCAATTTACGTTACGTTAGGAAAATCTTCTAACTTTGCTTTGTGTAACCATCATTATTTTGGAGAGGCTCAAGTGAATCCCCACATTAAAGGTATCCCGGTTGTAGCTGTGTTGGTCTAGAGGAAAAAGCAATCAGGACTTGTGGTCGAGGTGATATCTTTTATCTTTTATTGAAATCTAGTTGGTCTAATAAAAGATATCACCTCAACCATGAGTCCTGATTGCTTTCCCCACGTTAAAGAGATCGTCGTCCCTCATCTCAGCACCACCTTGCCACTGCTCACCTCGGGGTATCATATTTGCAGCTATTTTAATGGAGCAAGTAGCATATTCCTTTCCACACAGTGAACTCAGCATTGCTTTTACAATACGGTGCCTACAGCCCAAAAATTTAGACAAGCTGTGACTTTCTCTGGCAGCAGCTATGAATGGCTTCTTTATAATTACGCTCTGTACTTGCCTATAAACTGAGCAATGCATGCCAATGTTCCCAGGCAAGCCTTGTGGTTTGGATGACATGCAAGTCAAAGGGATGAGCAATGAGTCCTGATGAGGTTTGGAAGCCGGCCCCTGAACTATTCGAGCTTGGGATTGAAAGGCGAGACCTCCCCCAAGTGCCCACGCGATAAGATCAGCACTTGAGTTTCTTACAGGGCCGATGAGAGCATCTCTCATCACGTGCAAATAACCCCTGGGCTGCAGGGTTTGGAGGGTGGAGGATGGGAGAAAGCTCATGCCTGAGTGCCTCGTTTTTTGTAGGGCTGCAGGTGGCAACATAGGGCTTGGCTGAGAGGCTGGTTGGCTCTTCAGCAAACATCTGGATTTTGTCACTGCCATTGCTTCCACATGAGAATACTTCCACATTACTTCCACACAGAGGCTGTAGCATCTGGACGCTGGGCAGCTGGTTACAGGTGACCCAGAGGGCTGGGAAGGGGAGGGAGACTTGATGGGTGGGAGGGCTATGAGTCCCACCCCGTGGTGATCCCTAGCACACCCCGTTGTCCTCCCAAGAGCATTGTACAAGGTCAGTAGAAGGGATCTGGGCTCGTCTAGTGGCACATCATGGAGAGAGAGCAATTTTCTTGCTAGGCTGCTCTGAATTTGCTCCCAACACCTACTTTTGAGCCCTCTGGCACTGGCAGGTCCGAGAAAAGGCAGTGGGGAGTAGTGTCCTCTGCAAACTTCTGGTTCAAGGGAGCACTGGGGGCTTTGGGTGAGTGGGGAGCACTTAGTCCTGTCCTCTCTAAGCCCGCACTGGCACAGACAAGCCCTATGAGTCTCTCCTGGCTCTTCCCTTTGGAGTCTTTCTCTATTTGCACGTTGCTCTTTACCCTTAAGCAGCCCCTTATGCTCAGCCCTGCAGTATTGTTCCCTCTGGGAGCCCTGAATTCCACTTCTCAACCAGCAACGGGGGAGGTTGGAGGAAGCCACGGGGCAACAAGCTAATTTGCACACCCCTTCCGTGGAGCCAGCTCCGGCCGCAGTCTGAGAGCAAGGAAATAAGCACGGTGCAGACCTGCAACCCACTGCACTAGTCTGACAACACTCACCTTGGCCCAATGCCACTAATTAATCTCATTACATCCTCAGACGCTTTGCTTTTCCTCCCTCTGTTTCCAAGCGTGGATCTAATGAGGGGTGTGGCAAGGCTTTTGCTATTAGACGGGCCCCATGTCAGAGCCACTGTAATAGTCTTAGGGACTGTTTACACGAAACATCGGTGGGCTTTGGAAGACTCTAAGTGATCTGCCAACTAATCCCTGAGATGAAAGACACGGTCTAGGCAGATGGCAGAGCAAGGCTGAAGTGATATTGGTAGCAAACCCGGAGAACCCAAACCCCGTTAGAGTCATCTTTCATAAGTAATGCCTCACAGCGATCGTTCTGGTCCCTGAACAAAGTCCCTTCCATTGGGGCATGTCCTACTGGTGGTGATCTACATGCTACTGGCCTCTGTTGCACAACCGTGCGTTTGATTCCCAAGAAGAGTAAAACCAATTATTTGAATCTCTTTGATCTATATACCCTTGGGAGCATGAATGCTGCTTCTTTTTGAGAGCCGCGTGGCTGCAGTTAAGACTGTGACAGCTTCCAGAAATATGGATGGACCTCTCAACAGACGTTGCGATGCGGGTTTTGGACACAGGAAGCGGCCGCAGTTGCACGAAACACTGCTTTAGAGACCAGCTCTGCACACTGCCCTGCATTGGTTATGCTCTCAGAAGCCCTGAGTGTGCAACACAGAGCTTAAAATGCAGACACTGGGTGTGTTCAGCCCTTACCTGTGCCAGGGTGAATGGCGAAGAATCCCTGGGGGTTTCCATTTAGGATGTGAAAAGTCAACTTCCCTTTGGAGCTGGAGTCCGGGTCGCTGGCATCAAGCTGCAGGACAGAGGTGTTTGGTGGAGAGTTCTCCATTACAGCCGTATAAAAGACAGGTCTGGACATCAGGGGTGGGTTGTCATTGATGTCAGCGACCTCAATGAAAATCTCAGTCACAGAGGACAGAGGAACAGATCCTAGGTCCACAGCTAACACGGTCAGCCAGTAGTGAGAGGTGGCCTCTCGGTCCAGTGGTCCCATGGTCAGGATTGTACCTGGAAGAGTTAAGTAAGCTCTTATCCTGGGCTCAGAGAAGTCCAACAAACCTGAAGAGTGTTACCCTTAAAGCTGATGTGATTAAATGTGGCTGTGACCCACTACCAGGTCTGGGTTACTGTGGAGGACATCTCTGTCTCCTCACTGAAATGGGTGCCTATCCTGTAGGAATTATTTTCGATGTAGAAACGGCATGCCTTGAGGGTGGCTGGTGAAGGAAAAGACCAAAGAGTTTGTTGGGATTAGGGCTGGGCTGGGTGGACGTGGTTTCAGTTGGCCACCACTGCCACGAGTGCTTTTAGTCCTCCTGAAATTATTTCTGAATAATTGTGGCTGGGAAAGAAATCACTGGGATTAGATTTACTGTGGCAGGGAAGGAGAAGGGGCCTCTGTTTTTTTGTTTTAACTAATAACTCGGTCATTAGGCCACTTGCCCCAGGTCATGAAGGTTCAATGCCCTCTTCTGCTTGTGGGGATTTGAACCCAGCTCTCCCATTTATCTTGGGTGAGCATCTAACTGTCATGTTATAGGGTGGGGAGGTCTCAACCCCAGGCTCCCTGCCTCCCCAGGTGAATGCTATAATCCCCAGGCTACCGAGATGCAGCTTCTCTCTGGTTGAAGGAGCATCTCAGTCGTGCAGCATCGACATGAGAGGCTGAGTGCACCCCACTGCAGATTGCCCTGTTGCAGACAGGTCAGGGTACTCTTGCCAGTGTTGTGGGTCTGGAGCCCCTCAGTCAAAGGACAGGCTTGAAGCTGATTCTCCAACAGCCTGTGCAAATATCCTACCCAAGAAATCCCAGAGTGTGGCCAATGAAGGCCAAGAAGGGATGTGGAAAGGGGCAGCGGAGTACAGTCTAATCCTAATCACGCTGCGTGGCTTCTCCTAGTAGGGGTATTAGGAACTTTGCCTGGTCTTGGAAGGTCTCTTCCCATCATGGAGACCCGAAAGAGGAGGTCCAAGCTCTGCCGGCCGTACCTGAGGGTGCATATTGCACTCCCGTGAACACGTATAGCTGGCAAAAAACCCACAGGCTTTGCAAACAGTTTAGGATCCAGAAGGGTTCTGCTAGTCACGGGGCATCATTTAAGCCAGTCTCTAAGCTGCCCCTGACCCGAGGTGGTCATGACTCTGAGAGATGTGAATGTGTTGAATCTGCATGTGTGAATATTAAGTTATTTTTCAGTTGAATCTGCTGATGGCAATGCATGTATAGTTTTACCTTGTTTACAATATAGTCTATGCCCACCAGGCTAGCAGTACTCTATCCCACACGTGTAGGAGTCATTTCTTGGTGAATTTGCATTTCTTGGCGAATGCCTTGGACAAACATAACAATTACCTGTGTCCTTCTCGATACGGAAGACAGACAGGCCCGTGCCCTCACGGATGAAATACTGGAGCTCTCCATCCTTCCCCTTATCCGCATCCTGTGCAGCGACCGTCACGACTGATGTCCCCTCAGGGCTGTTCTCTTGCACCCAGCCGGTGAACACGAAGGAGGAGAAGCGAGGAGGGTGCAAGTTCTCGTTCACATCCAGGACGGTGACTTCCACGTGGCAGAGGGACGAGCAGGAGAGAGGCTTTCCCCCATCGCTGACCTGCACGGTCAGATTATAAGAGTCCCTTTTCTCATAGTCTAGCTCTTTCTCCAAGCTGAGAGCCCCTGTCGATCTGTCCAGGTGGAACACCTTCTCCTGGTCATTGAGGAAGCTGTACGCCACCTCACCCCCAAAGCCAGTGTCCGGATCAAAGGTCTCCAGGAACAGCAGGATGGTCCCGAGGGGCAAGTCCTCTGGGACCTTCACCGTGTTGAGATCTGGGATGCAGCGTGGAGCGTTGTCATTGACATCATCCAAAGTCACAACCACATCGGTGACCGAAAACAGCGGATGGCCCGTTGTTGGCTGGTCCCTCGCTTCTATTTTGAGCACATAGCAAGGCCATAGTTCTCTGTCCAGGGGTCCAATCACTGTCACCTCCCCACTGACACTATGAATGGCAAATTTATCTGTGGGGGTCAAGAGGGAGTATTTTACCCTTCCGTTGTCATCTGTATCCACATCCTCTGCTTTTACTTGTGCTATTGTTGTCCCTGTTGTTACGTGTTCGGGTATCGCCACCCAGTATGCACCTTGTGGGAATTTAGGGGCGTTGTCATTGGCGTCCAACACATTCACCGCCAGGAGTTTCCATGCTGACTTCTGCGGAGCGCCGAGATCATATACGGTAATGTTAAGGATGTAGAAGCTTGTACGCTCATGGTCTAAAGGAGCAAACACCTGAAGGAGACCCGTTTCTGCATCAATAGTAAAGCAGCTGTCCTCATTCCCATCAGAGATCACATACACCAATTTGCCATTGAAGCCAGTGTCAGGGTCCACAGCTACCAAGTCAACGATGGTGGAGTTGACCGGGACAGTCTCCATGATATCGATAGATCTTGGGAAGGTATCATCAAATTGCGGTGCATGATGGTTGATGAGATACAGGTTCAGAGTTGTTTCATCCTCTTGGCCGTGGCCTTGAGATTGAGACTCGATGGAGTGGATGATTGTCTCCGTCAGCTGCTTCAGCACCCCTGTCTCCTCACACTGCATTTGGACTGGGAAACCTGGGCTGACCACGGTGATGTTCACAGAGGTGGGCAGAGCATAGTTCTCTCCATCTGTAGCAGTTATTTTCAGAGAGTAGAAGGGCAGTCGTCCCTCTGGGAGGTCCCTGAAGGAGGTGCTCAGGGAGATGACTCCAGAGATGGGGTTCAGCTCAAAATGCCGCAGCTCGTTGCCAGACATGATTTCATATTTAACGTGCTGCAGCTCATCGATATCAATGGCAGATACCATGGCCACCGCACCCCCGATACGTAGGTCCTGGGGGATGCTTCCATTGCAGTTGGCCTTCTCAAACACGGGGGCATTGTCATTTAGGTTGCTTAACACGAGGGAGACATAAACCTCTGTCTCGTGGCGGAAGGGCGAGCCCCAGTCTGCAGCCCAGACCCGTAGGTGGTACCATCGCTGCATCAGTTCATAGTCCATTGGCTTGGTGGTGGAGATTGTGCCTGAATATGGGTCAATGACAAAGGGAACGGATTTCTGGTTGGCTATAGTGTAGGTGACAAAGCCGTTCTCCCCGTGGTCCTGATCGGTAGCTCTCACTGTTAGGACACTGGTGCCGGAAGAAAGGTTTTCATCAAAGTTGCTGTGGTACGAAGACTGAGTAAAGCTCGGAGCGTGGTTGTTGCAATCAATGATGTCAACAACGACGGTGGCGAAGGCATGACTGTTGGTGGTTGTCACGTCAAGTTCAAACTGAGGCTGCTCGTGGAAGTCCATGAACCTGACTGTCGTTATCAGCCCCGTGTGAGGGTTGATCTTAAAACTTGTGCTGTCAGGAGAGGGTTTCAACATATATTTCAGATTTGGAAAGACTGGGGTGATTGCAACCATAGCAACGTGGCTCCCCGGTGGGGAGAATTCGCTGAGCTGGACCTTGTACACGTCTTTCTCAAATCTGGCTGAGACGTGTTTGGAAGGAGGGATGTGAATAACTCTAACCGGAGAGTGGAGGGGTGGTTTGCTCTTGTCCTTGGCTTGCAGACTGAGATTGAAACCCAGTGGGTTATTCAGCCAGTTAATCTCCTTGGTTGACACTATCGTAAACTCATGGCTCCCGACATACGATTTGATAGCTTTGAAATGCCTCCCTGGATCTCCGCCCACAATGTCGACCGAATCTATCCCACTTTCTGAGCCGTACGTCTCCACCAGCAGCGTTGCATAGAGAAGGTCTTCAGTTGAATCAGGTGGTGTCACCGTCACGGACGAAATGACCGGGGGCTTCTTGATAGATGGCTCCACTTGGACCACTAGGCTAGCCAGGTTTCCAAACCCGTTGCCCTCCGAGATCTTCCTCATCCTGTCCACAGCCAGGACCTGCAGCTGGTGCTTCCCTCGGTGGGTAGCATTCAGCCTACCAGCGGTCATCACAACCCCGCTGGTGGGATGCACGGTGAACAAGTGCGACCGGGTGTTGAGAGCGTAGTAGAAATCTGCATTCTGGCCTAGGTCGGCATCCGTGGCGCTGACCACACCGATCGTGGTCTTTAGAGGCATGTCTTCTCGGATGGTGACTTTGTACGAGGGGGGTGAAAAGAGGGGTTTCAGGTCGTTTCGGTCCAGAATGTGGACCAACACTTTGGCCCACGCTTCGTAGGCAAAGCTCCTCTCGGTGGCTTGAATGATCAGCATGTAATTGTCCTTCACCTCCCTGTTTAAAAGCGCTGTGTTACCACTCCTAGTCCTTATCCTCAAGAAGCAGAAATCCCCAACAACGTGCTCCTCGGTTTTAAAGAGGCCAGCGTTGTCCCCAGAAGCTATTCGGTATCGGATGGCCCAGTCTGGGTCTTTCATGTAGATGCCCATTTTGACGTAGCTCTCGACGTAGGTCTTGGGAGCCGAGTTCTCGTAAATGGTGGCGTTGTAAATGAGGTGGGTGAAGTGCAGCGGGGAGGGGTTGCCTTTCTCCGAGCTCCCACCTTGGGTCGTGCAAAATACCAGAATAACTAAGCTGAGGACACACCTCGTGGTAATGGCTTCCATGGCAGGGTGTCCTCTCAAGCCCTGAAGAGAGACAAAGAGAGCAGTTAGAGAGCAGCTAATGTGGAGCAGAGATGGTTTTATTCAGGCCCACATGTTACAGCCAAAGGAGCATCCTCCCTGACCTCTCTTCTCTTCCCTCCACTGGCACAACCATTGAATGTCTCTGTTCCTCATCGTTACCTTCTGCTTCTCTTTCCCCTCCCGCGGTCGGTCCCGCGGGCCCCAGCCCTGGCTCACCCCAACCTCCACTTCCTCTGCTCCTGCCCTCCAGCTGTGGAGTATCTAAGGGAGAAGACAAGTTGGCTTCCTCCACTAAAATGTCTTCTCTCCTCTTCCAGCTCCGTCGTTACCTCACTAAATCGTCTCTTCTTCGTGCCACCTCATTGACTCCCCCATCTGCGATCCCAGCTGCCTTTCCTCCGTCTCTAACTCATTGCACAAGTCCTCCACTCTCTGGCCTGCATTCCTCCCTCCCATTGGCGATGCATAGGGGGTGCACATGGGTGCGCGTGCACCCCTTGAGATTGGCCGTGCACCCCCTGGAAGAGCCAGCCACGAAACTGGAAGTGCACTTCTGGTTTTGCCGCTGGCTTGGCAATCGGCCTCACTCCCCGCTTGGCAATCTGGTGCCCTCCCAGACTTGGGAGGCACCAGTCACCCATGCTTGCTCCTGTCTGGATTTTGCCAATGTCTTCCAAGAGATACCCAACAAAACATGACCTTGGCCTTCCCCCTCTCCTCGGCTTCCTTTCCAGCCCGCTTCCCTTCATAGAGTTCCTCTTCTTCCCTGTCACAGAGGCAGACATTTCTTGTCTGCCCCTTCTCCTCCTTTCATCCCTCCACTTACCCCAGGGACCCCCTCTTGCTTCATTTTCCTTGCACCAACTCTTGCCCCTTCCTCTACTCTTCTCTTCACTTCTTGTTCTCCTCTGGGTCTTTGCCCTCACAACACACACAGGCATTAGCCTTTCCTATCTTGAAAGGACCTGCCTCTGGATGCCTTTGCCTCTCCGTATCCCTTCTTCTTTTCATTTCAAAGCTCCTTCAGCTCCATTCCAGAGCCGAAGCCAGCTGCACTTGACTGGATCCGCCCTAGCCGGCGTCTCTGAAGTTGCTCCAAACTGGCCTTCTCCCAGCCAGTTCTCAAAACCAGTGCTCCACCCGCATCCTCCGGGGCCTGTCAGTCACCTGGGACAGTCAGCCATCCTCCTCTCGTCATCCCATGGCTACAGCGTCTTCCCTAATTGTTCCTTCACCCCGTCCGGGAGAGGATCCTCCTTATCTCTGCTTCCACTTTCCACAGGACTTTGTCCTTTCCCCTCCTCCCTCCGCACCTTCTCTCCACAAGCACAAATTCAGCTCCTACCTCTATACAAATGACTCCCAGGTCTACTTCTCTCCCCAGAGCATTTCCCCCCTGTCCAAAGCAAACTTCCAGGATGCCTCTCTGACTTCTCCTTGTGGACGTCTAACTGTCAGCCAAGAGCAACATCGCTAAAACCGAGCTCTTAATTTCCCTTCCTCCAAGCTCCCTGCAGCCGCCTTTCTCAAGCCCTGTGGACACCGTCGCCATCTCCTCTGCACCACTTTGACTCAGATTTTTGTCCTCTGCTTTATAGTCCTTCCAAAGCTCTCCCTTTGCAATATTAGCTCTTATAACTCTAGCTGTTATGGCCGGTCCCTCCCTGACTCCATTTACAGCAGGGGTTTGCAACCTTTTTTAGACTCGAGGCACCCCTTGATAGGCTCGAGGCACCCCTCAGAAAGTGCCAACTCTTTTTTTTGACCAGAGAAAATGAACAGACCAAGTCTTCTGTTGCAAAGAACTCCACAAGACTTGAACATGGTGGGTTCCTATGTGGAAATGTTGGGCTTATCTTACAAATCGTGTTTGCACACCTAACAGTGCAAACGTTGTGTGGCATCCCTGAAAGGATCTCCAGGCACCTTAGCATGCCACGGTCCCCTGGTTGAGAGTCACCGGTCTACAGTGATATCTCGTGTCTTCTTGAAGCCCCGTTGGTGGATAGTGAGATTTCTCTGCTAAATACCAAGACTTGACTCTTGGAGCAGAAGCTACAAGGATTGCACATCCAGTATCAGGTCCCACCATTAGCATCGTCTGCCACCTTATCATTTATCCTCCTGCATGCTGTGGGCCAGTGCCAACACACGGGACTACAGTGTCACAAGGATGCAATATCAGTGAAGAAACTGGGCAGCAGCTATATGATTAGTATGGATGTATCTCGTTGTATTTGGCAGTGGTTTTTGAAGTCAGGGTGTTGGTTTTTTGGGTTTTTTTATAAAGCCTGATGAATAATCTTGTATTTGCATTTGGGACTGGAAGTAGGGAAATTCACTGGTAATTCAAGCTAAATATAGGTGCATATACTTCCCCTGGATATACCGAGAGATCTCTATCTGGTGATCTTTCTTCCTGTTTTGGATCTGTATAGTATATCAAACGCCTGCCAGCCACTTGGCACCTTCCTGATTCAAACAAGGAAGACTTGTTTTTCCAGACGCTTTTACAAGACTCATCGTTTTAGAAGTGAGAACCCGTTCGGTTTCCAAGTCAAGGCAAACACTAGAAACAAATGATCTGAATGCACGTGTATGCCCCTTTGGAAAACAGGCAGATCATATTCTCTTGCCGAGAAAGCTCATTCTTGACAAATAAAGGATCGTAAGCCAGATGCCATCACTCGGATCCAGTCTTCATTAACACATAAAGAGCTGTCATCCAGCGGTCTCCCTAACGGATGGTCATTCTTTTTTTTTTTTTTAGAGCAAGACAGCTGACATTTAAGATGTAACATATTTGACTTGGCTTAGAGGGGAGCGCAAATATTGGACCGAGAAGCCCATGTGAATGTGATTGACTTGCGGCAGGATTGAAAAAAAAAAGGTTTTTTGCTTCTATAATGTCATTTCTCTGCCCCAAAAGCTGGACACGTTTCCAGATATTGAGCAAACCATTCAACCTTGGGAGGTCAGGGCTAATTGATCCAGAAAGGCGTTTGGTTCCTTCTACACCCGACAGCCATGCTCTTCAAAGGTCTGCGTGTTACTTAAGGAGGCAAAGGAGGTGGGCGGCAAGCAGGGACTTGTTGGAAGCTGCTCCCTTTCCAACTTTCAAGGCTGCACCTCGAAAGAAGAGAAGCGTGTCCCATAGCTGCAAACCAGGAAGGCTTTCTGTTGCACGTGACACCTGAGTGTAGAGTAGCACAGTAATAAGAGCAGTGAAAGCGAGCATCGTGGCTTAGGAAGACAGAGTTTGCTAAATAGCATCAGGCCTTTGGTCCTTCAAATCTGGTGTCTTCTCCCCAGCAGAGCTAACGCCTCCTGCTTTTGCACAGGCCCAACATTTCCTTCCTGGCCCCTGCCCTTCTCAGCCTCTGCCCTCAGGCATGCTGCTTAATTACCCTGAAGTCAGTACGTGCCACAACTGATGTTAATATTGCAAATGTAACTCTGGCTAAGCTCGAACCCCCCACCCCGTGCGTGTGTCTGGGCAATTCTCGGAGCAGGGAGAGGAAATGCATGTCTGTTCTTCTTGTTAAATTCCTATGGATTTCCCCCCGTTTTGTCTTGGAAGCTCAATTCTCAGGATATTTAAGGACTGCCAGGACCGCGGTGTGCAAACAGCCGAGCTAAAACTTCAGAGTGCAGACAGACGCATGGGGTATACCAGAAAAAAACCTGTATGTGCTTCAGGATGCTTTTAAACTAGGCTATGAAGTTTAATGGAGGACTCTCCCTCTCCTATGGCACGGCTCAAACCATCGCTAGGAAGACCAACAGTGACTGAATTGAGTAGATTTTTGCAACTTTTTAAAAACTAATTTGCTATTAAAAGTCTGGGCCACTTACTGCTTTCCTCCTTCCTGGATTCCCTTTGGTTTTGCAATGAGAGAAGACTCAGCAATTGAGCTTGCGAGCAGGCCACACACAATGTTGGTAATGTTTCTCAGCTCCGATTCCCGGCTGGTTTAGCCCGCGGAAGAGGTAACAAGCTCTTTTATGAGCGGAGGGTAACTGGGTTATGAAGAAATCAGTCCGCTTCCCATTGAGTGTCATGGGGCAGGTCATCCTTCCCCCTTCCCTGGCGCTGCCAGCAGGAGCTGGTGGTCGTTCCCCTTCGGGTCATCGTTCTTGCTTAGGCTGCTGGTTTCAGCTCCACCGGATGTTTTCTGCCAGCTGGCACTGTGAGATTTGGGGTCTGTTTGTGCTCTGGTAATGAGAGATGGGACTGGAAAAGGGAAGATGTGAGGACTTTGGTTCTGTTTCATTTCCGTTTCTACGTGCTTCCGTTTCCAGGAGTTCATGGTGCCTGGAGAGCAAAGACCTCCTGAGACCATGCAAGGGAAAAGCTTTCTTCTGTGGGTCACAAGCATGTTGCTCCACTGATAACGTTCGCCAGGCTGGAAATCTGAAGTAGCTGAGGGCTTTGTTCTTGCAAAATGCTCCGAGGTGGAGGGGATGCACGGTTAGGAGCTATAGCTGATGTCAGAAAACATCTGGACTCTCAGATTCATAGACTCATAGAAAACTCGGGGTGGAAGGGACCTTGGGAGGTCACATCTAGTCCAACCCCCTGCTCCAAGCAGGACCAGCCCCAACTACATTACTCCAGGCAGTGCTGATTTGCTCCCAGGGTGCTAATGTTTCTGGGGACTGAAGGGCTAGAACACATCTGTCCACCTGAATTCACAGGCAGGCTTCATACCCGTGCCCTTCCCACCTTCTACACGAGGGAAGCTACCCAGAAAGCTGCTCTGGGCTTGTCTCAAGCCCTGGGTGTCTATGCCTGAGAGTGGCACAGGGGGCAAGCCTGGAGCAGGGTCAGTGGTGACCTCCTGGGCGTGCAGTGTGGGGCAGACCGGGATGGGTGGCAGTGTCCAGACCTCTTTGTGCTGGGACCTCCCGCTGCTGTGGTCCAGACCAGTCCAGGGAGCTTCAGAAAGAAGAAACATCAGCTGTCCTCATCTCTAGAAGGCCTCTATTCCCAGGTCGCTGTGTATCAGAGCCATTCCCTTTAGATAACAGCAGGAGGGATGGCTGCAGCTCTGGGTGGCCACGCTGCATTGGATCGCTCTAGGCCATGTTTCCTTCCTTTCTGCCTTGAACGGCTGCAACGAGCCGGCTCCTTCCCTCGCTCCTTCCCAGGAGATGGCGTGTCTCCACACGTAGCCGGGAAGGGGCGATTGAACGCTTTGCATCTCTGTTTCTGCTTGCAGTCAAGCCCAGGCTGGTTGTGGCTGAGCCGCGCTATTAGCTGGCTGGTATTTTTAAGAGCAATGATTTCTGCTGGGTTCCCAGAGAACAGGTGTCCACCTTTGAGAAACCAGCTGTGGCGCTGGCACCTTTGAGGGCAGCGTTGGCGGAGGTCGGCGTGCTCAGAGGCTGGGTTACCTCCTCACCTCCGCCGGTCAGGTCCCTGCAGGTTAGTGGAGCAGACGGAGGCGAGCTGCGGCTCATGCATTACGTGCTCGGCATGCAACTTCTGCCTCCGCAGCCGTTAACCTGGGACTCTCACGTGTGCTGAAGTTGCAAGAATAAGAAATAGACCCAGGGCACCCAGGATAGCAGTGGCTGCAGGGGAGGTGGAGGACATGCGTGGTACATGGTACCAAAAGTGGCCTGTTCTGATCCATCCCCAGATTCGCAGAAAAACCCTTCCAGAAAAGACCTGGTGCATTTGACAGCGCTGGGCCTGGGGGCTCTGTAGCAGTGGGTGGTTTGTCTGATGCCAACATCTTGACTGCAAGGCCTGGGGCAGAAGCTGTGGTAGAAACCAAATCTACTATCAACCCAAGCTGCAAGCAGGAAGAGGGGAGGGGGCTGGGGTGCAGGGTGCAGGGGTCTCTGAATCACGGCCAAGGTGCAATGCGCTGCACGGGGTAGTGGGTTTGCCTGTGGATTGACAGAAGGTCGAGGGGACTTAATGGTCACCCACCAGGACAACTCATCATTCCCAGTCATGCAAGCCTTCAAGGCAGGTTTTATTTTTTTTTTGTGAACCCAGGAAAACTTCCCCCTCCGAGTCATTCGCAGCAGCGAGCGCATGTCGGAAGGGAGCAGGGATCAGGACTCTACGTGTCTGGGGCTGGCACAGTGGATCAAATCCTCCTACTCTTTCTTTTTCTAAAGCTTTCAAGTCTCCGATACCCCGAGGATGCTTCCTGTTAGCTTCCAGGCAGCTGCTTGTTGCCAAGATGATATAATTCACATCTCTCCTTGTTTGCTTCCATCTCCGGGATCCACACCCCTCCTGCTGCTGGGCTTTCTGGTGCCCGGACATGCAGGGACGGTGGCACATCGCACCTCTCTGGCTGGAGAAGTCCTGGCAGCCCCACACCGCACAGCATCCAGAAGCAGGGTTTCCAGGATCCTTCCTGCGGATGGTGGAGACGGCCAGGCCGTAGCAGGGGGCTGTTACCTGCCGGGTTGAGTTTTCCTTACGATCAGCAAGCAGGGCTCAGAAATCCCTCGAAGTATCTGGAAATCAGAGGATTGCCGATAGCTGCAGAATCTATCCAGGAGCTGGTTATTTTGACAGGCATTGCACAGGAGGGAGCAAATGGATGGCTACAGGGAGCGGGGATCACCCAGCGCGATGCTCCAGGAGCCCGGGAAACGCAGCACTCGTGACACGGAGCTTGCACGCTTTCCAGATCCATGGCGGGGAAGTGAGTGCAACCTGCTGGAAAGGGCATGTGTCCCGAGCCCAAGCCCTGCATAGACGTGCACCCCTCCCAAAGGACTGTTAGAAGAAAAACCATGCGACTTAGCACCGGACCTGATGCTGGATTGAATTCTTTCCTCCGCTGTCGCCTCTGGAAGGAGATGGGCTCGTCATTTCTGCTGCCTGGAGATTTTGCTGGGCATGGTTTTGATTTTCCCAGCTTGCTCCCTTTAGTGGAAAATAACTTCAGACTCATTTATGCCGTCAGGGCCATTTGACCCCGCAAAACTCCCAAGGGAGCTGTGGCTCGCCGGCCCTGCTCCAAGTTATGCCAAGGCTGGGCAAAGACCCTGCTGGAGCCAGGTTTGCAAACAAGGTTTCTCTGATGTAGGCAAGCAACCCGTTTGAAACCAAGAGCTCTGAGCCCCCGGCTCACAATGCCGGTTCAAGTTCAGGGGACTTGGGGCTGCACAGGTGCCCCAAACGGCAAGCCGCAAATAGTGAGAGCTCGGAAATGTATAGGCAACATCGTGCACGTGTTCATGAGACGCTCGGGTTCAGGAGAATGCCTCGTGTGATAAACCTGATCTGCTCTTTCTTGTGCATGGAAATCACGGGACTTTGAGCAACCTTCTGGGCATCTCCCTTAGCAGGAACAGCCTACGTTCTCCAGAACAGGCCTTTTGCCTAGAGATCGGGAGGAAAGACCCCATTTCGAGTCCCCGTCTAAGCACAGGCCCTACCCCACCGCTCTGTATCAGCCCTCTGGTGTGGTCTACGCCCTCCCCACCTCTCCCTCTGCTTTCCTTCCCCGCTCGCCTGTCTGAAACGTTGGACAAAGCCTGTTCGGATCGGTTCTCGCAGGCCTAACATGCAGGCACACGCTTGCCTCTCTGCCGAAGGTTACCGGGAAATAAACCTCCAGCCGCTCAGATTACCAGCGGCAGGGCCATTGGTTTGCAAGTGCAAGGGTCAGGAGGGAAGAAGGGGCAATGCAAGGGGACTGAGCTGCTTTGCAGGGTGGGGGCAAGGTCTGGAGCAGGGGAGGGGAGCTGGGTCAGCTCGCACCCGGACAGGGGGGATACAGCATGAAGGATTCACGCGGGGCCAACCGCTGGAGCATCCTTCGTGTTGTCTCAGGGCTGTTTAGAAAAGAATATACCTTTTTTTTTTTTTGGAAAGACAAGGACAAACATTACTAAGGTCTTGGGCTCTTAGCGGCACCCCGTGTGCCTTCTGTCGTCCATGCTGTTTGCTGAACATTGATCCTTTTCTCTGCTTGGGCAATGTTAAAAACTCTGCTTGGTTTCTCTCGTGCACCTGGTCCGTGGTTAGTCCGTTTGGCTTCTGGCAGGGATGCACCGGAGCAATCCCTGAATGACCAGCGTGGCAGAGGAAGGGCTTTATTAATGGATCCCACTGCATGTTTGCACAAGCAGTGCCCGGGGATCCCTCCTTGGGGTCCTGGGTACGGGGCAGGGCACTGGCGTTTGACACTTGCCCTCCCATCCCAGCTCCTGGATTCAGGTGTTCACAGCCTCTGCTTTCCATTTAAAAGGAAAAGGAAGTGTCTTACCCTCCTGGATGAGGAGGAAAGCCTGAAAAGGTGAGCTTTAAATCCTAACCCCCCCATGAACAGCACAACCCCTTTGAGTTCTTTGTTTTTCCACCCCTTGCTTTAAAAAAAAAAATCACATTTCATGATTTCTCAAGGCCTCACTCCATGGTATTGGACCCCCTGAAGCTGGCGGGGCTGTAGGGTATGTCTAGGACCCTGTCTGTCTGGGCAGGAGCATTTCTGTAGCAGAATAACAGATTTCATGGACCCCGGCCATTAAAATACCTTGAAAAGAGTGCTGGAAATAGTTTCTGGGTTGCTAAACAGCCAGGAGCCACGTGGCTGATCATTTAACACCCAGTGCGCGTGCAGTTTATGACCGAGGTCTGCCCTTGCTTGGCGTAACCCATTAAATACCCTTCTTGTTGCTGGGAATGTCGTGCGTGTAGCTAACGGGCCCTGGATGGTAACGAGGCTATGCGCCAGCTCCATTCGGGACGGGGTGGGATGGGGGCAGGACGAGAGGCGATGCGGAGGGAAGCGCTGTGATTAGGCAGAGTAATGCGTATAATGCCCGTGCTGTGGGTTCGGAGCCACCTGCGATGGTTTATGAATGAAGGGTCTGGAGCAGGCAACCGTGCTGCTTAGCACACGCAGCGCTTGTGTTGGTCATTTCCTGCCATTCGCACCAACTCCCTGTGGGCTAACGACCCCGTGCTCATCGTGATGCCCCGTCCTGTCCCCCCGCCCGGCTTTCCCCAAAGGGCTCAGTCCCCGGGGAGAGACAGGGATGGTCAGAAACTACAGAGCGGATGAAAGGCAGACTCAGCGAAGAAGCAGATTGCAGCATAAACTGCTGCGGGGAATCTGACCCCGAGGCTTCAGAGGCCGGGGGCATCTGGGGTGAGATTGTCAAAGTCAGACGGAGATGTACCTACTCTCGCAACCCGCTCCTATGCACCAGAGGTGAGGAAGAACCCAGGTGCCCTTACCGAGGTCTGTGGGCCGGCAGAGCTGTGCATTTTTGGCTAAGGCTGTTTGTAGGAGACAGCAATCCTGGAGAAACCCAGCCCTGCAAGTGTCTGATGGAGATCTGAACTGCCGTGAGCAGCTCAGTGCCCAGGTGGAAGCCGACGCGCATGAGCAGGGGGTTGCCTGTTCTTCCACGCCTGTCGGGCAGAGGCAGGGATACTCTGACCGGCTCCGGAGCTGCAAGCGGCTCTGCAGGTCTCCTCTGTAGCTCTTTGCAGACATGAGGGTTTGCTGCATGCACTGAGGATGCCCTTCCTGCGAGTGCGAACAAGGCAGCACCTCCACTCTGTCCTTGCCTGGGTGACCTAATGCCCCAGATTGCTTTCTCTTGGACTGTGGCATGTTTGCCACAAGTCATCTGCGGATGTGTATTGACCTACCAGCCCGCCCGGGTCCCTGGGCACTTATGTGGGTTGCCAGCCCCTGCAAAGTCCATGCCATTGTGATTATTACCTGACCTATGTAGGCGAGAGCTGAAAAGCAGGGTAAATCAGCCCACGGTGAGCTCTGTGCTCCCTTGGCAAGGCTTTTCCCAGCCCCTGAGCCAGCCGTGGTGTCTGCCCTGCAGAAATCCCTTGCTCAAGTCTGTCTGTCTGATATAGGTCGTGTCCATCCCAGTCTCCTGCTTCAATATGCACATTTCTGATCTAGGAGCCACTTGCCCTGAACAGCAACATCCCACTCTTGATTCACACAGATTCATAGACGTGAGAGTCCCCCCTGCCCAGGACTTACACCCGGGTCCAGCAAAGGCACCTGCAACAGCCAGCGTAGTGATCACGGAGCATGTCTCCGCCGCACGGTGAATCTGGGCTCTGGCTTGAACCCCAGCCTGGAGGGGCTGGCTGCTGGGATGCATTGACCTGCCTGGGCTGGGAGAGGTTAGGACTGAGACTGGCTTTTCCTTTGGCTGGAACCCACCCATGCAAATCATTCAATCCCTGCTAGTCCTCCAGTGCCCTTCCCACAATCCCCTGTGAAGGGCAGACACATTTTTCCATGCTTGATGGGTCAGGGACAGACTCCTAGAGCATCTCAGCACTGTGGGCCATGGCACTTGCCCCTTGAGAGACACCCAGGTGCGGGGAAGACGTGGCTTCACAGCCATTCAGATGCACTCCCAGAGATCGCTGTTACCACACAAACCATCTCCCCAGGCAGCTTCCTTGCTCAGCCACCCTGTCTGCCTTCCAGCTGTCCCCTCCTGGCGCCTTGGCACCCCTTGGCATGGAGATGCTGGCTTCCTAGCTTCTTGTGATGTTTATAAAGCCTACCTGTCCCTCTGCACTGTTTAGGGAGAGGAAAGGATTTCTTCGGGTGGTGTCTTTTATGGGACCAACTCCATAGTCGGAATAGAGTTAGACAAGCTTTCAGATGCCTGATGAAGAACGTCTTGCATTCAAAAGCTTGTTTAACTTTCTCTTGACTATGCCGCCGGTCCAGTAAAAGATACCACCCTAAGAAACCCTGGCCTCTCACATAATTTCTGAACCATCATGGCTGCATCAGTCTTACGCTGCTGTTTAGGGAGAGCATCTGACTGTGGAGTAATAGGTCTGTCTTCGCAACTTGTCTGCTGCTCCCTATTTCACAGCAGTACCGTAGATCTCCATCGCTCAGCAGCATGCACTATAGTATCACAAAATCATAGGACATGAGGGAAGGAAGGGATCTCAGGAGGTCACATCTAGTCCAACTCCCTGCCCAATGCAGGACCACCCCAACTGCATCATCCCAGACAACGCTTTGTCTAGCCTGGTCTTAAAAACCTCCTTGGATGGAGATGCCACCACCTCTCTGGGTCACCTGTTCCAGTGCTTTACTACCCTCCTAGTGATAAAGTTTTTTCTAATATCCAACCTCAACTTCCCTTGCTGCAGCTTGAGCCCATTGCTCCTTGTCCTGTCATCTGCCCCCACTGAGACCAGCCCAGCTCCATCCTTTGTGCAGCCCCCCTGCAGGGCGGTGAAGGCTGCTATTCAATCCCCCTCGGTCTTCTCTTCTCCAGACTAAATCAGCCCACTTCCCCCAGCCTCTCCTCACAAGACACGTTCCCCGAGCCTCACAACCATTTTCATTGCCCTCCGCTGGACTCTCCAACATGTCCACATCCTTTTTGTAGTGGGGGTCCAAAACTAGACACAGGACTCCAGAAGGGCCTCCCCAGTGCTGAATAGCAGGGAAGGATCACTGCCCTTGCATTATGGGTAATGCTCCTACCAATGCAGCCCAGGATGCCGGTAGCCTTTGCAAGGAGGACACACTGCTGGCTCCTGTTCAGCTTATTGTCCATGTAACCCCCAGGCCCTTTTCTGCAGAGCTGCTGCCCGGCCCGTCACCCCCAGCCTGCACCGGTGCATGGGATCGCTCCGTCCTGAGTGCAGGACTTTGCACTTGTCCTTGTTGAACCTCATGAGATGCCTTTTGGCCCAATCCTCCAATCTGTTGAGGTCACTCTGAATCCCAGCCCTACTCTCCAGCATATCTACTACTCCCCCCAGCTCGGTGCCATCTGCAGACTTGCTGTGGGTGCACTCTGCCATCTTCCAGTATGTAACATGGGCAACAAAAATGACTTGAGAGCTGGGGCACATGCTTTATGAGGAAAGGTTGGGGGAAGTGGGCTTATTTAGTTTAGAGAAGAGAAGACTGAGGGGAGATTTGATGGCACCTTTAACTCCCTGCAGGGGGGTTGCAAAGAGGATGGAGCTGGGCTGGTCTCAGTGGGGGCAGACGACAGGACAAGGAGCAATGGGCTCAAGTTGCAGCAAGGGAAGTTGAAGTTGGATATTAGGAAAAGCTTTCTCACTAGGAGGGTGGTGAAGCACTGGAACAGACTCCCCAGAGAGGTGGTGGAGTCCCCATCCTTGGAGGTTTTTAAGACCTGGTTAGACAAAGCCTTGGCTGGGATGCTGTAGTTGGGGCTGGTCCTGCTTGGAGCAGGGGGCTGGACTAGATGTGACCTCCTGAGCTCCCGTCCACCCCTCATTTCCTGTGAGTCTGTGATTCCCCAGGCATTCAGCAGGGGTGGCTGCTCACAGCACAGGTACCAGTCCCTTGCATGCCTTTACCTGGCAGGTAGATTTCCATGAAGGGTTGTACTGGTTTTTTCCTGGCATAGTAGTATTCTGCTTCTACAGAGCTGTGTGCTGGGTGCTGTACATATCTACAGAGAGCTGCTGGTGACAACAGGCAGGTGGTAACAGGCTGGTGCGGTCCAAGGCTTAGGCTGACCATCAAGACTGGCACGTTTGCATAGTTAGAGGGGTCTCATTGGTCACAGTGGGAGCATCTACACATACACTTGTACTACGCAGTAATTTAGGTTACAAAGTTATTGTGCAGTACAGGTACGTGTCTACACATGCATGCCCATACTGCACAGTAACACTGGTAACTTATGCCAACTTGAGCATACTGTACATTTGATGCCTGCATCATGCAGATATCAAATGTACACCCAAATAGTTACTGCGCAGTAATGCATGTGTAGATGCCTTACTGTGCAGTAATACTGCGTGTGCGGACTGACTTGGGACTAACTTCAGTCCCAGGTCAGCCCACATACAATGTGACTGTGCTTTACCGGCTGCACATGTAGATGCTGGCCTAAAAACTGCTTACTGTGCGGTAAATTACTGCGCAGTAAATGCACATGTAGACGCATCCACTATATCTTAATGAGACTTATCCACTCCTTCTACAGCACCTAGATACAGGTGTTTGCAGCCTGCTGATCCACACTGGCTGTGGATGAGGAGCTTCTCTGCACTGCTCACAGAGCAAATGTCACGGTGGAGTGGTTACCATCCCTCTACTTATTGCACAGCAGTGGGTATCGGCCCCTTGCATGGATGCTCGTACTAGCTCTGTCCCCGGGCCATCTCTTAGGCATCAGATATTCATTCATAGTATAATCCCAGGACCCCCTACCTCAGCAACCCATCTGCTGTGTCTGTCTGAAGCATGTCAGCCATCCGTCCCCAGCATTTCATAGCTGCAAAGTGCAAACCTTCCGGCTTCTTAAAAAACACCCATCCCCCTTTTGCTCCCTGCAGCTCTTTCTTCCAAAAAATCAGGAAGCAAAGTTTCTTTATAACAAACAAGGACCTGTCCCCTGCCAAAGGAGATGGGGACTGAGAGAGAAACTGTTTGTTCAGCAAATCAGATTTCTAATAGACAATGGTGCTCAGGTTTTGCAAAAAAAAAAAAAAAATCTGATACTTTTTAATCCTGTTAGGCTTCCACGCTAGTGAAAAGTGCCTGCTGATGCGCGCGCACACACACACACACACACACACACACACACACACACACACACACACACACACACACACACACACACACAAAGGCTGCTCATGCCTGAAGGCAAGAGCTAATGAGTACAGGCATGCAACAAAAAAATGCCATTTTGGTAACAAATGGTTGGCTTGCGCGTGCCTGTGTGACTTGCACTGGTGCCAAGGGCAGTTGGCAGCAAAGCCTGGTGCAAAATGCATCTGCTTCCAAAGGATATAGGGTTCAAGGTGTTGCACCTTATTCCTCCCTTCCCTGCACACCGAGCTGCTTATGGGACCAGGAAGACCATTGGCTTCTTTGGAAACATCCTCTGGTAAAGGAACGGCTGGTAAAAATGCCAGGTCTTAGGAAAAGCCCGGAGCCCTTGGTTACAGACGCTGTGAGGTGGCTAATGCCGTGTGTTTGCTCATGGCATGCAAGTGAGATATCTAAACCCAGAGGAGAACCGCTGAACAAAACCCTAAGCAGCTTTGGGAATCGAGCAAGTGTCCCACTTACCCCACACGCTGACCTGCACGTCTGACCTCCCTGCCCTATTTCAGATCAGGCTGGTAGCGCTGTATCATTGGAGAGGATAAGGTGGCATGATCTAAGGTGGCCTAATGCTATCTGCCCTTCCCCACAAGTCCAGTACACGGTGATTACTGATTATTCGGATGCCAGTGACGTTCAGGGAGGGCTACCTTGCTCACTGGATAGTCTCTCCAGCCTGGCGTCTCCCAGTGCAGCATGCACGGTCCCTACACTTGTGGACGGCAGGCTGCAGAGGACTATTGGGACCAGGCAGCCTCCTTGGACAGGTGTTTTCCTTTTCCTACCTGCAGCCCAACGTTGCTTTTGTCCACTTCAAACCCAGTATCTATGAGCTAATGCACAGTACTGGTCACAGCCACAGGACTCATTGTCTGCCTGCACGTCCATGCCCGCCGGTGGGTGGCATCAAGGGAATTGCTGGAGAAGAGACTTTCCAAAACTTTCCCCAACTTTGCAGCTTTCTGGGACAGAGAGCTCCAACGCGTACCGGAGCCCAGGATCCCCAGCAACACGTGTCCCTGGACAGCTGATCTTTGGCCTCCTGGGTTCTTGCATTCCACCCAGTCTGCTTTTAATTCCCTGGGGAGGTGAATTATCTGATAACTGCTGCTTCCAAGGGCCCCGCTCTCTTACTTCTGTGCTCCAAATGCCTCGCTCTTGTCTAACCTTGTTTTGCTCGGTGCTGGGGAAATCAGAGGCGCATGCCCGTGGGTCTGGGTTTACAAAGGGATTTAGGGTTAGATGGCTATCGGGCACATGCACAGCACAGTCTTGCAGACACCGCCTGGCACAAACACGCACAGAACAAATACCGCGGCCATGTCTTCCATGACCTGCTGCTTCAACTGCCCTCCGTAGCTGTTCCCCCAGCGAGCAGCGCCCAGATAGGCCTGGCTGTTACGGATGGCACCGGTGTCTTTACTACCTGACTGGCCGGTGTCCAGTGTCTGTACTATCTCACTGTCCAGACTTGCGCTCAAGGAGGCGAGATGCAATGAAAGCGCCGGTGCCTTGTCTAAACTAGGGCTCCTATTGCTCATGCCAGTCGCACTGGCACTGAGAGGGGAAATTATAAGCAGCAGCTCTGTGTAGATACAGGCATCTACCCCCTTGCTCCCAGCCCAGCAGGCATGCATACAGCACGAATGCACTCGTGTCTAATCCTGCAGACCCACTGAGGACACTTAGAGATGCCTCCGTTTTCCCCGGCACCAACATGCTCCCTGCACGTGCCTGCAGCACACCCAGGTTCAAAGCAGACCGGTTTAACTCGCCCTCCCCCAGAGACTCAGCCAGAGCTGCTGTGCAGCCCGCTCAGTGGCACAGGGCATCCCTACCTGCAAGACCGGGGGAAAGTTTATGGGCACGGAGCAAAGGGGCTGTCGCCCAGCTGTGACCAGATGCCACAAATGCAAACTTTGCCCAGACATGCCCCAACCTTCACTCCCTGAACTAGGACCAAGAAAAGGGAGGAAGAATAAGGAATTCCCAGCCCTCCCAGAAAAGATGAAACCTTTTGGGTTGGATTTGGGTAAAATCTCTTCCCTCGCCTGCCAAGGAAGTTTCCCAAGGTCTCCTAAACCTGCTTCTCCTCCATGTCTCCCGATGCCAGGCTGCACTGTGCTTCCTGAGTCATCGCTCCTTCGCAAAGCAGCAAGTGCTGCATGTCCTTACCTGTTGCAGCAGGAGAGACCTCTCTCAAAATTCACCGTCTCTCTGCCCTCTCCTCTGAGTCTCCTGTCCCTGGGCAGCCCCTGCTGTGTGGCTGGGAGTCCATGGTGGTGGCAGGGAGGAGAAGCGAGCCTCAGAGAAGTCCCACCACGGGGGAGCTTGCAGGCTGCAATTCCGGCAGCGCAGGTTGCGAGCAGCTAGTGAGAAAGTTGCAGGAGGTGTAACTCTGAAGATCCAGCCCTCCCGTGACTGATCAGAGGAGAGGCATTGCTCACACTCCTGGGAAGTGAATGTGTGCGTGTGTCAGTGCTGGGCAGGAGCCCAAGCCTCCGAGCCAAATCATTGCAGAGCTCTTTACTGTTAGATTAGGTCTCATCGCTGTGAAATCCAGGACATGGAAAACCAGGAAGGGTGGGGAGAGCGGGGAGGGGGAGTCGTGTTGGGCAAATCCCTCAAATACAGGTACAAATCACGTGGTTGCTTTTAATGAGTAGCCAGGTAGGTGCTGTCAGAGGAGCAAAGGGAAAGGATCTCAACCGAGGCTCCTTGAATGCTACAGTCCTAGTCACTGCTCTTCTGTTCTTAATATTGCTCTTATTTGTACAGCAAGAGCCGGGACCAGGGCTGTGTAAGGCACTATGCAAAAAAATAAAATAGAAAAAGAGGCTAAAGGCAAAGTCCTTGCCCCACAGAGCTTACAAGTGAGGGCAGGGGTGTCAAAGTCACCTGGGATCCTGGACCAGCCGGGGCAGGTGCCGCGTGGCATGGGTCTCAGGGCGGGCACCACGTGCGGTGCAGTCCTGGACCGAATGGGGCAGGCAGGCACCACGTGTAGCCTGGATTGGGTGCAACGTGTGTCCCAGCCCCTGGTGTGGCATGTGGGGCCAGACGACAGGGCTCCGTAGGCCACGTGTAGCCCCCGAGCTGTGTCGTGGACACCTCTGCTCTCGGAGGAGAACAGAGATGGCTGCAGAGCAGATTTTCCCCAAAGCATTTTGATCTTGTGGGGTTGACAAAAAAACTGGGGGTTTTTTTTGTGGAAAGCTATAACCTATTTTCTGACCCCGGCTCTAAGAAAGCCTCCCAACGCTGCGACCCCCACCCCCAAAAACCGCAGGAAACTTGGGTGACAGTTGAGAATAGATGGGAAAATATCCCTTTGCAATGTCTGAGAAATGAAAGTGAGTTTGAAACCTCTGGACAGCCTCCACCGGCATTAATACAGCCGTAGGTGCAGCTCACTCGGTGCTGAGCACAACCCAGCTGCAGGAATAGCCAAGGATGCGTTGTGCTCCACTAATTGAGGTCCCTCGATATCATTGTACGTGGCTGGGATTACTGAAAGAACGGCTCTCTCTATCCCCTTTCTTTGTGCATTCGACAGCCCTTTGAGGGGATGCTACAAAGTGCAGAGTTTATACGGCCTGACTCTGCTCTCAGTGGTGTGAGAGGCAACACCATGCCTACCATGAGAGCCGAGTTCAGCCTGCGCCGTTTGAAAATCCCCGGTTGCACTTCATGAGTCTTTTAATGGCTGGTATTGCCCATGAAGCCCCAGCTGCTGGGATCAGAGCGTGTCAGGAGAATCTCAGCATGAATGCAAAAGAAAGGGCAAGTTTCTAGGAGAAAAGCTGGAAAACGTTAATCCCAAGCATGTCTCAAATTATTCTTCTGCCAGCCTTTGCACAGCTCTTAAGTTGGAGACCCAGATGTACGGGGGTCCAGTACAGTTTGACTATTTCCTATCAGTTTCTCGGGGAAGACCCCATCCTACACGGGTCCCCCAAAGTCCTACTGACCTCAACGATGCTCCGCACTGTCAGGAGAGCGCCATCGGGATCCCGACCTTTGATTTCACACTGTTGGCCTCCAGCATAGCCATGTCTAAAAACCTCCCATGTCTTCATGGGCAGGTTAAATCGAGGTAGGCAAGTGCAGTGTTATGGCCGCTATGAGACATTGGGGCCACAAAGACGACATGACTTGCCCAGTGGGAGAGTGGCACTGCTGAGAACTGAACTCAAACCTGAGTCCCGGTGTCGCGCTCGACCTATTCCCGTTCCCACCGGCGGCTCACCCATCAGGGGAATCGGAAATTGTATTGGGCAACCCCCCCCAAAACAGCAGGGGATGGTGCAAAACCTGAAACGACTCTTTGCTCCACATTGGAAATAGCTTTGAATTTCAAACTCAGCCTGGACTGAACAGGTTCGAACACGGGCTTTGCATGTGCACCCAGGGCAGCTATACAGCAGAGGCGCTTACGATTATTAAGGATGCGGTAACAAAAGAAAGCAACCGGCTCTGCTGATTTTTTTAGGAAGAGAATAAAGAAGCAATCCCTCAATCACCACGTTACTGGGAGATGCACTGAAAACGGATCAAAGGAACGACTCCTTCCTTGAGCTGCAGCTCTCACACAGGGCAAGAGAATCAGACCTTGGGCTCGGATAACGCGACGAACAATACTGGCATTGTATTCAGATGTGCGAGGTGTGAGTGATCAAATCTCTGGCTCCGGGGCATCAGCTGATTGCTACAGGAGTCTGGAAGGAACTTTCCCACATTTCACACCTCTGACAACTGGCCAGATGTGTGGTTTTTGTTTCACCCTCCTCTGAAGCATCCCGTGCTGCAGGGACAGGCCGTGGACTTGGCGGGACGCCTCCTGGGCTCGGAGAGCTGATTGCAGCCTCTAAGCCACAAAGGCTGGAAACACTGCTTTTCGATGAGTCCGGATAACACCGGGTTATCTCTCCGGTTGCCTGATCTATCGCCTGTCCTAGATTTTTGCTGTCCCTATTTCAGTCTTTTTTCTTCCCCATGGTGCTGGGTTAAAGTACCACTTCAGGAAGCCGATGCCCGAGGAAGCTTCGTGGACTGGGATGCGGACATGAGTTGTTCAGGAATATTGCAGTATCCAGCCGCTTTCCACATTGGCTCCCCTGCTAACAACCACAAGCATTGAAGACCCACCATCAAGTCCACACAAGGCCAGAGAGCAGGGCTCCTTCAAGGAAACCACTACAGAAAAGTCAATAGGAGTCACAGCTGTAGCTGCTTTGGATAGGAAATTGTCTCCTGTCCATACAACCCATTCCTCCTTGATGCTGATATCCCCATCCTGCAGCCGTAGCTGCATGCAGTGCTCCAGATGTGCGCAGTGCCGGTGAGACGGCCACAAGAACCCAGGGTCGGGAGGGCAGCGGTTGTACCTTCACTGCTGTTCAGAAAGCACCGCATGTGCCATGAGCATGCAGCAAAGCTTGGATGCCAGGTCTTCCTCCAGCGCTTCCTGATCTAGGAACTGAGACTCATTGGCGCAGAACTGGCCGTGCCAAAGCTGGGCTTTTAAATGCCTGTGGGGGTCTGTATTTGGTAGCCGTGTTGGTTTGAGACAAAAAGAAATGCAAAAATCTAGACCGCTTGGTTCAGAGCTGAATCCACTTAACAATTCACAAAAAATATTGTCTTTTTCTTCAAGCTTTCAGGCTCACACGCCCTTCATCTGGCTCAGGGAAATGAAAGATGGGAAAATAGGTAGGAAATAAAACTTGGTTTTTGCACAGAGGGAGTTGAAGACGAAAGTCTGTCCCTCCGGGTCCAGGCAAGCGTCTCTGAGTTGCTCTCTCATGCGCGGATCCGGCTTCCTTCCCCGTCGGGGTCAGATGGCACGCGGGGAGGTTTTAGAAATCTTTGCTTGATATAAAAGCCAGGCCTAAAGGAACACTTTTAGGTGCTTGACTTCCAGCATCCAGCTTTGAACATCTGCGCCGGTCTCTGTCGGCAAGAACCAGCCCCGTGACCGACTCTCGTGGAGGTGTCCGTCTTTATCAGCTCCCTTGGCCCCCAACCCGCCGCCTATGTCTTATCTCCTCCCGCAGCTCCGGTGGAGGCCCAGCCAGCTGTCTGACAGGCCCCGAGGGAACAGAGACAGACCGAGACCAGCCAGGCAGACGGCTCATTAATTCACAGGGGACAAGCAACAATATTTCCACCCCCCGTCTCGGTTGCCGAATAGCATTTGCATGGGTTCAGCCTATAACCGGCCAGGCTGGTGCGCTGAGCGATGGCTGCCTCTGTGTGCGGGGGTGTGCATGGGGACAGGCAGGGATGTGGGGACCAACAGCTGGAAGGACCAACCTAAATGTTACCGGTGTGCACCTTGGGGAGCAAGCCATTGAAATGCTCCTGTCTCTCAGGTGCCGCCTCTTGTCTGCAGCTTCTGGTCAGCAAGGCGTGACTTTCTGCTCACATCCCAAGGTCTCCTTCGACACGGGTGAAGCAAGCTGGAGCTAAACTCCCAGCCCTGCATGGAAGCCCTGCCCCTTGGCTTGGCAACGCGGGCTGTCCTGGAGACATCTCCAGAGCTTCCCCATATTTTGCATGGGGAGATTTCATAGTTTCATAGTTTGTCGGGTCGGAAGGGACCTGAGTAGATCATCAAATAGTCATCATTTCATTTCAATCATTGTTTCAATAGTCAGGGAGCCTGATCCTGCGACGTGCTGAGCATAAAGCCAAGCTATACAAGCCAAGGCTGATGCAAATGCATTTTCCATCTCACTTCCATGGGTTTCACTTGCTCGGGTGTCTGTGTCAGTCCCCCGGAGCTCTATAGAGTCTCCCAGGAGAAGCAGAGGAGATGAAGACATGATCTCCTAATGCGAAAGAAATGAAAACTTGAAGGATCCCTCTTTGCTCATGATGAAGACACAAGCACTTGCCCGTTTCATAGACTCATCGAAAATTTAGGTTGGAAGGGACCCCAGGAGGTCACATCCAGTCCAAGCCCCTGCTCCAAGCAGGACCAGCCCCAACTACATCATCCCAGCCAAGGCTTTGTCTACCTGGGTCTTAAACACCTCCAAGGATGCAGACTCCACCACCTCTCTGGATAACTCACTCCAGTGCTTCCCCAGCCTCCTAGGGAGAAAGTTTTCCTAATATCCAACCTCAACTTCCCTTGCTGCAGCTGGAGCCCATTGCTCCTTGTCCTGTCATTTCTCTCCATGGCAGGGGCCCTCTGCCCGGTGGAGAGCTCTGGACACCGAGCCCCCGAGGGCAGGCAGGGTCTTTCATGCTGAGATGCATCCCCTTGCCTTCTCTTCAGGCCCGTCTGAGGCTTGGGGATGCTTCAGGCCATGGAGCACAGCTCAGGTGTTCATGAAGGCTGTGTTGTAACTCTGGGC
>NW_005841980.1:2242575-2244931 GCF_000455745.1 Alligator sinensis | reverse complement strand
AATTATCTCATTGGTGGGTGGGGGTGGGTTTAGTCGGTGCCAATTCATTGCTGGCAGCGGCCAGGTAATCTCGGGGAACATGGATCCAGGTGCTGGGTGCCATAAAGATGGGCGTGTAACGCTGACTCAGGAAAAGGGCAGAGAAGGAGAGGTCTGGAGGCAATTCAGATGCTCCCAAACTTCTCCCGCCGCCACAGTTCAATGCAGGGAGATGAGCCTGGCCCCGAAGAGAAACGCTGAGTGCTTTCTGGTTCATTATCTAGTGCATCTCACGTATATGCACGTGTATATGAGACCTGTATATGCACGTGGCACCCCTTTCCCCACAATCCTACTGTGAAAGCGTGCAAGACACGTGGGAGAAGGAAGCACGCAAGGGAAGCAACTTGTCTGAGACCACGTAGCTGGTGGGAATGGGATCCAGCCCCACTCTCTCTGCGGGCTAACCGGGGTCTGCTCCGTCCTTGCCGTGCACGGACTTCTGCACGGTGCCGGGCGTCCGACGTTTCCGTCCATCTCGCCCAGCCCCAGAAGGTACCGCAGCAAGGACCGCGTGGTCTCTTTAAAGGCGATGAAGTCATCTGCCTTCGAAGCCATCTGGCCCCGTGGAGGATCAGGAGCCGGGGGAAGCAGAAGGCCGAGTGCAGGTAGGGATGCCGGCGTGCTGAGGAGCATGTCGTCACTCTTGCAAACAGATGGGACCCTGATGAGAGCGGAGGAGAAGGAGGGGCTCTGCGGGGAAGGCAATCAGGCGCACAGCAGACCTGCCGGCACCGGGCATCTGGATGCGTGGTGGTCTCGCCCTCCTCTTCCATTCAGAGCAGAGCCGTGGCAGGAGGACAGGCCCCGAGCACCGCGCTCTCAGGAGGGCGCCGGGCATCGCGGTGGGATGAGCTAGCCGCTTGGCACGTCGGTCATCAGGGAGAAGCCATGACCTCACCTTCGGCCGGTCGCGGTCCAGCCCTGGCCGCAACGCTGATGTCACGCGTCCCAGGATGCCACGCTCTCAGTGGGACGCGGGAGGGACCAGGGTCACCTGCCCGCCACCGCGGCCTCAGGAAAGCGGCCGCGACCAACGTGCCTACCTGAGCCCGGCAAATGATGTCACCCGAATGCTGCAGAAAGGACGACGCATCCCTGATTGCTCCTCCTGGGAGGAGGCGCCTCGCAGCTCCAGGTCTGACTTAGGAGCACTCATGAGGCCATCCTACCCAGGCTGGTTTCTAGCATGAACAGGGCTAAGGCTCTTCCTAATTGACCCATCCGCTGGTGCTCTGCCAGGCTTCCTGCCCTCCTCTGTGGACCCGGACACTGCTTTTTCCCAGTGCAAGGGGCACGAGGCCACCCACCGAGTCCCCCGGGCAGCCCACAGCTTGGTCCTACTGCCCTGAGAGGTGCCAACAGCAGCACCGAGTTTTGGGGGGGCTCGGTGGAGACAGCCTTTGTGTCTTTGCAGCCTCCAGCATCCCGTTCCTCCCTGCTGCGGGCAGAGGTGTGTGTGCAGGTTTGTGCATAGAGGTGTGTGCGCAGAGGTGTGTGTGCAGGTGTGTGCACAGAAGTGTGTGCACAGAGGTGTGTGTGCAGGTGTGTGTGCAGAGGTGTGTGTGCATGGGAAAGAGGGGCAGGGAGAGGAAGGGGTGTAAGGTAAGCTGATGTTGGTTGAAAGGAGGGGAGGGCAGTGCCAGCAGGAGAGGGGGAAGCAGACAGCGAAGTGCATGCAGGCAAGCCTTCCCCTTGCACGGCCATTGGAGCCCTGAAGACCAGGCAGGGCTATCAGCCTGGTGGCCCAAATGACCTTGACCCAGTCCTTGGCATGGGCCAGAGGGGAAGAGGCAGCTGCAGAGCAATCCCCGTGCCCTTCAGCAAGTGGGGGGCTGCCTTTTGCTTCTGCTGGGGCCTAACTTGATAATGCACACAACATGCAGCGCAGGAGGGAATCTGGCTTTCCCATGCGTGCAGGTGACCTGCGAGGAGGAAACGGCTGAACCCTCGCTGTGATAGAAACCCCCCGTGCCCGGGGAAGGTGGGCTCGCTACCAGACTCACCTCTGTCCCTGGGTCCCCCACTTGCTCCTCCTAGCGGGCTGCCTTGCCCTGGGGGCAGAAAGGGGTTGGAATTGCACTGCAGGGTGGGAAAGTCGGTACCGTCCAGTGAGGTCTGCCAAGCCCAGGGGGAGTTCTGCAAACTCTTCTGCTAAGGACCCACTGTCTCTTTGGGGGACAATCCGGCTGGGCATGGGAAAGGGGGAGCAGCTTAGTCTCTGGCCATGGCTCCCATCTTGTGCAGCTGGACTAAGCTGTAGGGCAGTGATGGGAGAGGGGCAGGGGGCAGGGTCCTATGGGGCAGGGGGCTTCAG
>NW_005841980.1:2218129-2242532 GCF_000455745.1 Alligator sinensis | reverse complement strand
CAGCAGGAGACCTCCTGTACCATTGAAGAGGGGCCTGCAGCAAGCTGGTGTGCGGCAGGGCTGGCAGTCACACCACAGTTCGCAGGGGCACATGCATTTGATGCTAGTCAGGGCTTGGTAGCATCAAGCCTAGGCTTTGCCGTGTGACCCAGAGAGATGGCGGGGAGGAGGGGGCACCCCCCTCCTCACTCATGTGCTATGCAGGAGCTGTGCCTCCTCGTTGGTAGACTCCTTGCCCGGCGGTGTCTGCTGGGTGCAGGGCAGGTGGAGGTGGGTTTCCACACCTAAGGGCCGATGCACTTCAGGGTGGGTGAGGGAGAGGGGATGCCCGCGGGGCATGCTTGGGTTGGACCAACTCAGATGCAGCCAGTAGCCTGAGTGGGGAATACCCCCTCTCTGCTGCAGGGAGCACGGCTCACTGGCATGGGAGACCCATGTTGCACACGAAGGCAGGACCTGGCAGGGGAGAGATCATCTTTACCTTGATGGACTGAGGTATAGTTAGAGGGTGAAGGCCCGTCCCTTGCACTAGGGGCAGTGAGTCTACAAATGCCTCCCGATGCAAGGATCTCGGCTACACAATTTATGTCAATGGGGGATTGTTCTCAGGCTTTGCCCCTAGCTTGCTCCTTCAGCCTTTTGGCTAGGGGCAGGCAAGACCAGGGGGCATCTGAACTAACTCCAGGGCCTCCTGGCTTGGGGTTTGCACGTCGGATACCTGCCATGGATCTGGCAGTATCTGAAATCCCGGGTTGAAGGGTCTGGGAGGGAGAGACTTGATAGCGCCGCGTGGACTGGAGTGATTGAGCTCTGCTCCGTCAAGGTTTGCAACTTAATTCAGAACAGATTTGGCTTGGAAATGACATTTTAACAAATAAAAAATGAAGGCAGTTCTGCATACAACAGAGCAGACTCTGTGCGGATGGAGCTGCATCCTTGCCCTTCGGCCCCGTGCACACGCTCCTGAAAGCACTGCGTGAAGCCGGTTTGAGATCGGACCTGGAGAGCACGGAGGACTCTCCTCTCTCCCTGGGTCCCTGGCCTGTCCCTCCTAGCAGGTCACATGCAGGAGCTGAAGCAGCCTGTGCCAAGCAGAGACCCCCGTGTGATGGATCCACCCTCCGTGATGGATCCACGTTAACTCCAGGGGTGTTGGTCGGAGCCGTGTTGGTCTAAGGACACGGGCAGACAAGGTGCTTTGCAAATGAGCTCTCTTTTATTAGACCAACTAAAGAGTTGGCAAAATTGTTCTTTGCCAGCTTTCAGGTGCAAACACCCTTCTTCAGGACTATAGAGAGTCTCTGCATGCCTGAAGAAGGGTGCTTGTGCCCGAGAGCTTGCAAAGAACAATTTTACCAACTCTTTAGTTGGTCTAATAAAAGAGATTACACTTACCCAGTTAACTTCAGGGCACTTTCTCTCCAGTTTGGCTTGAAACCCAACCCCCTGCCAGCAGCAGGGCCTACAGCTTGCAACCCCCCATCCAGTGTTACTGCTCCCGTCTCCCTTCTTTGCACCTTGGAGCAGAGTGCCTGGCCCTTCAGGCCATTGCCCCCGAAAATGCAGCTTCCCAGCTCCCGGAGGACGAGCAGCTGATTAGATCACGCAGCAAGAGCAGTGGCACAGAGAGTAAACACGATGTTATCTCGACGCCATTGTCGCAGGGCAGGAGAAGCAACAATACCGAGCGTCGGAGCCAAGGGGCGGGTTTGGAAACAAACAGGCCGTGTTTACAGGCAGCTCGAGCGCACTGCCTGGGCACGCTGGGGGCCCTCGTGCTGTCTCGCGGTGCATCGTGCCTGGCTGGCACCGAGGCATGGGGGGTCCCTGAGACTTCCCATTTTGCAACAGTATTTTCCCCCTTCTTTCCCAGGGAAAAAGCAGCTTCTTTGGCTGAACTCGACAACAAATCCAGATTTGCCCAATGTAACTCCATTTTACAGACGGGGAAACTGAGGCGCAGAGCAATGGCTCTGTATTTGTTCACGTGCAGAGCGGTGATTCTCAGCCGGGGTGCTGCAGTTCCCGGGGGTGTCTGGAAAGCCTAATGTAACTCCATTTTACAGATGGGGGAAACTGAGGCACAGAGCAAAGGCTCTATACTTGTTAACGAGCAGAGCGGTGATTCTCAGCCAGGGTGCCGCAGTTCCCGGGGGTGTCTGGAAAGCCTTTCGAGATGGCCACGGGGAACCACACACTGTTAACACTGTGAGGTGGGCACACAGGATAAACCCAGAGATTTCGAACAGGAATCCAGAGTATTAAAAGCATGCAGACCTGCTGTGCTATTTTGGAGTCCTTTGCACCAGAAAAAATGCTGGTGGTCAACTTGCAGAAATTAAGAGTTGGCATTTTCTGGGCAGGGAACAAGTCTAACAAGGGGTCCTCAAGTCTAAAAAGGTAGAGAACCATTGGTTTAGAGGCAAGGCGGTGTCTGAAGAGGGGTGGGCATCGAAAGGAGGGTGCCCCACAGAGGGGCAGGGGAGGTGGGGGCATCGGGGGCGCTGAGATGAACGGCTGGTAAGGGGGTGTGAGACAAGCCCCCTTAGCAAGGCTCCCATGCCCCATCCTGGTGGTTGGCTGCCAGCCTTCCTGCCACCATCGCTCCGTCCCAACGCAATCTCCAAGCTGGCCCTGGCATGCAGCATACTCCCAGCCACCTGGGCAGGGGCAGCTTGGCAAGTCCAGACACCCACCTGAGCCCCCGCGTTTCCCCGATGCTGATCTCGGTGCATCACGCGAAAGAGCAGCTGAGCACTCAGAGGGGGGCGCGTGGGAGCGAGCTGCGGAGGATCCCTGAAGCTCAGGGCCTTCGCGTTCGTGATCACGGTAAGCACTTGACTGGCAAAACTCCCCCTCAGCCTCCACTTGCATGCCAGTTTGCTCTTAAAAAAAAATCCAGCTTAATTGCTCCATTTAGTTCATTAAAGGATTAGCGCTAAGAATGAAGGAATAGGGGTGGTTCTGGCACGGCGCGGCCTGTGCCCTCCTCCTCCACCCCATCGTGTGCAAACGAGTATGATCCCCAGCCCGGGTTTGCCTCCGTGCCGTGGTTGTGCGCGCGTTCTCTGTCCGAGCGATTGAACAGCCTCCAGCGCTGGCCCGAAGCAGCGGGGTGCAGAGCAAACCCACCTGGGTGTCCTCTAGCCCCGAGCCTTCCTCACGCAGCATGGCCTCCTCATCCCAAACCTGCAGCCATCCTTGCCTCCGGTTCCACCCAAGCCTTTTCTTTTATTTTGGTGGGGGAGGTATTTGAGGAACATTGTCATCTATTCCTAGCAAGCCAACAGCAGAAAGGCTCCAATGCAAGGCTTTCTGCAAGGGAAGGTTGGATTCTGGATAATGCAAAGCTGCTTCAGTCCATGTTGATTGGTTTGAGCATTGCTAAAGCAACACTGGCTTGGATTTTGGCCTCGTTGTTATCTGATCTGCTGGAGCTCAGGGATAAATGAGACACAACTCGGCCCAATTTCGGGCTGTGTTAATTAACACCCCCCCCCAGGCAGCAATGCCTGGACTGGAAGAGGAGGGGTTAAAGGAAATGGAGCTGATGCCTGGCACAGCTGGGTCATTAAGTACCTGATATAAAAGGGAGGTGAGGGCTGGGCTCAGCTTGGCCGAGTAGTTGGGCTTGGGGGGTATAACTGAATGGAGCTGGGGCAGGGGCGAAGGTTATGGCAGGGGTCTGTGTGTGATTTCTGGGGCGGTGGCTCTGTATTTGCTAGGAGGGGTGGGATGGAGAGGCTGGCAGCTGCTGATGGGGCCTGTCTCAACTGAAAAGGCAAATGCCTACACTAATGCACAGAAATGCTCAACTTTGCCCACTTTGCAAGGATCTTATTGCAAAGCCAGGAGACCTGAGACCTGCCAGGCAGCCTCTATTTTAAACAGCGGCTTTGGAGCCTGTGCGGAGCTGGCTCTGAGCACTACAGGGTTGGTGTTAGTCTGTCTTTGGGATGGGCAGATACCTGAATGGGTTCCTATTAGGCTCAGCTGTAGAGACATAGTCTTAGTCCCACTAAACAGCTGCCTGCTTCTGTAAAAATGAAGCAAATGGGCCTGATTGCATCTCACCACCTGAAGCTTAGGTAGATGGTGCCTCTTGAAGGCTTGCTGGGAAAGCTTGGTTACTTCCTGCACTGTTAAGTCTACCTGGGTGAGGAGCTCCTGTCACAACACTGTAGTCCCCAAAGGCATTTAAAGCATGGCTCTAGTATAACCCAGCCACTGCTTTTTGAGCCAGCTGCTCCGGTCTTGCGAGGTCCAAGCCTATGGTGGAGTCTGGGGTGGTGATTACAGCCCAGATTGCTCCCATCTGCTAGTGCACAAGGAGTCAAATCACACTGGCGAGGGGAAGGGGAGCATTGTAACCAGCCCACTCCGACTATAGAGGCTGAGTGCAGATGAGACCTGGGCTGGGGGTGAGATATCTCATGGCAGCACCTAGCCGTCTTGGATCCCCTTGAAAAGCCCATCCTGGATCCTGCTTTCCCTGAATGCAGCGACGAGCCTCCCACAAACTGCGATAGCAAGACTCAGGCAACCATTTGCAAACTGGGGTGCAGGATCCTAGTGCTGGTGCCCCACACAGCACCTGGATCATGTTGGTTTGGGAAGCCCTGAGCACCCAGCAGAGGCTCAGCACCTCCTGAATGATCAAACCCCCTTTGCAGTCCACTGACCAAATCCTCCCGTCCCTTGCTAGCTTACTGCAGGGCACAGGTGAGGGCCAGGTGCTTTATGAACAGGCCCGACTCGGTTCCAGGATGACAGAAGAGCCAAGGAACAATGTTCCTTTTCAGAGCATTGGCTCTGACTCTTGGCAAGGAGAGGCAGCACATTTTTCTTGAAGGACCCCTGGCAGTCGCGGTATAATCCAACCTGCATCTGCTCTCTCCTGTCCCAGGTCAGGGTGCAGCTGCAGAAGGATTTGAGGCAGGCTGCAAGTCCAGGGCAGAACCCCTTGTCATCAAATGGTAATGTGAAAAGGAGAGGGCAGCAAAAAAAAGCAAGTAGGAAAGAAGCACGGGCAAACTTGGAGGAACAGCCAGCAGATTTGTACAAGGAGAGCTAAGGGTTTGACTGAGCTCGTGTGTGCCGGCTGCTTGCTTGGCTGAGCTGCTGCCCAGGACCCGCTCTGATAAAGAGCCAGCCTTTGCTGGCAGCTTAAACCCTGGTGCAACACGTGGGGAGCCCGAATTACAGCGCTGGGCAGCGGCTTGCATCCCTTTCGGGTTAGGGAGGGCTTGGGGAAGGGCTAGTGCCCACATACAGCCCCTTTCTCATGCCTTCCTGAGTGATGGATACTTGGGAAACAAAATAGTGGGCTCTGTCCCAGTCTCACTGACCGATGCCCATGTCTTGGAAACCACCCACAAAATTATTAATGGTCCCTTCCCTTCTGTTTCCAGCGGAGCTTGCTGGGAGTTTTTTAACTCCTTATTTTTGCACCTGCCTGGGGAGTTCAGGTGTGTTCGTGCCATGCCAGGAAATGTTTTCCAATCACATCCGAACTGCCCTTGACTGGCGCAGACCCCAGGTCTGACTGGCCCAGTCGCCTGCGTCCCACAGCGGCACGGAGCGGAGGCTGAAAGGGCGCGTGAACAGGGTGCAACCGGGGTTTCCCCCCTTGTTCCTGTCTCGCTTGCAGCCTCCAGCATTTGAAGTCGAGGGCTGTGCCCCGTGTAAGGTCTAGCCTCAGGGGCCGTGCCCCTCGCTCCCATGTTCGATAGCTACCGATGCCCCTTTCCTCCAAGACTTTGCCCGGTCCTTTTTTTGAGTCTGGTTAAACTCTCATCTTCCACCACATGGTAACAACACGCTGGGTGAACCCCCCCCCCCCCCGCCTGGTATTAGTTTTAAACTTCCGAACTACCCGTTTCATGTGAGATAATAAATCATCAAGCCCCTCTTTGTTTTTCGTCACCATCGGGAACGTCCTCGGATGACAGAGCTGTCTCTTCCAGCCCCGCGTGGGGATCGTGCTGGTGAATGTGGTGTTTGGGAATAGCTTAGAAAATGGCTTTGGTGGAAGGGGCACATTGCACCCTGGCACGGCGCGGTCTCTGGAGATGCCCAGAGTGAAGTGGGCGTAGGAAGGGGAAAATTAGCCTCCTAACGAATCTGCATAATGAGTGTACCCTTGGGAGAAGGACTTTCCCCCAGGCTAGGCTGGGCCCCCACTTGGATTCGGGAGCATCCCCACTGTCCCACCTCCACCACCCAAAGGGAGCAAGGGCGGGGCTCTGCTTCACTTGCTCTTCTGCCTCCCCGTGCCATCTGATGAAGGCGGCGATGGGAGTTCATTTATGCTGCTCCTGCCAGACCCCGGGGGGGATGGAAGATGGTTGGGAAGCTCCTGGACAGGAGCCAAAGAAGGCATCAAAGGCGCCTCGCTTGCCGGTTATATAAAAACGCAGGGTTTGGAGCTGGCAGGCGTCGTGCTCAGCCCTTGGAGCGGGGCCGCTCCTTGCTCTCCCACCCACCGCTGTTGGCCTGGAGCTTCGAAGCACAGAGCCTGCTCCGCTCCGGCAGCTCCCAGGGGTGGGGAGGGTCCCTCCGCGGCCTTGCTCGAGCACCCCATCTGCCTCCCCCAGCACCCCGTGATGCCATTGTAAGGCCTGGATCCGGCAGCGTGTTACATAACGTTACAAACCAGCTCTGCCTTCTGCATCAGTGGCCCCCGGCAAGCTGGGAGCAGCCTCGGTTCCCACCAGGTATTTCGCGGGGAAGATCACTCAGTCCGTGGCAGGCTCCGCCGACCTAATTAATCTATTTAAGAGTAAGTCTCGGCTGCAATTTGGAGCCTTGAGGAGAATGCATTTTTTTTCGGGCAGTTCATAGGTGCCGGCGTCTTTGCTCTGTGTTTTGTACAGCCCCTGACACAGCGAGGGTGCGGTCTGGGAGCCGGGCTCCTCGGTGCTACAGGTGCATGCATTACGTGACTGCTGTCTGCATCGCCGCCTTGCTTTGCAAGGACACTTCGGGCCAGGAGCCATCGCTCGCCCTTGGTCAGCCTCAAACCGTTTCCACCACTCCACCGCCACCCCCCAACTCCAGTACGATGCCAGTGGGGTCACCGAATCCCCAAAGCCCCTGCTCCACAAAGCAAGCTCCCATGCTTGAGTTGAAGGAGACTCTCCATTAGGCCTGAGCAGTAGAGGACACAGGACATGCATCTAATGGGCTCTGATCCCCTTCTATAGCAAGGCATCCTGCAGACCCAGCAGCCAAATAGCAGGAGGATTACAATCATCCCCAGCCCTGCCTAACCGGGAGGATTTTGATCTGCAGGGCATGCACGGTGCGGGTACCTGCCTGGCTGGCGAGGAGCTTGGCCAGCCCTTTTGCACTCAGTCCGCCCCACCTTTGCGTGTGCTTCATGCCCGGCCGTCTGGGTACATGGGCCGGTTCCCTGGGAGCCGCACGCTCCCCTTCAGCGAGGACTCTCGCCTTCCCCTGCTGCGATACTCACCTGGCAGTGACCTTGCACCGAGCCCCGTCCCAACTTGCCGGAGCTGATCTGGGGCTCGTTGAGTCATCCCACATCGCGCGCCTTCTGCCACTGTCCCGGTCTCAGCTGCAGGTCGCCGGGAAAGCGTTTCTTCCCAGCCAGGAGTGAATCACGCAGGAGGGGGCCGGCTGCTGCTGGGCAAGCTGGGCAAGCAGGATGGGTGCGGTAGGAGAGAAAGATGCTGGAAGTTGGAAGAGAAAGGGTGCTGGGTAGGGAACCCCCTGGGCACTGGCAGGGGTGGGCATGAGCATTGCTATGCTCCTTCTTGGTGTCTCCATCTTCTCCACCTCCTCCATATACTCTGGTCTTTACCTCCGGGTCCTATTCCCACCCCACCTGGTACCTGTTACCAACAGCAGGAGGTCAGTTCAGTTCCCAGACACCAGCCTCCACCTCCGGCTGGTCGGGGATTAGGCTGCTGATGTGCAGAGCCCCGGGTCTACAATGCAGGCCAATATTGGGTCACCATATCCATCTGTCTCTCCCTTTCTATTTAAACTGAAAGTTTGGTAAGTCAGCTGCTGCTGGTTTGTGCAGCCTCCAGTCCCCTCAGCTCCTTGCCTGTGACTACAGCAAATAATAATCAAGACTGGCCTCAACCGTCCCTCTCTGAGGACAAGTCAGAGATTCACCGAGTCTGCGGGGAAGGCGTTTCGGGCACGAAGGATTCGGAAGGCTTCGTATAGAAACCAGCGCTTTCACCTGCCCCGGAGGAGAAATGCGTGATGTGCTGCTGGGGCACCGCAGGAAAACGGAGTCTGGGCATCGCAACTAATCACGTGCGTACGTCCACACCTGCATTTACAAGCCCTCCAGGGCGGTGGGAAGAGTTGTGTCCCAGGGGCACCGTGGGAAGGAAGAGTGAAACTGGGCTGTGCCCTCGTGTTTTGGCATCTGGACCTTTGGTTCTGAGTGTGCAAAGGCGGCCGGTCCTCAGCGAGGCTTGCAGCCGTCGCATCGCAGTACGGGGCTGAGCAGGGACTGAGGTGCACTGGCAGCATTGCAGGAGCCATGAACTGGAGCAGCCCCAGGGGTTGCCTGTTCATATAAAGGTGAATCCTTGGCATGGTCTTGCCCATGCCTGGCCTAGGCTGAGCCCATGCTCGCAACCCTCCTGTTCCCAAGGGTCATGGAAGTGACCCAAATGACCCAAGTTCCGTGTCAGGAACCTCCCAATGCACCATGCAGTGGCCTTGTTGCCCAACCTGGCTTCCCATTCCCCGCCGAGGGCGGTAGAGCCCGGGCATGTTGCTGCAGCTCTGCCTTTACCACAGACTGAATTAACATTTGCATGAGGCAGACAGAGTGGAGCTCGGGACAAACCCGGGAGTCCAGAGCCAGCAGGATGCTGCGGGAGGGGTGGATGGACCTCTCCATCCCTTCCTGCCGCCTCCTGCTCGAGGGTGATGCAAAACACCTCCAGCCAGGTGATTCTTAGTCTCATGCTCCTCGGGGAGGAGGAGTTGTAAGAGCCAGGGGAAAGCTGGTGCATGCCCTTCTTCTCCTTGGGAACGCGCCCAGGAGTGATAAGCTCTTGCGGCTGCCACCCAGAGTGCAGCTCCGTCTGCGTCTCGGTTCTCAGGCGCCCCCAGACTTGTCAGAGGCTCCCCGGAGAAGTTCCCACTCCCCCGCCCTGGCCACGAACACGGCAAGGCGACTGCTCCCAGGCTGCGCCACGGGTATGCCGGGCTCTGAATATGCAGGGATGGGTCGTGGCAATCCTCAGCCGCTCCGAGCATCCCTAAGCAGAGCCTGTAGGTTGACGGACAGGGACGAGTGCATTATTCCCTATACAGGAATATACAACTAGTTGAGTTAGTCTGATAAAAGAGACCAGATTTACGCAAAGAACCTTGTCTGCCTGTCCTTAGACCAACATGCTTATAGCCTATACCCCTTATTCCCCATACAGCACTGTCAGCCCCCTCCTGACTTCCCCCTTGTTCTGTTTCTGCTGAGACCGGGCCTGGGGACACATGAGCAGAGTTTGGTCCTGATTTTCTAAGGGTTTCATAAGGCTGAACAACTGTATCCATCACTGCCATACAGACTCAGGGCTTGGGTTATAAATCCCCAGGAACATGGCATTTCAGTTGCTGTGCTCAGGCAGGCAGTGCACACAATGCTCACCGTTTGTAGTACTGTCTCGTGGTTTCCTTGTGCTCCCCCCATCTCCTCTTAGCTTGGGCAAAGACTGTGCTTGCACAGTACCAAGCAATTTGGCTTCCTAAGATCCTAACACACCTAGCTAGTACCAACAATAATTATGTGCAGTCAGTAATGATAATCTTGTATTATCCCATTTAGGATTTAATAAAGTTAGTATACCAGGTAGCTGGTTTCCAGGATCCCATGTGCCAACAAGGGACCAGGCCTGGGTCTCGCTGCATTGGTGGCATCCCCTCTTGTGCCAAGAGCCAGGACCAGGTCTATGCACCATGTATGACCCCATCAAGCCTTTCTTTCATGCCAGTAAATGGGGTTTTTGCTTCCACTGTGGTGTCCTTGTCCCCGGCAAACAACTTGGAAGTCCTGTGCTGTGAAGCCCATCATAGCAGAGACAATTTGAGTCAAGGAATCTGAATGTTCACAGTAGATTAATTGAGAAATCACCATCCAGCAACTGAGAAAGTTCTGCCTCCTGATTAGCCATGGATGGACACTCATGATATATGCTGTTATCTCATGATATATGTCATTCACAGCTGACAGGCATTTGCAGCCTGGGAATACAACCTACCAGCAAATAACACAGCAATGGTTCACTATGGTGCAATAATCAGCCATTATGCAAATCAGAAGCAGGCAAACCATGTGCAAATTGCACAACCGAGACAAGTAACTGTTCCTCTGTGCGTCGGGAACTCCCCGATAGCTTCTTGACTCTGCTCAGCTGAGAGAGCCCCGCTCAAACCCGAGGCAACGTGAAACACGGCGGGGCGTGTTTCTTTTCCTAGAAGGACTTTCCAGGTGCACTACGCACTCCCCCAGCCCCTTTGCACTACTTCAGGGACTTAAAGGAGACCGAGGTCCATCCTAACAGGGCAACTAGGGATTTCCTTGCAATATTAGGAACCCTATAAAGCTAGCTTAACGGTCTTTGCACTGCTTATTTCTTCTGTTTCCCCCCCAAACCGAATGTATGCACTTTGGGATAGGCAGGGAGCAGGAGGGGGATATGGCAGCAGTGTGCTGTGCTCTTACAACCCCTGTCTTCCTTAGAGGAGCAGAAGTTAGAGCCGCAGGGGCTGCTCTAGGTGACACACGGGCACCCGTTTGACCCCAAGACAGCTCCAGGTTTGGGAGAGCTCGGAGCCAGTCTCCTCCACCCTGGCATCCTGCAAATGTCACACCTGAGTTTCCATTCACTTATGGTCTAGAGCAGTGGTGTTCAACCTTCTCTCATTTGCGGACCCCTAAAACATTTTGAAAGGAGGTGCAGACCCCCTTGGATTGTAGGGGTGGCTATTCACCCTTTTGATTGATCACAGTCATCTCTCGCGGACCCCTTAGACATAGTCTGCGGGCCTCCCTGTGGTCTGTGGAGCACAGGTTGAAAACCACTTCTCTTGAACTTCTAAGCAAGAACCGCATCTTAGCACTTTCTATTGCACAACCAGGACTCGTGGTAGAGGTGATATCTTTTATTAGGCCAACTAGATTTTTGCAAAAAAACCCATTTTGAATTGCAAGCTTTTGGGCACAAACACCCTTCATCGGGTGTCGGAGAAAAGATTGTCAAAGTTCTCCTGGGTGGAAATGAAAGTTCATATTTCATAGGAGAGTTGAGGGTGGGAAACATCTCATTTTAGGTGCAGATTAGGCTCAGAGAAAAGTTGGACTAGTCTGCTTACCTTGAAGTTGTTCATTGGTAAGCAGGATATATTCATATTTCCTTTTGGTGATGGTGTTTCATATTTCACAGAGGAATAAATAGATGGTATGATCCTCTGGGCAGGCATTTTTTATCCCAAATCATTTTTTCAGCTGCTTTACTAGGTGGGTTACATGGGGACTGGTCCTTCAGCAGGCCTCTATGCAGCACCTGCATGGGTCTGGCTGCTCTACAAAAAGGCAATAGCAAAACCTGGTTTTTAGCAGCTCCTGACCAGAGTCCCCTGGCACCGTCCAGTGTAATAACAATGCTAACAATGTGCGGCATTACTGACCGAGAAGGAAATGACAAGGCTAACTGTGCAGACTGTCAGCAGTTCTACGGATTTTCTTTTGCAGAAAGCAAGGCAAAGCAATACGTTAACAGGGCAAATTATAAAGGGATTAGGAGCGGGGAGCAGGCTGGTGACGGGCATGGCATCTGACAGGTACGCAGGAATATAACAGGAGTTGGGATGGTCGGCGCACGCATCCGCGCTCCCCGCATACGGTAACAAGCAAGCACAGGAGACGTCGAGTCCGAACTTTTAGGCAGGGCCCAGATCCCCCAATGCACGCACGTGCCCAGCGACCAGACTGGAGTCATTGATGCAGTGGGCAACAATAGGTCTTTTTGTGCCACTTAGTGCGCTTCTTATTGGAAAATGCAGGAAAGAGGGCTGTGTTCAAAGATTTGGGCTGAATCTCCTGTTTATTTTTTGTTGCACGCATGCATGTGCACACACACACAAGCACACATGCGTGCGCGCACACACACACATGCATGTACTCACATGCACGGTTCCCACAGCGTGGCGGTGAAGCGTTTGCTTTGCAGCTGCAACTCCAAAGCTTTGCACCTCTTGTTCCTTGGTATTTCTTGGCAGAATAGGAGAATATGTATATTCTGGCGAGCTCTGATATATCTGATTTATCTCTTTCCTCTAAATGCCTGAGATCATTAAGGAGAAAAAGAAAAAAAAAGCCTCTTATCTGACTGCCAGCAGCAGTGAAAAGGGCCTCTTTATTACCTTTGTGTTTTGTGCATTCCAAGGTATTTCTCCTCTTATTTACCGCAGAAACCGCAGCAATCCTGTAGGAAACATGCAAACAACAAAAACACGGCGAGTGTGAGCAGTGTGTACTAATGGCCCTAAGCACTCTCACGTCCTTCAGGATAGGGTCATACAGTAGCCACATGTGTCTGATAAAATCATGTGAGTTCCAACATGCCTGCGTATGCTCTATGGCATATTTCTCAGCTTGCATTTGCATGTGCCCATTGCCAAAAATGACGTGTCATGGCAGAGAGTCACTAGCTGGTGCTATGACACCCAGCTCGCAGGGCTCGTGTGCAAGCAAGTTTTCAGTGCTAGGGAGAAATGCAATGTAACTGGTAATTTGAGGTCATACAAGGTTGTTTTTTTTTTTAATTTGGAAGCAGTTTGCAGCTGGAAAAGGTATTCTGTGCCTTGGGCTCCACTTGAGGCAGGGCAAATCCCTGGGAACTGGACGTTGGGTTGGGTTGTGGTTGCTGGAGGAAGGGCTTGCCCTATACGTTGTATGGCCATCTTGTTTCAGGACTGGTGTGCATACAGGAATAAAGCATGTACTTCCCCAGAAGACTTGACAAGACTTCTATGCCTAGCCTGCACTGCACACAGAACAAATGAATTTGTGAAAGATCAAATCAGATCCGTCGGCAAATATGAACCCTTACTCGAAATCATAAGAAGAAGAAAGATGCGGTGGTTTGGACAAGTCACAAGAAGGCCTGGCACCTTTACTAACACCATTTTGCAGGGTGCCGTGGATGGATGAAGAAGAGGAGGAAGACCTAAGACGAGCTGGACCACCTGGAGAGGATGAAAACGGACTGGTTGTACAAGGGTTGCACAAGAGAGCAAAGACCGATGGAAGTAACATGCCATCCTTTCTTTCCCAACTGGTTGCTCTCTAACTTGAAGCCTAACACTACCTGCATCTGGTGCTGGGTGGCTTCTTGGCACTGGCCTTGATTGTACAAGGATTGCACAAGACCGGGAAGAAAGGAGGAAAGGTATTGCCACATCAAAAGGTGGCTCAAAGAGCGGTGCAGCCATGGGACTGACTTGACTTGACTTGACTTCCTCAGGCTCCATATCACTGATCTCTTTACCACGAACTCAGCAAAGCCTTGGATATCTGCAACTGCTCAGCAGAGGGTTGACACCAGTGTTAGACAGGCCCCTTGTGCTAGAAGATGTATTTGTTTGTGCATATATGATAGCGGAGTGGCGTGTGGGTTTCATAAGTGCCTACATACTACATACATATATACCTATGCATGTCAAGACAGCTCATGCATACATGCAGAAAGATATATTGGCTCAATACATGTTAGTTTATGAAGGTGTGTGTGCAGAAGTATCCCACTTGACCCAGGAGACCAGCGACTACGGCTGTGCTTGCATGCTTACCTACATGAATAAAGATAAGGAAACACATAAAATGGCACGTTCCCACACCAAGCTGTTGGTGGAGGTTGGGCGCCTCTGCTTGGTGCCTTGGGTGGGCTGACCAGCATTGCAGAGGGACCGGTCCAATTAATCCACCCATTGCTAATTATCCCTCCCAAAGCACCCTGCCCACACGGACATATTGCTTCCAGTTCAGGTGACAGCCCACATGGAGCATCACTACCAGGTACAGCAAATGCATCAGGTAGACATGGCCAGTGCCAAGAAGCCACCCAGCACTGGATGCAGGTAGTGTTAGGCTTCCAGTTAGAGAGAAACCAGTTTGGAAAGGGAGGATGGCACGTTACTTCTGCAGTTCTTCTCACTCAAGGACTTTTAGCTACTCCCCTCTGAGGCAGGAGGTACATGCTCCATCCTACAGACAGGCCCAGGCAGTCCGAGCACTATCCCCCTCTTCCAAGAGACCAACAGGAGTGGGGAGAAATGGACTTGCAAGAGGAAATGGAAAGTATTGAAGGATGGCAAAGCAGAGCAGAAAGAAGGGGCAGAATGGGATGTGAGGGCATGGGGAAATGGGAGGAGAAAAGAGAGGGCAGGATGGAAGAAGAAGTGTGTTCAGTTCCTTCACGGAGAAGGCACAAGAGCTAGCGGGACAAGCTCAAGCACATGCACTCACACTTATCTGGCTCGGCGGCGGGCGAGCCCGCCCCGGGCCGCTGCGCCGGGGGGGGAGAAGGCACAAGAGCTAGCGGGACAAGCTCAAGCACATGCACTCACACTTATCTGGCTCGGCGGCGGCGGAGCCTGCCCAGGTCCGCTGGGCTGGGGTGGACTTGCGTGTGACGGCGGCTATGGGAGCGAGCTGGAGGAACAAACTCCTCCCGCCAGCCCCAGCTGTCTGAGCTCCTGCCGGCAGTCAACGAGTTTCAGGTGACTCGGACAGACGCACGGATGCCTCCTTCCCCTGCACCTGACCCAGCAGGGTGCTCTACCCCGGACCTCTGCAGCCAAGACCAGGGCAAGCAGGCTGAGGAAGTTGGCCAAAGTGATGCAATGAACAAAAAAGTTCCCAAGCTCGCCCGCCTTGAAATAAAACCAAGGGAAGGCAAAAGCTGACGAGGGTTTGGCAGGAAGCTCAGGTCCCGGTTTGATCTTCTCTAGTGAATGTGGGACCATTGCTGTGTCTGGCAAGGCTGCGAATGAGGTATGCTGACAGCCTACTGAATGATGGAAACACAGGGCTCTCTGGCGTCCTCTCGGTGATGAAGTCATCGGTTGGCATCTCACCAGCAAAGCAGCACTTCCTCCTACAGACAGATCATCCCCGCTGAGGACATCTGTGCTGATGATCGCTATGCATGGCTTCCCAAGAATGCCAAGAGGCTGATACCTTCGAGTACATAGAAACATATAGACTCATAGGACGTGAGGGTGTGAAGGGAGCTCAGGAGGTCACATCTAGCCCAACCTCCTGCTCCAAGCAGGGCCAGCCCCAACTACATCATCCCAGCCAGGGCTTTGTCTACTCAGGTCTTAAACACCCCCAAGGATGGAGACTCCACCACCTCTCTGGGTCACCTGTTCCAGTGCTTTACCCTCCCAGGGAGCAAGTTTTTCCTAATATCCAACCTCAGCTTCCCTTGCTGCAGGTTGAGCCCATTGCTCCTTGTCCTGTCATCTGCCCCCACTGAGACCAGCCCAGCTACATCCTCTTCAGACCTACCTTCAGGGAGCTGAAGGCTGCTATTCAATCCCCCTTGGTCTTCTCTTTTGCAGACTAAATCAGCCCGGTCCCCTCAGCCTCTCTTCACCCGTCCCCAGCCCCATAGCCATTTTCATTGTCCTCTGCTGGACTCTCTCCAATTTATCCACATCCTTTCTGTAGGGAGGGGCAAAACTGGACACAGGACTCCAGATGCGGCCTGCCCAGTGCTGAACAGAGGGGAAGGATCATTTCCCTTGATCTTGTAGCACCGCTCCTACTGATGCAGCCCAGGATGCCGGTAGCCTTCTTGGCCCCAAGGGCACACTGCTGCCTCCTGTCCAGCTTCTTGTCCCCTGTCCCCCCAGGTCCTTTTCTGCAGAGCTGCTGCCCAGCCCGTCACCCCCAGCCTGCACCGGTGCATGGGATTGCTCCCTCCTAAGTGCAGGACTTTGCACTTGTCCTTGTTGAACCTCAGGAGATTTCTTTCGGCCCAATCTTCCCATTTCACTCTGAATCCTAGCCCTACCCTCCAGTGTATCTACCTCTCCCCCAGCTTGGTGTCATCTGCAAACGTGCTGAGGGTGCACTCTGCCATCTTCCACATCATTGATGAGCATACATAGGCCTGGTTGTTTGGGGACAACTGGGAAGGTGCAAGAGAGAGTATCAGGGCATTTCTGAGTCAGACCAAAGGCCCACGTAGCCCAGTCTCCCATCTCCAACCACTAGATTTCATAGATTTCATACTTGCTCATTAGCAAGTAGCAGGTGCTTAAGGGGAAGAGCAAACGAAGCAGGGAACGGGCAGAGTGGTCCATCCCATCACAGCCTCGGTTCCCAGCAGTCATGGGCTTAGGGATATCCTTGAGCCTGAGTTTATGTCCCCGGTGACCGAAGGATGACGGATGCTGGTGGTCATCTCAAGCACTTCACGTCCTAATACCAGGTCAGGAGAATCCAGAGAAATGGGAGGAAAGTTGTGATTTCTCATGGGTCTGGTTATTGTGTTGCAGTTCAGATCCAGGCTTGTCTGAATCAATGGTTCTGGTGTCAGCCCATCTCTGCGGCATGTAAGCAAGACAGCCGGAGATGCGGTAGGTCAGGGTCAAAGTCATCTTGGGCCATCTCGGGCTGATGCCCGGACACTGAGGTGCCCATCTTGGAAGGTAACTCGGACAAGTGAAACTTCATTCCCATAGGGAGGAGTTGGCAGGGAAAGCACAGGTTGCTAAGACTAAAGCCCTGAAACAGGCTCATGTCCCTGTGGGACTGGCACCACAGGGGCTTTGGCATCCACACTGGCTCGGGTGAGATGACAGGGCCGTGACAGAGGAGGTTTGCCATGCACCCGGCCAAACGCCGGTGGAAATCCCTTGGAGGGAAGGAAGTTGCACCGCGGGAGAACTGAGCTGCATGAGGGGAACGAGCCCCCAGGGCTCCCAGGCCGAGCGCCGGAGAGCGTGTAGTGTCGTGGGATAAGAGAACGAACAAGAGGAAACTTGTCGGGCACCCTGGGAAGCGGGGCGTGCATGCTGCACACTTCTAGGATGTGCGAGCCAGTCTGTGCGTGCAACCGTGAAGAGAAGAGGATGCTTGCCACCGCGTTTCAAAGGCTTGAAAGCAACCCAAAATGCAGGGTAACCCCAATGGGTCCCATCTGTGTTATATTCATCCTCGACTGGAGACGTTCCCTGGCAAGGAGGTTTTGAGACCGACCCTGCTTCTCTGGACCCACTAGTTGGAGTTGATTTCTTTAGACCCTGTGTCCACCAGGCATTGCAGCTCCTGCGGCACAAGAAACCCCCCGGGGTGCCTTCCCCGGGCTTTCCAGCAGTGGCAGGTGGCTTCTGCTGGGGGACGTAGCTGGGTCCGCAGGGCATGCAATGCACCCTGAGAAGCCCCAGCTCTTGCCATGGGTGCATGGGTGCATCTGCCAGGCCAGCTCCCCAGTGCTTTTAAGAGCCTTCCCCCAGTCGGAGAGCTGGGGTGGGTGCACCAGCATTGAGAAAGGGAGGATCATTTCTTATGCAGGCTCTAGCACGGACCTCGATCCCCCCAGCCTCTCCTTCTATGCGTTTTTAGGAGAACGGGGGTTCAGAGCTGGGCTTCTCTTCCCTCTGCAATGCCCTCCATCCATAGGGACTGGGCACCCCTCTCTCTTCACCTGGGACTGGATGCCACGCAGCAGCCTGGCTTTGCCCGTACACGTTAAAGGAGCAGCCTGAGGCGAGAAGCAGGGCAAGGCAGGTGCAATCCTGGCTTGCGAAATGCCAAGGAATGGAGGACTCTGTGTACCCACCAGCACGGCAGAGCTCAGATCCCCGTGGGGCTGGGCTGCTGAGACCAGCCATGAGGGCAGCCCTGAAGTGTGATACGAATGCCTGGACTTTTTACCGCCTGTAATTTGCCCTGAGCCTGATGAAGGACATGTGAGCCCACAAGCTTGCAGAAAAAAAAAAAAATATTTTTGCAACTTCTTAGTGGGTCTAATGAAAGGCATCATCTCTGAATCAAGAGTTTTAGAGTTTTTGCAATACTTTTTGTCTCAGACCAACACTGGCTACCAGCTACATTGCTCGCTCATGTGTAGCACTCTGCGGTCATCCTACTTTGCTGTTCCCACATCCACAGCTCTCAGCTGCTCCAGCCCAAGCAGTGTCTGCTCCATCCGGGTGGACACCCAAGGATTTAAGGGATCTGGGAAGGGTCTCTCTGGTGGGGAGCAGTGTTTCCGTTCGTGCAACGCAGGTTGACTATGCTCTTAGCCTGGGATAGAGGGAGACAGGTGGAAGGCAGTTCACAGAGGCTGCAGGGATGGAGAGCTGGGTGGAGAGGGTGGCTGAGAAGGGAGGGGGCAACACAAGGGAGCGGTGTTAACACAGTAGCTTGCAAATGCAAGCACTTTTGAGGTGTCCAGCTCTTTGGGGCTTGCCTACAGGACAGTAGCCTGTGGGTCAGGGAGCAGAAGAGGAGCACAGGGTCCTTCTGCTTTCCTGTCCCCTTGATTCTGCTGTTTGCTCTTGCAAAGCAACCCAGTTCTGGGCTTCACCCCCTCCACGTGGACCAGCTTTGAGGCAGGAGGCTGAGGTTTGCAAGCTTATACTTTGTGCATCCAAAGAGCCCCGTTCCCCAAGTGCTGGCCCGAGCAGCTCCAAGTACCCCGTGTTAGAAACAGGGCATCCTCCTGCCACACATACCAAGTAGTCAGTCACAGGCCAGCTGCCAGGGTGATGGATGGGCATGTAACGGAGCGCAGCGGATGGGCAAAACAATGCCTCGCCTGTGCTTTTGCAGAAGAAACCTTGCCCTGAGCAAGCTGTAAGGAAGCTGCCTGCTTCAGAGCAGGGCACCGAGGTCCCTTGGTTGAGCTCTCTCCGGCTGCCAGCCCAATGTGACCGTTCCCTGCAGTTGTAAAGGCATGGTGCACTTGCAAGGGGTGAAGACTAACCCCCAGAGCCACAAAGAGGTTAGTCACTGGGATCCATGGGCACTGAGCAGGTATTAAGGAGCTTCCCAGGCTCTAATTGGTAGTGGCCATTAGAGGGAGCCAAAATGCCACACGTGGGCTACACGCCGCACCACACAACCCACACGCCGGTCACACAACCCTCACGGGTCGTTTCGCAGTGGGAGCTGGGGGATCTCATTCTTGGATGCAGCTGCCAAAATGCACCTATAATTTGGGCACTGGAAACACGGCCCGGTACCTGCTTGGAAAGCCTGGACAAGGAGGGAACACACGGCCCAGATACTCCAACGGCAAGACGGGTGAAAGGGAATGTGGACAATTCGCCTTGATACCATCCCCTCCGGCCAGCCGGTTTCTCAAGCGTCCTGGAAATGCTGGTCCACGATGCAAATCTCTCGGAGGCCCACGGAAACCTGGAAACCGTCTGTTGCTGTGCAGAGCATCGGGCAGCGCAGAAGGAACCTGGCCTCTTTGTGTCTCTTCCCCTGTAAAATGGGTATAAATGATCGCCTACCATGCACAGGAATCACTTGGGAGTTTCCCAGCACTGCTTGTGTTAGATGCTGCAAAGAATGGTAACATGGGCCACATCCCAAAGAAACTGTGGGTAAAGACTTCAGAAACCCAGGATGGTGGGCATAGACAGGCATGTGAAACGGGATTGCATTTTCATGCTCCTTTAGAGATGTATATCCCGGGTGTTAGAAACACCTGGGAGTTCAGGATGTGCTCCCTGTACTGCTGTCTGGCTGTCACATGTAACAAGGGAGGTCCGAACCTACTGGGTGCTCAGCAAAGCAAAGCTGGTAGATAAATGCATCATGCAGGAAGCCGGGGTCGCCTTCCTGCTCTTTCTTTGTACAGCCCCGTGCACAAGGGGGCTGTGGTGCACGTGGTTTCCAGATGTCATTGCAATGCAAATAACCCAATAGCGATAACAAGCAATAATAGTAAGAAATAACATTAAAAAACTAATAACCCACCGGTTGCCCAGACCTTGGTCCCCCCATCACCTCCTTATTGCCAGATACATTTTCCCTGTTTTAACTCTCGTCTGAATAGTTTGGGAGGCTTTTCCTATTTCTCGTGTATCCTTTCCAGCCCTGAGTTCACGCGGAGATCATCTTTCTCTGTAATCTGCAGCGCTCTCTGCTGCTATAGTGCTGCCATGACTGCAGCGTTACAGCCAGAAACTTGTAAAGAAGCTTTCCCAGGAAAAATCATTGTCCCATTACAAAGGGAAGAATCAGTACCTCCCTGTAGGAGCAGACGACCCTCCGCTCTTCTGCGCTCTCCTTCCAAAAATACTTTCTTGAGAAATGCAACAATGCAAAAATGCAATGCAAAAATATATTTCTTTTCTGCAAGCTTTTGGGATCACACTCCCTTCACCAGGCTTGGGGAAAGCACAGCATTCAAAGCCATGTTGTATGTACCACCCAGATGCCCCTGGACCACATCCTACACTGAAGACATGGGAGGAAGGGTAGGTACTTGGAAGGAACCGGAGCAGGATGGCTTTCCTGGCCAGCATGGGCAGCTTTTGGGACTAAAAGACTCAGATCTAGACCCCTGATGCCCTCCGCCTTCAACACAGCTCCTGGGAGCCCTGAAGCAGCACCTGCATCCCTGGCTTTGCTCCCTCGGCTTCTAGCACCACTGGACGGTTGGGCACACGCATCCAGAGAGCTGGTGTTTGGTTGTCATGCACTGCTTGTGGCACACGAAGAGTCCAGCAAATGGCCCAGGAATGGGACTGGATTCGTGTACAACTGAAGGAAGGCGGCTGACCCTCGCTCCAGAATTTGTACTTTTCTTGGAGGATGAGGGTTTTCAAAGTAAGCCGTAACGTTGTCTTTATACCGGATGCACCACTGGCTTGGAAGGCAAAAGCGAGAGGATGAGGGCCATTCAAACCTTCCTCTGCACTTAATTCGCGGTTTTGTCAAAGCCGCATACTCCAACACTTGTGCAGCCGTGGAAGCACTGAGAAACAGGGACTCCAAACTGCCCATAACACCCTTAGGTGCATGCACCTGCAAGCCTTTGAGCGCCCCCAGCTCTGACCTGTTGCGCGTGTGCCACTCCTGCCAACCCTCTTGCTGTTTTGCTCTGTGATTTGCATGCTCTTGCCTGCCTTCTCTTCTGGGACAGCCAGAGCCATGCAGAAAATAGCATCTTGACCAAATTGGTCCTTTGGTTTTGGATTTTTTTGGATTTTATTTTTTTTTACTGCTGACATGCACCGAAAGACTTAATTCTTATTTTAAAATGGGATAGTTAGCTAAACCCTTGAGGATCACACACAGAAACATGTATCCGGCCAAAGACCATCTTGAAAGAGTGATGTTTTCAGGACGCTGCGGGCAATTAAAATGTAGGGGCTTCTAATGGACGCCTGAACTTAGGGCATTGGCCCTGATGCCACCGTAGAGGTGAAATGCAAACGTCTGTGCTGGGATCTGTTTTGTTTCCTTTAAGTCCTAAGACCCGGCTGAGATCTTGGCCACCCGGCTGAAGCCAATGCGGCTTGCACCGTATCTGAATTTTGGCCCGGCCAGGTTGGCATCATGCCTTCTCCGGTGAGGGCTGATTGCAAGGATGCCGCGGGCTGAAGGCTCTCCCCCATGCGATGGAGCTCTCTCGCTGTCTTGGCCCGTCGGGTTGCCTTCCCCAGAAGCCAGCAGGCTGACTCATGTTCCCTCCCGAGACGGGGCAGAGGGCCGGAAAGCTTTCTCTTGAACGGCTAGCATGTGGCTTGGCTTTGCTGCTTGCTGGCCTCAGCTGGAAGGAATGCTGCCCTTGTCTTGGCGGCGGATCCAGACCAGGAGTTTCTGGTGGGGAGGGAACGGCTGGAAAGCAGGTTTTTTAACAGAGCAGCTGCTCCGTACCGTCCGGCATCCATCTCCCTGGCCTCTCAGCAGCCTCAATCCCACCCCCCACACCATGCAAGGGCGCTCTCGTGGGGCAGCGAGTGAGGGGAGGCAAGGAGCTGTGCATCTGAGCAGCGGGGTGCTGTGGGCGGCCTGACCTCTTGGACATGGGCCGACCCCTAGGTCAGTGGTGCCATCTTTCAGTGGTGGCTTGTCCAGGCCTGGGGAATGGAGGTGGCAAACCACAAAGAGGGGAAAGGCAGCAGCAGCTCCTATATGGAGGCACAGCCGAGCTGGGATGGGCTGAGGCTCTGCCTCTGTCCCGGGGGGTACCCCACGCAAGTTGCTCCCCATCTCAAGAGACCTCGTTTCTCACCTGCGAATAAGGGGAATGATCCCCACCTGCTCTGTAAAGCCCCAGGGGCTCTGCTGATGGAGCCTGCCTGAGGTTAGCATTGCAACCGTGGAGGCATCCAGTGCAGATGCTACCCTGGAGCCCTCTGCCCATGCGCGCATGCACTCCCACGGGCTGAGTTGGGGAATTTGCTTCTGTGTCTGCATCCAGAAACAAGTGCCTGATGTCACCAGTCATTTTGGGAGTCATTCAGGGCTTTGCAAGTAGCAGACCATTGTCGGCAATGAAGGCAATCTTCATTGCCAAGACCAGCTGTGATCCAGCAGCCAGCCATTCCCAGCCCTGGGTCCCAGCCCAGGAGTCATCTTGTTCTGTCTCCCTGCATGCATAAAGACACCAGATCCTCTCCCCTTCCTGCTGGGGGAAGAGCCGGTTGCTCCAGGTGACGTCTGGATGGAGATCCCGTGTGGCAAAGACCGACTTGGCTGGTGATGCTCCAGGGACTGGCAGCTGTCGCTGTAACAAGCCTGCCAGGGACAGACCCTTACTCCAATTCAAAAGAGGGGCAAGGAGGCAGTCTGGTTTAATGGTCCTCATGCCTTTCAGTCCAGGGCAGGCGTGGGGGCTTGGCACACCTGTTGGTACACTCGTCCCATCCAGGCACTTCTATTGCGGCTCCTTTTCCAGACTCTTCCCCCCCCAATATCTTGAGTCCTCACCTCCTTCGAGATGGACTTAGGTGGTTGTCACGACATGCCCCCAGAGCTGCAGGACACAAGGGATGCTTGCTGTGGTGATGTTGATGATGGACAAGGAGCAGAGACCTGCTTTCCAGCCCTGCCTTGGCGTGCTTACCTGTGGGAAGAGGCTGGTTTTCATCCCAGGCCAAGGCTTCGGGGCCACATTCATTCATGTTTTCATCGTGCCTTGAGATCCTTGGAGGGGAGGTGCTGCTTTTTGTCCATCTCAGCCAAGCCAGGTCTGTCACCACCAGCAGGGCCCAGAAGCTGACCTGCTGGCTTCGGTTTTATGTGGTTGGCAAAGTCCCCGGCTGAGATTTTCAACAGTGAATTTGGACATTAGGTCCTAATGTTCAGTGTGTTCCAAGCTTCATCCCTCCAAAAATCAAGCCCTTTTATACCATCACAGGCCGGAGGGATTGCACAGGCAACCGGATCACTTGTCACTTCAGGTGACTTTGCGATGGCTGCTGCTGTCAGCCATCTGGCTTTCCCTTTGGAGCAAACCCTGCCACGACAAACCCACATGTGGCAAGCGATGCTGGTGCAAAGAGAAGAGGGAAGGAGAAGGCCAAGGTTAGGGTTCACCGGGAAGGCACTGGTGCTCGAGACATTGACTCCAGCGGGAATTGTTAGAAGGGTGCAGTCCTGGATCCATGACTATCTTGGGTGTTTTGGTGCTGGGAGGAAAGAAGTGAGCATTTAATCCTAGATCTGATGGATTAAGATAATCCTAGATGAATGTGGGCTCAGGCCCAGGACAGCAGAAGCAGGAACTTCAATCAAAGGACAGAAGGAAATGAAAAAGATCATGACCTTGGAGGCAGAGGAAGCGGGTGGGATTCTGCATAAGTGGGTTACTCTGTACATAGGGATATATGCTGTTAACTGGGTTTACCCTGGTGTGTCCCTAGTATCTAGCAAATGTGCCTGGAGGGTAGACTGCACAGTCCGGTGGGTGGCGAATTGGCTGGAGGGTCGCACCCAGAGAGTCGTGGTGGATGGGTCGCTATCGACCTGGAAGGGTGTGGGCAGTGGGGTCCCACAGGGTTCGGTCCTTGGACCGATACTCTTCAATGTCTTCATCAGCGACTTGGACGAGGGAGTGAAGTGTACTCTGTCCAAGTTTGCGGATGACACAAAACTGTGGGGAGAAGTGGACACGCCGGAGGGCAGGGAACAGCTGCAAGCAGACCTGGACAGGTTGGACAAGTGGGCAGAAAACAACAGAATGCAGTTCAACAAGGAGAAATGCAAAGTGCTGCACCTAGGGAGGAAAAATGTCCAGCACACCTACAGCCTAGGAAATGACCTGCTGGGTGGCACGGAAGTGGAAAGGGACCTTGGAGTCCTAGTGGACTCCAAGATGAACATGAGTCGGCAGTGTGACGAAGCCATCAAAAAAGCCAATGGCAC
>NW_005841980.1:2201344-2217678 GCF_000455745.1 Alligator sinensis | reverse complement strand
CTGCCTATGCAGGGGGTCGGACTCGATGATCTATTGAGGTCCCTTCCGACCCTAACATCTATGAATCTATGAATCTATGACTGCTATGGGGATCCCTCCTGGAGATCAGTAATAACCTCTCTGCTGCAATAAGGCTAATGAAGACTCTTAATACCCTGAGACCTTCAGAGTCCTAGAAGTCCTTGCATTGGTAGGAGCGTTGCCAGCAACTCAAGGGAAGTAATTATTCCCCTTTATTCAGCACTGGTGAGGCCACATCTAGAGTCCTGTGTCCAGTTTTGACACCCCTACTACACAAAGGATGCGGACAAACTGGAGCGAGTCCAGTGGAGGACAATGAAAATGGTTTGGGGGCTGGGGGACAGGACTGGTGAGGAGAGACTGGGGCAACTGGACTGATTTAGTCTAGAGAAGAGACTGAGTCTTCACCTCCCTGCAGGGGGGCTGCAAAGAGGATGGAGCTGGGCTGGTCTCAGGGGGGGCAGATGACAGGACAAGGAGCAATGGGCTCAAGCTGCAGCAAGGGAAGTTGAGGTTGGATATTAGGAAGCATTTTCTCATTAGGAGGGTAGGGAAACACTGGCACAGGTTACCTAGGGAGCTGGAGAAGCTCCATCCTTGGGGGTTTTCAAGACCCAGCTCCACAAAGCTTTGGCTGGGATGATGTAGCTGGGGCTGGTCCTGCTTGGAGCAGTGCGTTGGACTGGATGTGACCTCCCAAGGCCCCTCCCACCCTCATTTTCCATGATCCCATGATTCAAAGTCAGCTCCAAGTCCTCATCCCAAATTCTGGCAAATGAACCTTTAAATAGCAGAGAGCGGCATGGCCTGGGGGGGTCACGTCCGAGCCTCGGTGGGTTCACAGGTCGCATGCGGATGGATCCTGGGAGGTGCTGATTCAGCAAAGCTGGTTACCTGACTCATGCTGTTGTGAGTCAGCATATTAGTCCTGCCGACTCATGGTTTTGAGCTCCCAGGCCAGGCTCAGCAAGGCAGGCTTGGCTCTTTGAAACTCGAAGACTTTGTTCTGGGAACCGCACGTCGGTTCAGTGCCAGGGGAAAATTAAAGGCTGGTTTTGGGATTGCAAATGCTGGAGGAAATGGGCTGCCCGCTGACGTGGCTTTCACTTCTAGACGGTCTAGATGTGACCCCGCGCCCCGAGCGGAGGCTGACCGGAAACAGACTGGGAGACGGGAAGCACACGGGAAGCTCGATGAGCCTCAGTGTTTCAAATCATCATCTTTTATTACGAGAGACTCATCAGCTTGCTCACACTGTGGCAAGAAAGTCATCACCAAAGGCACGGGAAACATTCGGAGGTAAAAAGCGCTCTCAGCCTGCGAGATCTCACCCTCCCTTTGGATTTTGTGGGGACCCCCTTCCGATAAGGAACCCCGAATAAAACACAACAAATTTAAAAGGCCAGGAAACACAATGGAAAAAAGTGGGGGAAACCCCCCCCCAGAAAACATTCGCTTGGCTATTTCCAATGCAGAAGCGTCGCTTCCAAACTTCGCAGAGCTTCCCCGAAAGCACAGGGCTCGAATTTAAGAGCGAACCAGACGTTGGTGCGAAGCAGTCTGGGGGCACGTGGAGCTGAGGCCACGGGGCGCATCGTCTCGGCTGCAGCAAACCGGCGAGAGCGAGCGCGAGTGCAAAGACCGCCACCAAGCACGTCAGCGCCCAGTCGAACTTGGAAGCACAGAAAACACCGGGACAAGACAGTCATTGAGCCATGAGCAAGCAGGGAGCATTTTCAAACCTTTATTTTTAGAGGGGTGTCTTTACATGCTGGTGTAGAGAGAGAGAGTTTTAAATTTTGTGCGTTTTGAATGTTTTTGTGCCCAATTCCTGATAAATTCAAGCCCTGGGAAGTTCAGATTTGCTGTTCTGGACTTTCTGAATCCCCTCTTCTTTCTCCGTGCCAGGAGCTCTGAAACATCACTAAAAATACCTCTGCTAAGCTTCGAAAAGCCCAACTTTCCAACACCCTCTGGATAGACCTTCCCTCACTCGCCTTCTGGAAATCAAGGAGTGAATCACCTGGGCTGTCTTTGCTCTACATTTAAACATCTGAAGAATGTGGTGTTAGTAAGAAGCTTAAAAAATAGACCCAAGAGAGGAGAGGAAGAGGGGGCGACCCTCCAGGACGGGTCATTGCAGCAATGCCGTTGACTCAGAGGATCAGCGAGAACGTGCAGAAACGGGGGAGTGAGTAGAGCATCCTAGTGGCTTAGATTAGGCAACTAACACTGAGTTTGTTGTGTCTTTTAGCACCGTTAATATGTACGATTTAGACCTATATTAGCACCTTGTCCCCAGGGGAGAAACCAAACCAAACAAAGGTTTCAAAATAAGAGGAAACGGGAGGTTTAAAAAAAAAAAAATGTAGGCGACAGCGAAGAAGGCCGGTGGCTTAGATGATGAGGTCCTTGTCAATGTCCTCTGCAAAAGAAGGAGAGAGAAGAAATGAGGAGCTGGACCGGAGATATTTAGTGTGTGCTAACTGGAACGCAGCTAAGGCCGTGTCACCCCGCAGTGGCTCCGTCACATGCAAATGCATGGGCTGCTGCATGGAGAGGGCCAGACACAGGCTCTGCAAGCCCCTCTGCCAGCTAGGAGATGTTAGACTGCTTTCCAAGGACCTTCTCTGCAGGCCTTGCTACGAGGGGAGCGTCTGCAGACAGTGCTGGGGATGAAGGAAGGGATGGACAGACACCACCTTAGCTTTCCCCGGGGCCGGGAGCTTGGTGCCCCACCCGTTCTTATTGCATCTTCTTGCAGGTTTTAGACATGCGGGTTGCCCAGGTGGGGTACCAGCAGGACAAGCCCACCAGGAGAGCCACGTTCCCGCTGTCTGTGTGCTTCTGTAGCACCTCCTTGAATGGCACCCACCACGGACAGGAGCAACAGCGACCAGGTCGCTGCCACCAGCCTTAGTCCACCTCAACCCTGGGGGGTCCAGGACAGCTCTGATTTAGCAGCATTTTACTACCAACTTCCAGAGCTGGGCCAGCGCTGAGAGCAGGGGACCCAACGTCCTGCCTGTCCCTTGTTCTGCAGGCCCCTGAGAGCTTGTCGGGTGCATTGATGACCGGGGCAGAGGGGAGCACTGTGATGCTGCTCCTCGAGCATCCCCAGCTGTTGCTCCAGGTACTTACGCTCCTTGATGCCGAAGCAGCCGGCCCACTCCTCCAGGGCGATGTACTTGTCGTTGTCCACGTCGCACGCCTCGAAGAAGCGGGTGGTGCAGTGCTCCATGGGGATCAGAGGGGCTCGGAGCGGGGCCAGCTCGGTGTGGGACAGGTACCTGCAAGGAGAGACACCGCTGTCAGAGCTTGCAAAGCAGCATGTTGGGGGGAAGAGTCCGGTACAGACCTCAGCTTCCTCCCTCTCCTCCCCTGGCACGTGTTACAGTCCTGCTGGCGGGTGCAGCAGACAGGGAAGGGGCCAAGCCCTTCCACCGCTGCATTGCAGAACTTCAGTCCTTTGGGTCCAACTATAAGGATGGCCTGAGGTGGCCTGAGAAGTCCTCATGGGGAGGTTGCCATCTCCCCATCCAGCAGAGCATCTTGCGGATCCACATCTACGAAGCTCATCCCCTTCATTCACCCCCTGGCTGCTCAGCCAAGGTGCCATCCGTGCTTCTGCTCTGAATCCCCCTGAAGCCCACGTGCCCCTTTGCAGATGCCCTGAATAGTACCATACCCACTCAGTATACCCACCATGCTCCCACCTGGCCCGCATGCCCCTTTGCAGATGTCCTGAGTGGCACCATACCTTGGCACCATACCCACCATGCTCCCACCTGGCCCACATGCCCCGTTGCAGATACCCTGAGTGGCACCATACCCTGCCATCCCAGCCATGGGCTTCCCGTGGTGTGAAGCTCACCACTGCTCCTGGGTTGCAAATAAGCAAGGAGTTCCCTTTGTTTGAGGTTGGTCCGGGCGAGCGCCCAGCCACGCAGAGGGGAACGAACAAGGGGCCTCCAGCCCCTGGCAGTGGAGTCCCTTACCCGTCGATGGGATGCTGGTCCAGCTGGCCAAATTGCCAGTGCACGGGGAAGATGTACATGTTGTAGTTCTTCTCGAAGTCACGGGCCAGTAGCTCCATGGTGTGGTCGCCGGCTTCCAGGCGCTTCTCGTTCTCATGGATCTTCTTCACCTGTTTACCGGGGAGATCTCAGTCAGCAGCCCTGGGGTTGTTGGGGGGCCAGGGGATGGGACGCCTGGGTGGGGTGTTGTGGGCGAGGTTCAGAGCACAGCTGGGTGGGGGGCTGCTCTGGAGGGATGATTAAGGAGCAAGTTTCTTTCTGTGAGCCGTCATGTCCTGCTGTGGTTCTACCTGCTGCTGTACCACAGGTGGGTCCAGGATCTCACTGGGGTGTGAGTTTGGGCCAGAAGCAGCATGCAATGGGGTGCACCAAAGCTTGGAGGTGCACTAGTATGGACTTTGCCAGGCACATCTGCATTTGTGTGTGCACAGAGCTGGGCTCAGCATGCACACGTGGGCAGGCTTTGCACACCTTTGGGCAGTGGCAGGTTCCCAGTACATACTGAGGCACGTGGAAATGGGTTCCCTATGTGTAATGGGTGCATTCCTGGTGCATGCGTTTGTATGCTGGGGGCATCCCGGTGTGCCGGGCTGGGCTCTGTGTGGGCACGGGGGACCGGGTCATGGCCTCCTCTCACCTTGAGCTTCTGCTTCTCGGTCAGCAGGTTGTTGTCCTCGTCGCGTTCGTACAGGGTGATCAGCACGTTCTTCAGCCAGTCCCGCATGCGCAGGGGGAACTCGGTCAGCTCAGTGTCCAGGCACGCGGGGATGTCTGAAATCCAGCCACCCGGCACAGCCATCAGCACAGGGTCCAGTGGGGTATCTCAGGGAAGACCCCACCCCTTGCTACTAGCATAGGGACGGGAACCCTTGGCCATAGCCAAGGGCAGCAGTGGCTGGAGAAAGGTGGGTCTCAGGGTGGGAATCCCACTCTGGACACAACCAAAGCTCAAGCAATCTCTCTCCAGGGGAGGCACAGCCTTTGGAGGGGAGCAGGCAATGGGGGAAGGAACATGCTTTGTGTTTAGGCCCAAGTTTCTGGTTCCCCGGGGTCGGATCTGCCACCCCCCTGGCACTGGGAGCAGCTGAAAGCCTTAAAGCACGAGGATTCCCTTTCCTGCAACATAGAGACCTGGTCCTCCAATGCAGGGATCTGTCCTGAAAAGACTCAATCTCCCTGTGCCGGTGGTTTTCGGGGGGTTGCAGCATCGTTATGATGTCGATGAGGTTAGCACATGGGTCCTGTATCAGAAGAGCTGACCTGGCCTGGACATCCTATCCCAAAATCCTCCCCCAGGCAGGGGTCGGTGCTACTCCTGGGGTCCCAGGGGGTGCCCCTTCCTGGTGGGTCTGTATGTTTGATGAGGGGCTGGCTATAAGCCTTCCCACCCCTCCATCTGATCCCAGTCACATGAGGCCAAGAAGAAATGGGAGCAATCCAGAGGCTAGGGGGTCTGGAGTCCACATGCACAATAGCCGGCATCTTGCACAGCGCCAGGTGCTGCTTACTGCTTAGCACTAGCTCATGTGAGCACAATCAGGCCATTAGGCGAGGCAGGGAGCCGGGGAGACAGGCAGGTCTAGACAGGTCCCGGCTTGGCATTTTAAAGCGGGCAGGCGAGGAGGAAACAAGCCGTTCCTTTCAGAAGTGCCGAGCCAGCAGCATTCCTAGCTGTGGGGCTTGCAAAGGTATTACAGACCCCCCTGCTCTGGCAGAGCACAGGCCGTGCCAGCTGCATGCCCCGCAAAGCGGTGCATGGGAGCTTGCGGTGCCTGGGGACTAATGGGGACCGAGAGCTGCGGGGTTGCTCTGGGCCTGGAGCATGCCTGGCACGGTGAGATACCAGGAGCCCATCCTTCAGCCCCCCTCAACACGTTGCAGGGCTGCGAAGCAGAAAGCAGAGCTGGCTGGGTGCAAAGCGAGGGACGTTGCGCCCCATCGACCCCCTGCCCACCGGACAAGGAGCAGACTCACATTTGCAAGGGCCGATGTAGTCCAGGTGGAGCTTGTGCCCCTTCTTGGTGCCCTCCAGGGTGCACTTGGTGGCAAAGAAGTGGCAAGAGGTGTCGTAGGTCTTGTTGTCAGTGCCGCAGACCTGGTGGGAAGGGCAGGGTCAGGGCGAGGCAGGCAGCTCACCTCCTACAGGCACGAGGGACCTGTGCTGGACTCCAACCTGTCACCCCAGGCTAGATCCTGCCCTCTATTAGCATGCCCCAAGCTGCCAGGACCACAACCCCGCTCCTCTACTCCCTGTTTGCTCCCCCAGCCTCCGTGACCACGTTCCCATTCCCCGCTCACCTTCTCGAACACGCCGGTGCTGCTGGGGCAGCTGGAGGGGTCCTGGCACACGCACATGGGGGAGTTGTTATCGTCCACCTCGCAGACTTTGCCATGCTTGCAGTGGTGGTTCTGGCAGGGGTCTGGGACAAGGCGGGGAGCAGGGTTAGAGCTCATGGCACAGCATCATCAGTGGCCTGTCACTACTTTGGCCACAGGCAGTTTCAGGAGAAAGTTGATGGGAAGGGGATGGAGAACGAGGCCAAGCATTGCCCCCCAGTGTCCCCCTGCAGCCAGATGGAGGAGACCAGGAGGTTACTAGCATCCCAAACACAGCTGGAGACCTCTCTCTTTTCATTAGCCAGTTGCTCCTCTGGTTAATGCTTTGCACCTCCGGCTCTGTGGGAATGTAGGGCAACGTGCCGAAAACAACCAAGTCCCACAATAACCCCTCACCCTCCACCCCTGCTGTGTGCCGCAGCCCTTCCCAGGGCATCGTCCCGTCTCCAAAGACTCAGTCTTCGCCTGCCTTGCCTACATGCCCCCAGGAGGGAGCGTGGAGGCGGGAGGCCACTCACTTTCCGCGACGATCTCCTCCACATCCACGGTGGGTTCCTCGAACTCTCCAACCTCCACCTGCACGGGGTTGACTCCCACGGGCTCCTGCCAGAAGGAAAAGCAGCTCAGTCGCTGCTGGGGAGTGACCAGCTAAGGCGATGCATGCAGAACCACCCAGTGGGGCAGGGAGCCCCAGGACAAGCTGATGATGCGACATTTGGTCGATGCCATTGCTGTTGACCAGGGTGGGAGGGCGGCTGAGCTAGCATCCAGCACAGGCAAAGCCAAAACCCTTCCCTCTTCGGGATCTCCACGTCCTCTGCCAGGTCTGGGGTGTATATACCCACCCCCAGAGCCCTTCCCAAGAAGACGACCATTGGGAAGGGCCTGATCTCCTCTCCCCAGTTGAGTGGGGGCCTGCTCTGACTTTCAGCCCAGTTGGCCACAACAGCGGCAGGGAGAGGAAACGACCGTCCAGGTGCCACGCGTGTGTGTCCATGCACAGAGAGCGGGGTGCAGGTGCAGAGCAGAGAGAGAAGCAATGTGGCAGGACGTCATACCTCTGTTGTAGGATCCTCCACTACCTCGATCTCGTCAGGCAGAGCATCCTGCTGCAAAGAAGGAAGCCAAAGGCTGTTACCTCTTGGTTCACTCATGGGCCCCCCCATGGCTTGTAACAGCCCCTCTGCCATTCACGGTGGGAGTGTGGCTCTCCCAAAATGCAGCCAGGCCCCTGGGGCAGGAGACCTGGCTGGTTTAGGGAGCTGTGAGGTGGTGACACATTTCTAAGCCCCTGCCTGTGGGTGGGAAGGGCAGCATTTTGTCCTCAGAGCTGCCTCAGCGTGTGATAAGGAGACACGCACCCCGTGCTCTCTCCCGAAGACTTCACTCGAGCTCGCCTGTTTCTTGACCTTCAATCAAATTCCTTCCTAGTGAAGTTACAGAGCTCGCTCTTACACCTGGAAAAATACAGCTGACCCCCTACCACACTCCCCGGGTCGTCCTATGGAGTCAGCTACCACTAGGCTCCAAATACTTCTTGCTGTGGGGGTGGCCTGCAGCCTTATCTCCCTGAGCCGCACGAATTCCTGAGCCAGAGGGAGGAAGGCCCATGTGATGCCCAGCAAATGCACTGGGATTTGAAGAAGAGCTATGCAGATACAGGCCTTGGTGTCAATAAAGCTCAGCACAGGCCTCCCCCAGCCCTCATCCCCAGGCAGGAGCGGCTCTATCATGTTGAAATGCAGTCTCTTGCTCAGAATAGATATCCATGCCCCGGTGGGAGCTGGCAAGGAGGGTGAGGGAGCAGCTGGAGCTCCCATGTGAGTCTCTTCCGCTCACAAACCCTCCAGCACCTGTTCCCGGCTGGCACTGCCTGGCTGTGGGCTTCCCCACCCCCTCGGTGGCCCGGTGCCAGGTCTACGAGGCGCCTGCACATGGAGGCCAACCCTGCTAATGCTGGAGGGGCTTCTGCTACAGACAGGACAAGAGGCATCCCCACCTCCCTGCCTAAAGGGCATTGCTAGAGATTTTGCCGCCTTAGCTAAGCCCCTTTTAGACCTCTACCTATCCAAGGGGCACTGGGAGGGTCTAAGAGCTGGTGCTGGTTTCTTGCACTGGGGTGACTTCTTCAGTGGTTTAGTTGGGCTTCCCCCGACCTTTGAGGTCCCAGCAGGCATCTGCGGAGGATCGGGTACCGCGTACCTGACAACTGAACGACTGGGATGCACCTGCCCGCACTTACAAGCAGCTCCGGTGTTGGCCTGTGTAAACCCCTTTGCCTCTGATTTTGGCATGGCTCATCCTACATTTGGGCAAGGATAGGACCCCCAACACCCCTTCCAGCGTTGGGAGGCATGCCGGCGTCCTCACAGCAGGGCCAGGCTAGCCACATCCAGCATTTTGTCCTCGGTACTGACCTCCCAGGGAATCAGGACCGACCTCCCAGCCTTGGCGGTCACTCTTAGAAGCTATTGCTGCAAAATAGCTCTGCGGCTTCCTCCCCTGCCCTGCATTGGCTGAGAGGCGGAGGAGCGTTTCAGGGCAGCCAGCGGGGTACAGACCCAGCTGTGACCCCAGCACAGCTGGAAGGCAGATGATTATGAAGGCCATGGATGACCCTGGTTTGGTGTGAAATGGGTCGCGAGCTCACTGTCCCCGTGGGGCAGTGCTGGGGCACTTACAGCTGAGGATAATTCAAGGGGCCAAGACACGAGAAGCTGTTCAAAAACACCCAGTACAAGGATGTGGTGTGGTGGGTGCTGCAGAGGGGCATAGGGACAACCTGCCACGGTGGCGGTACCCGCGGGAGGAGGTGACTGTGATAGGGATAGGGTGAGCTGCAATACTTACAGGGGCTGCCAGTGCCTTGCCTGCCAGGCAGAGAAGGAAGAAGACCCACGCCTGCATCTTCTATCAGTGGAGCCTGGAGAAAGGAAAAGAGCAAGAATTAGATGTTCATCCTGCAACCTGCGGCTTTTTGGCCAGCACAAGTGGCTTTGTGAGGGCGTCCGGGTAGGTAAGTCCTATGGCTGAGTCAAGATAAGTTAGGACGCAAGGTGGAAAAGGCCAAAGAGGCCATGAACCGGGATAACGGCAGCACTCCTGTACGTAGCCTCGATCGACGAGCCTTAAAGTGCTTTGCAGTGATGCCCTTACCAGGTTTACTCCCAGGGAACGGCAATCTTTCTTTGTCATTTCTGCCCGTTTAGGAGTGGGGGAGCCTTGGCAAGAAAGTGCAACAGAAAAAATGGCTTTCTGGAAGAAAAGAGTCTGAACATTGTGGGTCTGAAACACCGGAAACCTACAATTAAAACAGGAAAAGCGTTTCTGTTGCCGGGGGAGGGGGCACCGTTTTGCACCAAGGGACATTCATTGAGGTTCAGGAGATAAACACTTTCCACACCTCCATCCTTCGTCCCATCCTGGGGAGAAGTGAACGTGGAGGAAGGAAAAAGAGAAAGAGAAAGTAGGGGAGGGCGTGAGGGAGCTCTTTGGAAGCAAGCTTTGAGACATGCTGATGCAGCCGGTCTCTGGGAGGTGCTGCAGCCCCGAGCATCGCTGCAGGGGGAAGAGGCAGCCTCAGGGCTATAGCTGGCCTTCATCGCGGCTGAGCTGGGAGACGTCTCCCTGGACAATGGCAGGAGAAACCAGAGCACAGTCTGCAGCTCTTTCTCCCGGGCGGAGAAAGGAGTGTGGCTTCCCGAGCCCATTCAGCTCCCAGGGGCGGCTGTCCCCCAGCAGCTGCTTAGGAAGCCGGTCTTAAATCAACCCCGAGCGAGACGGGAGGCCTATAAAACAAACCCTTCTTGTTCCTCCTCTGCCATTTCCGGAGTGGAGGGATTAAACCCTTCTGTGCGGGGATGGGGGAGTGTGAGAAGGACTCTCAGCTGCACACTTAATATGCAGCCCCAGTGCCGGGCCGAGGGGAGATGCGAGAGGCAGCTCCTCACTTCCTCCCTCCCAGGAAAGCAGAGAGCCAGTGTTTGTCTCGCCTCTGAAGCGGTTTTGTCGCCTTTCCAACACTTCCGCCTGCTGTCGCTTCCCTCCCGGCTCCTCCGTCCACCTGTCTCTGCCGGCACACGTGTCAGCCGGGCTCTCGGGCAGTGAGGGGCGTGCGCGGACCCCGGGGAGCTCGCTGGCAGGGGTCCGAGGCCGGGTCTGCATGGAGGGGTGTCCAGCCCAGCAGGCGGGGTGCAAGTTGGTCTAATAAAAGATATTACATCTACCCAAAGATGTCCTGATGGACAGCACTTTCCCTGATCTGTGCAACCCTGCATTATGCATCGAGCCAGCTTGGTGCTGACTGGAGCTAGAGAGAGACCCCAGGGAAATCCTAGCAAGGCTGGAGGAGGCCGTGAGGCAGGTTGGAGGGATCTCACCTGACTGTAAGTGAAAGGACCCACTCTTTTACAAAGGGGCATCTTGTCTCTTCGTCTTTTCGCAGCTCCGGCATAGCCTTGCCTCACCGAAATGCAACTAGCCAAAGACAAAGCAGCCTGGCCGAGCTCCGATAACATCTATTGCTCACTTCCTTCCTTCCAGCTATCTCCCTTCCTTCCTAAAGCGGAGCCAGGAACTCCACCATGCAGAATACAAAGCAAACGGGGCGCTCAGAGGACCTGCACTTTGGCCCGGAGAAGCACAGCCAGCTACTCCTGCTGCTGTATTAGTACAGGCCACGGCCATCGGCACAAGGGTAAAATATCCCCAGCCACCGCCAGTGCCTAACACGTATCTCCCAGCTCCCTGCATCGGCCTGTTGCTTTGTTCTTTAAAACCCAGCGTGTTTTTGCTCTCTGGATGTTGAGAACTGTTGGGCGGACCCAGTGACACTACCTATGTTACGTGCAACAGGGGGTGCAGAGGGGTGTGAGACCGGCGGGAAGGGATGCCTCGAGGAAGACAAGAGCTCAAAGGCAAAGCACTTGCTCTCTGCAACACGGGGCAGGAGCTGACATTTCGAACCGGCGGCTGAGAAGCGGTGGGGGCAGGCGGGGGATGGATTTCCTCTGCTTCGTGCATAGGCAGGCCTGCCCGCCGCCCCCTCCCCCTCCTGTTCAGTACACCAAGTCCCTTCCTCTCGCCTTTATTTGCTCTGGAGACTGCTGAAAGCCGCCCCGGTGCTGCCAAGACCCAAGGCTGAGGTCACGGGTTCTTCCCTTTTGAAGGGCACGGTGGGTGGAAAAGTACTGCCCAGTCCTCCCTGCCCTGGCCTGGCGGCTTGTGAGGGCTTTGCTTGTGCCTCCTTGCAGGCTGTGTTTGCCTTGGAAGATGCTTTTCCCCCCATCGAGGTCCCAGGTGTGGAAAGTCCACAGAGGAAAGGGGGGAGAGCCCCACACAGCTTCCAATGCATGCAATGAAGACCAGACCCCCATCCTTATACCACGGACAAGGCTGGGGTCATGGAGTTGGATGCTCGGTGTCGTGCCTGGTGGAAGAGGAGATGCAGATAAACTCTGCCAGCAAACAAACCTCGCCTAGAACGTCTCACGCTGGAGACAGGAAAACTGGGGCTTTTTTTGGGTTTGTTTTTTAACGAAACAGAAGTAAAATAAAATCCCATCAGCTCTCATCCTCCAAGGGGCTGCTTTCACTGCTGCCACTGCTTGCAAAGGACAGCGTGTCCTAACGGTGCAGGGTCTGGCTCAGAGAGTCCCACAGTGGCAATGCAATGGCTCTACCTTCCCAATGTGGTAGGGTTATGAGCCCCTGGGGTAACTTCCCTGCCTCTGGATCTGCAACGGGGAAGGTGCCATAGTCTTCCCATGCCCTCTCGTCATCCTGCCACGTCCACGGCCTGTCCTGTCTGCACTGGGTGTCAGCCTTGCTGAGGCTACTGTCCGGGCAAGTTTCCACCAGCGCTCACTGGCACATACTGCCAATTCATGCCATGGACTGAGTCTGTGATATGTACCCTAAGACCATATCCAGGAGCCCCAGACTGTGGTTTCCAGTGGCCTCCAGTGAGCACCTGGTTGCTGCTCCCTTAGGGCAGGGAGCAACATCCCTCCTGGCTCTAAACTAGCTCAGGTGCTGTGGCTAAGCGCTGGACCAGCCCAAACCAGCCACTGCATAAAACTACCCCTGAATCTTCCCTACAGCTATAGTCCATCATCCCAGGTACCTGTTACGGTCACATCAAGGTGCCATGGGCTACAGTCTTCCAGCAGCCTTGCACCGGCTCCTGCCAGGGCACTCTGTCCCTGCTTGGCAGCCTCCACTTACCCCCCCCAGGGGCAGCCACTGCCTTCTTCCTCCTCTCTGGCTTGCACCATCCCTTCTCCATGCACTAACCTTGCATTAACCTGCCCCAGGCGCTGGACCCTGCAGGCACGTCCCTCCCTGCCTATCTCTGCACCGAGGGCTGGGATCAATGCGTGACTCCGCTGACCTGCAGTGGGACCTTGAGCTAGTCCCTTTGTCTCTCTGGGCCTCTCTTACAGCCCTGCAATCTGGAACCAGAAACTCTTTGCAGGACAGGCTGCCTCTTCAAACCGGTTTGCACCGTGGCTCTGATACGGGAGCCCTGGGATGCAAGCGGAGGTTAGCATGCTAGGTATCTGTGCATCACTTTGGATCATTTTGTCCTGTGAGGAAGCAAGAGCTGGGAATAAGCCAGGAGTTGGCTAGTAAAATAATCTCCCGAGAGACCCCTGCCTCCTGCCCTCGAATGTCTAGCGCAGGGTGAAACCAGGGATAGCCGCCACGTGCTGCATCAAAACGTGGCAGTATCAGGCCTTGCCCTCCTATGCTCGAGCGGCACCAGCGGCGTCCCCCAAAGCAGCCCTCTGAGTCATCCCGGCCAGCCCACACGCCCGCGTGCTCTCTCCGCCGGGCTGCCTCTGCCACGTTTCACTCCCGAGATGGCTGCCTTCGGCCAGGAGAGAGGGGACCAGTGCTTCCTGTAGATCCCAGCCCCTCATCGCTGTGAAACGGGGGGTGAAATCCCTGCCTGGGGGTTACAGAAGCCCTAAGGGGTGTTGAGCAGCACCGATTAGGGCACAAGTCGCCATCAGCGTTATCTTTCCTTCCCCCCAAACCCATCTGCCTTGCAATACACACATGCACAGCACTGAAGCTCAGCCAGCCCCACAGCTGGACCAGCCACAGGTCAGGATCTCGATGCTCTTTCTCGGGGCCCGGACACAGCTTTTCTCCCTCTGCCTAGAAGAGGAACTAGGAAAGTGCTTTGCGTTTCATCAAGCCGGAGGCCTCTGATTCATTCACCAGCTGTCGTGTTGGCTCTGGGGCAACAAGAGGTTCAGGGGAGGGGTGGAAATTAGAGGAAGCTGTAAATTGATGCTAATTGGTAAAAAAGGGGCAATGGCTCTGGTTTTAAGCTTCTGCGGTACGGATGGACTGTTTTCCTGTGTCTATCAAAAGAAGTCTTGCAAGACTAGTCTGAAATCCTGCGTGGACGCTACACACTTGTTTGATTTGACGGGCAGATAAATTTTGCCCAAACGAGTCCAAGGAGACGGAGCCTGAGTGTCCCAGCTCCCATCCCCCACCTCCTCCTCCGCCCGGAGGCTCGGCTCTGTGGGGGCCATGGAGGAAGAGGAGGAATGTCTGGGCTTGGGCTTGGGAGCCCCGGCGTGGTCCATGTGGCACGAGCCCCGAGTCAGGGTTACATAAGACCCACGGCTGCCACGTTTAGATTCGGGAGGAGGGAGGGACAGGGGAGGAGTCTCCACGTTCGCCTGAGATGTGGCACCCCCCGAGGCCAGTGCAAGACGTGGAAAAGCGATAGGCCCCTCTCCGTGATGCACCTCCCTGAGCCCGACTCGGTCCCATCGGCCACAACGGGAGTTTGGCCACGGGCGGCAATGAGAGCTGGCACTGCATGAGCACGGATGCATCGGCCTGCCTCCTTTCAAAAGCACTTGGCCTTTTCTTTTGCCCAAGGCTGAATGGATCCTTTGTTGCTCTCCTTTGCACCCGAGATGGCAGGACCTGGGGTGGAGAGGGGAGGGTGGGTTGTATGTGCAGGCTGGCACCGCAAGACAAAGGCAGGCCTGGTAGGTGAGGGCAGCAAGGAGCTCTCCAGGCAGTAGCCCTGCTCAGATCAATCTGCTAGTCATTAAGAAAGCCCTTCATTAATTAACATGCTGCTGATAGCTGGAGGATGGCTGCAACTTAGAAAGGAACAGCTGTTTCAGGCAGAGCAGGGAAATTGCAGGCGGCCCCTCTCTTCCCTGCCGATACTCGGAGATCCCCGCTCTAGACTTCCAAGAGGCTCGTCCTGCTCTTTCTACAAGGAGGCAGGGTGGTGTAGTGGTTACAGACCGAAAGGCAGACCCTGGGCTTTATTTCTGTCTCTGCTACAGCCCCGCTGAGCCATCTTGGAAGGATTCGCCCCATGGTGCCTCAGTTTCCCTTCTCTGCTGTAGCCCTCAAAATCCTTGGCTAGAGGGCTTGTTCTTCACCTCACATCAGCAGCTCTGCAGTGACTTCAAGAAATTGCAGCGACCGAGTGCCAACAGACCCGGGTATACAAATACAGCCGGGGACCAAACCGTCCCCAGATGCGGGAGGAAGGCAGCTCTCCCCTAAGCAGAAGGGAGCGTGAGGATGCTCTCATTTGATTTAGCAAAAAAACCCCCACACCCCTGGGCTAAATGTAGGCTTCAGACAAAGATGTTTTCATCCGTCACCGTGGAGCGTTGAGCCGGACAGGCCCAGCTTGGGGCAGTATTTTTCCAGCTAATTTTTGCTCAGGTTGCTCATGCTTTCTCTGCCAGCTCTGTGCACCAGCCGGCTGGAGAAGCAGCAGGCAATTTGGGTTGGATGGATGGCGTTTACAGCCACGTAACTTGTGTCCACACGTGGAGCTGGACCGATTTGAATTATTTTAGGAGCGACTCACATCCTTGAGAGGTGGGATTTCTACTAGGACATAGATCCCACCTCGGCTCTCAGCGGCAGAGCCAGGCCGCACGAGTACTTGCTGGGCTTAGCCGGGGACCTCAATCTAAGCAATAACGGATGCAATAGTGGAGCATGGAGCGGTGGTTTGTTAAGCAGATGTTTTCCAGGGAGGGGGAACGTCCAGTCCTTCCAGGCACGCGGGCCAGCCCTGCTCAGGAGGCTCTCTGCACCGTGTGGGGCTGAGCCCCGTAGGACCCACCTCTCTGATGTGGTTGCTTCAGGGGAGGTGGGTCTATTTGGCTAGGATATGCCTTGGGCTAAACATGGCATTTTGGCTAGGGAACGTCAAAGCTTGGTTCAAAGGGAGGTATAATGTTACACTGCAAACGCATAGAGCGAACAACGCCCCGCTCCCTCCATCGGATCGCATTCCTCCGCCCTTGCTCCCCTTGAGCCCACTATTCTTGTCGGTGAGATTCCCCATAGCATGAGCTATATTCAACATGCACGGTGGAGAGAGTTTCCAGCACCAAGTCCATTTCTTGGCCTAAACTACCTTATACCCAGAGACGAAATACAGCAAAATCCTCTCTTGTCTGCCAGAAAAGAAGTGTCTTGACACTGCCCAAAACACGGTCGCTGCCGCTGGCTTGGGCTGCCGTCATTCAATTAACATACTCCATGGGGAGATGGACCCGACGGCCACGAGGGTATATCCGTGCTGGGTGTTAAAAGAAAAAAAAAGTGGTCCTTATTGCAGAGGTGGCCTTAGGGTTGTTGGGGCCCTGCGCAAGAGAGTCATTTGGAGCCTCTTAGAGGCTTAATTTTGATGACCTATGTATCGTGGATCTTTTTAATAGTCTTTGGGCGAATTCGATAAATAGCCGATAAATGCAAATAGAGCCACTTCCTTGCAAAAACTCCACCCCAAAATAAATTTGTTGCACAATGTTGGGCCCCCCTAAAGTGTGTGTGGGGGGAGGCTGCCCTCCCCTAAGGCCGCTACTGCTTATTGCCTCCTGAGTGATGTAGACCAGCGCAGCAGGGTGGGCGAAGGGAGCAAAAAAGAAG
>NW_005841980.1:2192032-2201313 GCF_000455745.1 Alligator sinensis | reverse complement strand
GAAGAGCGGAAAGGAAGAGACTCGATGTCTAAAAGCTTTGGGATGCTACACGGAGAAGCAGGAGGGATGGTGCTCACGTGCACGCTTGCACCTTGCTGCTTCTGGATAGATCCCAACCACTTGCCCAGCACGGTCACCAAGCTGCCCCTGGTCATCCCCGGCCAGCTCTGGCCTCCATCTCTTCCAGGAGAGGACCCTGAAAGGGTTTCCATGGGAGCCGACATTCCAGCAGAGCTGAGTCATGTAAGAGGAGAGCTTCTGCAGGAGGTGGCGCTTGGAGAAAGTTTGAAAAGTTTGCTCCCCCCTCCCTTTCCATCTCTGCCTATGTGGCAGACAATGCCTTTGTTTTAACCATTTTGCAGCCAGGCGGGTACGTCCAAGTCACCCTGTGCCTCCCCAGCCTGGACTAACAGGCGGCTGCGGTATTTTTCCCTTTGTTCCTCTGGGTTCCTTAATTATTTGAGCTGGGTTTCACAGCTCACGTGCCATCTACACGTGCGCTTTAATGCGCAGTAGCCTATTTTACTGTGCATCCGTGTAAAAAAAGTGCTGTTATGCTAATGGGGTGTGGGTGCTAGCCGCGTTGGTCTGAGGACATGGGCAGACACGGTTCTTGGGGTGAAGCTGGTATCAGGCATTAAGAGCATTAGGTGCCACTTAAAAACCACGCGCATGCATTACTGTGCGTTAAGGCAGCCTAATGCGCATTTGTTTAGTATTTCACATTGGAGATACCCTGGTTGTAGCCATACTGGTTTAGAGGAAAAGGCAATCAGAGCTCTTGGTAGAGGTGTGATCCCTTTTATTAGACCAACAAGATTTTTGCAAAAAAAAAAAAAAAAAAGCATTGCCCTTAAGCCTGCAATTAAAGACATTTTTTTTGCAAAAATCTTGTTGGCCTAATAAAAGGGATCACACCTCTACCAAGAGACCCGATTGACATTGGGGTGTGTACATGATACGGGGGTTTAATCAGCTCTAAATTGAAGTGGTGTTTTTTAAAACCCACCGCTTCAATTTAGGCCCCCCATTTCATCTACACACGCCCAGAGGTACTAAATATATTGTGCATTAGGAAAAGCACCTTAATGCCCATGTAGATCGGCCCACAGGGTAAGACTCCCCCTCACCCCAGATTCAAATTTGCTTGAAGATCTTTGCACTTCTGTTTGGGTAAGACTTTCCCCCCCACCCAAGCTGCGTTATCTGAAGTTTTTCAAACCCGGCTAGACAAAGCCGTGGCTGGGATGATGTAGTTGGGGCTGGTCCAGGGGTTGGACTAGATATGACCTCCTGAGGTCCCCTCCCACCCTCATTTTCTGTAATCCTTCCAGCGCTTTGCTAGCAGGGCAAAACTGAGATGTTTTGCACCCAGGACAAAAAATAGAAAGGGTATTTGGGATGCCTGAAAGGCCGAACGGGCAGCTGCTGCCCTTTAAAGGAAACAACTGGTTTGTTCCACTGGACAGACCTTAATAATGTGAGAATCTCGAGTTGAATGTCTCCAACAAGTCTCTTTTTTAATTTTCTTTTTTTCTCCTCTGAAAGCCCTGCCCCTCTCCTAGGGTTTGTTAGCTGGAGGTAAGAGAAACAGAGCAAGGGAAAGGACCTGACTCAGGTTCAAAGCCTGTTTGGAGGAGACAGAAAGAATAAAAGCAGCTTTCTTCGCAGGGAAAACAGGAGGGGATGTGCAGAGGAGATCTGCACAACGCCTGTTCTCAGGAAACAGGAGAGAGGAAGGACTCAAATGACAGCGCATTTATTACTCTCACCCCTTAATGAATCGCTCCTGATTTAGAGCTGGGTCTGATCCACCCAGCAGCAAGCGAGACCTGCCTGGGAAGGAGCACAACCCACCTCCCTCCATAAACACGCAGAGATGTATTTTTAGCCCCTGGCAAACAAAAGGAAGGAAATCCAAAAAGATAACAACCGGTTTGCCCTGGGAAGATTGAAAACTCCCATTTCTGATCGCGAATTTGGAACGGCAAAATAAGGATTTCGGCCGAGACGCAAGGCTCGGAGAAGAGGAAGCGGAGAGGATTCAAGTAGGTCATTTTTGTTAGCGCGACAGCATCGCTTTGCCCACGGTCCCCGTCCCTCCCCCGGACGGGCAGAACTTTCTGCGCGGCGAGCGGCTCCGATCCCGGGTTGGATGCTTTGCAAAAGTTGACCGGATTTAGTAGTGGCCAAGTGATGAGAAATAAATGACAGCAGAGGAAAGAAGAGACACGGTTGCACGGCATACCTCACAGACGGGGCAGCGGAGAGGAGAAATCTTCAGGCTCTCTGAAGGGCTGAAGGAATCTGAAGGTTTTAGAAGCAGGCAACAGGAAACCAGTCTATGCGCTGGGCTGGGTTTCTGTCTGTCTGTCTCCTCCTCTTTTTTTCCCCTCTTTCTTGCTCTGCCTCCATCTCTCTGGTGGGCTGTCCTACCCCCCCACCCCTTCCCTTCCTCCCCAAATTTATTCTGAGTTTCAATCCAAATGATAGACCAGAGTAATCAAGTGGCACTGGAAGGGAACGGGCCTGCGGGAAGATTCCCAGGGACAAAACAGCTGCAGGTGGCAGCCCGTATCCTGTCATTCAACAGAAAGATCCCCACCGGGATGGCCTGCATTGCTGCAATGAATTTGCCCGTTCTCTGGGGGTTTTCCAGAAGCATGAAGTCTCTGGGGCATCTGAGGCTGGGTTTGTGCAGCACGTTATTGCAACGCCAATAGCGTTTCTGCTGCACACGGTGCAATGAGATGGTTTATTCCCTCCTGCGGGAGTCCTTATGGAGGATGACATGGGGCTGCTGAGCGCAGAACAAACCGCACAGGTCCGTCTCCCATTAATTGCCAGGGGGGTTAAACTCTGTGGTATCTTTAGAGCCCGCTCGGTGTTTTCACCCTTTGGCCGAAGTAATGCACCAGCAAGAATGAGCTGGCCGAGGGGGCCCCACCGTCCAGGATCCCCGCGGATCCCTTGGAGTATTCAGCATAAGGATGAATGTCTCCCCCCGTGGGTACGAGAGCGCTTGCATTTCCCCAGGCTTGCTGAGCTTTTCCATGTTCAATCCTCCTCCACGGCTCAGCAGCACTATGGCAAATAAATAGGACAGTGCAGTGGTCAGCCCCGCCACAATGCCACATCGTACGGGAGAGAGACCGGCGAAGGGAATGGTAGTAGCCCAGGCACTGATGTTAGGGTGATGTAGCTCAGCAGCACTGAATTAATTCCTAAATATGCTAGAGCCTCATAACAGCGCCTGCCTGGCCACGTCTACACGAGATGCTTACTGCGCAGTAGCAATGAGCCGTAGCGTCGCAAGGCGCAAACCGTGATGTGATGCTACTGCATAGTAGAGACGAGCTACTGCACAATCAGCCTCCCCAGGCAGCCATGCGGGGATGCTACCGTGCAGTAACGCCGGTTGCTGCATAGTCATGTAGTACGTGGGTATGCAAGTATACTAAATGACGGCTGCGCAGTCAGCGTCTCGTGCAGACGCGGCCCCTGAGTCGAAGAGCAGAAGTCCAGGCTCATCTGAATCTCCTGTATAGCAACCCACAGTGCTGCAGGCTGTCTCTGTCTGTAATACCATCTCTCTGTCCTGGCCGTGCTTTACTTAGAGAAAGCATAGATCTCAGGGAAGGATGAAATGACCCTGCAAGGGGCCATTTGAGTGAAACTGGATCACGTCATCCACTCTGGTTGCCAGGGTTGGACTCGCTATGGCTGGTTTACCAAATGAAAGGGTCCTAAAAGCTGTATACTGGACTGCCCGTGCCGGGGACCCAAGCTGGATAACACAATACAGGTCTCCCTCGCTTGATGTGCGTTCTGTATGTGCAAATGAGCTCTTATGCGATGACCCTTTTTATACCAAAAACTCATTATATGCAAGGTAAATTCACTCTTATGCAGTCGGTATGGCGGAAGCCCGCAGTCAGCTGCTTTGTGCGGTGCAGTGTGGGAGCGAAGCACACCAAAATATAGTCTCCCGTGTGGAGCTGTGCTCCTCGCTCCTTGTCTGCAACACCTGTTTCTGTAGCTGCCATCCCCATTATGGCTTCTATGCATCCTGCTAGCTTATCTCCTACCCCTCTCTGCTGTTGGTGAGCACCAAAATTGTCTTGCAAAAGTGCTGGAAATGGGTCTGGGGGTCAGTACAGTCGAGGTCTTCAAATGTATCCCTATTTGTGACATTGTAAAGTGGGTTCCCTTCATGCAAATTTGAGTTATGCACTGTTTTCCAGGAACGCGTGTACAGCATAAAGCGAGGAAAACCCGTACAGTGCTATACATCTTTGTGGCCCAGAGCAGTGCCGGTGCATCACTTATCCCCCGCCGTCATTAGGGATGGAGTTGCTGGGCAGAAAAAGGCATCTTTTAGGGGATTTCTCTTGGGTTCCTGGCCTTAAAAGACTTCATGCTAAACAACGGCACAAGCAGAAGGCAGCAAGGTTCACCTCTGGGTTTTCCTTGATGTGGTGGAGAGCTCGGAGGAGCTTAGGTGAATCCAGGTGCCGATAGATGCCAAATGGAGTTCGCCAGCGCGGCCCGGCATCCGACTCCCGTTGAACCCCACTCCGTACCCGGCTCTTTGTTTAGGTGCCTTTAATAAAGCCAGTCATTAGTGCTCCTGTGCAGATGTTGGCACCAACCCCTACCTACTAGCAGAGGACCAAGCCCCAGCCCCTTGGTGAGATTTGGGAGGACAGCAATGCTTGGATGTCGGCTCTGATGGAGGCCAGCCAGTCCAGCTCACCCAGCCACCCCTTGGGGACTTTTTAAATGCTTTGTTTTTCACAAGATCCAGGGGGAGGGTGGCCTCAAGTGCCACCAGGAGTCTGCGCCTTGGCTCTGTGAGTCCTTACAAACTTCAGGCCTCATGGTAGAGGTGATATCTTTTGTTAGAGCAACTAGATTTTTGCAAAAAAATATCTTTTTTTTTTTGGATACCTTCCAAACTTAACTCACTTCGGCCCTGCAGAGTTGAATGCTTTCTGCAGTGGATTGGTCGTGCCTTTTCACCAGCTGAGCGTTGAGATCATGCAGCTGTTGGTACTTGCCTTGTTCAGATAAAAAACATCTGGAAAACTTCTTTACAAAGGGGGGGAGACGGGGGTAAGAAAGGAACCACCTCTCTCAGTACTGACAACGTGGCAAATGCCTGATGTGCTCTGCTCTGGCCTACAGCTGAAACCTCCTCCAAAGAGAACCAAATGACATAGCCAGGGGGATAATTATAACCGAGATACGTGGCGGCTAAACCCCGATCCTGTGCAGAAGCAAAAAGCAACTAGCCCTGATTGTGCAATTACATCGGCCAACGGGGCAGGAGCTCCCGGCCCCTTCTTGTGGGGAGTGAGGGTCTTAATACATGCAGCCCTTTCCGTCTGCCTGGGATTCACCGAACCAGCCTCGTTTCTTTGCATGAATTTCAGGGCAAGAGTCTCGTTCCGGGAGATCTGATGCTTAACCAGCACATGGCTAGCCCTGGTTTTATTTTCCAGGGGAGGGGAGGGAGGACGGGAAGCAAGAGGCTGGTGGAACAGATCCCCTTGGCTTTACGAAGAGCTGGGGACAGCTCAGAGCTCACGGAGATTTACGGGAATTTCTGGTCCGCCCTACCAGGCTTATCGGGGTCGCTCAAGGCTGCTCTTAGGTGTCCAGCTCATGGGAGAAAGGGGTTGCATCCGATGCAAAGGTGACGTATAGCTCAAAGAGCAGGAGGGAAGAAATGGATGTTAACAGCCCCAGGAAGGGCTCAGGCGCACACAGCCCCACCGGTGGGTGCATCACGTAGTGGGACACCCCCTACTCAGTCAGGCTTGCGCCCTGACAATGTGCTGTGACCAGAAGCACCTCTTATTACTCCACTCCTGAATCCCAGCATTGCTGCTGCAATGCTTCTCCATCCCGACTTCCTTTGACCTTTGGTCTTGCAGCCCCCTGCTTCTCCGGGCTGGAGGGGCCGGTCCTGTGGGCAGATGCATGGTAGGCACGCTGGGGACGCAGGTGACAGGCTCAGATGAGCTCCTCTCCACTCCTGACCTCACTTAGCACTTGAACTTGAGCCTTGGGGCATGATAACCCACATCAGTCCCAAGCCCCCGGCACTATGGCAAAACATCGGGACTCTGTCTTCAAGCTGAGGGTGACGATAGTGTGTGGCAACATCCCTTAGTGCTGCCTTCCCAGCCCTCAGCATCCCCATCCTACACAGATCCCAACCTGGGAGACAGCCAGATTTTGACTCTTTGAAGGCTTATGCTCTCCTGAAATCCCCGCTTTGGGTCCCGGCCCTTTCACTTATCCTCTGAGTCCTCCAGAAAGGCATGCAAGCCTATTCGTCATGTAGGAAGCAGGCGGTGGTGTTGCTACAGGTTTTGCATTGTAACAAGATGATGCTCATCGCTCCCCTGCACCCCGAGGTTTCCAGGGGCAGATTCGCAGCACGGACAAACTAGCTCAGACTCACCGAAATCAATGAAGTCACGCTGATTCATCTGCTCCCTACCTTAACCCGCAAGTGCTGCTCCTTCCAGCACATCTCTGCTGCAAGAAAAGGCCTGTTGGTCGCTCAGCTGGGCTAGCCCAAGGCCATTCACTCAGGATCACACAGCAGTGAGGGCAAACCAGCTGGGGTTTTACTTCAGGTTGGCTGTTTGGGTCCAAACTGAGAAAGGAGATTGCGTCTATAGCTCTTATAGGCCATGTTAGCCCACTTGGATTCAGACCATGCCATTACAGACATGTCTCTAGAGCAGTGATCCTCTCATCCTTTTGGGGCTCAAGGCACCCCTCACTGGACCCGAGTCCCCCTCCATCACCCCTGTGAATTGAGTATCCCCCCATTTCCCAACTGATTTATATATTATAGTGCTAGCCTCCCAGATGAGCCAGGCAATGGGGGTGGGGGACTGGCCAGGCAGGCATACGCTCATCTCCTCACCACGCTTGATACCCTCCAAAGGACCCAGTGGCAACCCCGAATGCTGTGGCACCCTGGTTGAGAATCACTGCCCTAAAGAGAGGGTGGCCGGTAAGAGGTGTTTGCCTCCAGGGGAAATGCAATTAGAGATTAGGAGCACATCTCCACGAGCGGGAATGTGTGTTTTCCTGGGGGCAAACAGCAGCGGCACAATGATGTCCCCGGGGAATGCCCATGCCATGCACGCTCTGGCACGTGGCATGTTGCCCCGGGTTGGGTGAGTGAGACTGGCCCCAGCGGCCTTACCTGGGGTCCTGGGGGCCTCCAGGAGCTGCAGCTGGGGCGATCCTGCAGCAAGGAGCCCGCCTGGCAACTGGAGTGTGGGTCCGGCCAGCCAGGTCCAGTTTTGGGCAGCACGCGCTGCTGCTATGTGCACCCCCTTGCTTTGTAGTAGCGTGGGTTTTTTTGAACCTAGGATCTCCCAGGATCAGACCCCCCCTCCTCCGTGCTGCAGATTAGCAGTGCAGGGAATGCCTGTATGTGCAACGTGTGCAGTGTGCAATGCCGCAGACGGATCTGCAGCGCCGCACACTGCGCGTCTGCGCTCGTCTGGACGCTTCCGAGGAGATCAAGTGCGTTGGAGTGGCGATGCACGAGGCCGTAGTCAGTGCAGAACTAAGGAGCAGAAGTAATTGCTTATGGCAATTAAGTAATTGCTATTGCTTATGGCTGGGCCTGGCCTGGGAACAGCCAAGAGCGCTCTGTGTGGCCTCGCTGGGTTTCCAGCTAGCCTCCAAGCAATGCTGGTGATGGGGCAGCTGATTTACTTCGAGGCGAGCAAGGGCAGATGGAGCAATGTCAGTGGGAGCCTGCCTGGAGGAGGGAAGAATCGAGCTGCCGTGGTGACTCCCTGGTGAATCATGGTCTCTGGGCAGGCTGAGTGAGATTTGGAGGGTGAGATTTGAGGGCTGGGGTGGGGGGGAAACTTCTGAATCAATAGATCTTGGAGGGATGCCGACAGAAAACCTCCTTCCCACTCGCCCCGCCTGCCCTCTCAGTGCCACCTGGAGCTGGGTCCATCCTACCTGCAGCCATGTGAGGTGCAATGACAGCTGTGACCTGTATAGGAGGGGCAGAGGGTAGCAGGGCTAAGACGGGGACCAAGAGCAGTGCAATAGCGTGGTGCCCTTCGCTCGGAGCAAAGCCACATTTGAGGCTGTGCAAATTCAGCTCTCCACCGTGTGAGCGAGGGATGCAACAACGGGGCAAAAGCCTGGGATGGCCTTTCTGCGAACAGACCATCCCTGCCAGACCAGGTCTGCTCGAGACACCAAACAAGGCTGCACCTCCTGACCCCTGACTGGGAGAGCATCCGGGAGGGGCATAGGGACGGCTATTTTGCTTGGATAAACAGGCACTGGCCCTCCTAAATAGGCACGTTGATGAACATCCCTGGGTGGGGGCCGTGCCTCCCGGTAACGTCCAAAGATAGGACGCCGGGTCTCGGAGAGGTGGCAGCTCCCGAATGACAGGGCCCCTTGTTCTCCTGTGTGTGTCTGCCAGGTCGGGGCTTGTCCTTCGCAGCAGGTGAGGTCCTGTTACCCTCCTTAAACCGGCAGTGAGAAGGGAGAGGAGGGAAATGAGTTGTCTTGAGTGAAACAAGACCCTGGCCATCCCATGGGTGAGGACAGGGAGAGGGATTTCAAGGTGAAAACAGCCCTGGGGTGCTCAAGGGGGTCTCTCACACGATGGGGGCTCCTTGTCCTCAGTTTCCCCTGCAGCATCGGGGGAACCTTGACACGCTGCTCCCCTCCCTCGGCGGCCGGTCGTCCTGGCAGTCTCCGCTCTGTGTTTGCTCCACGCCGCCCCCAGCTCCTGCCCATGCGGCTGCCAGCTGGGCCAAGCCGCCTGCCCCGCAGCCGGCGATGGCAAGAGAGCCGCCCCAGGGTGTGGTTCGCCGAGGGCAGCAGGCTCCCGGGAGGCCACGTCCCCACTGGTATGGCTCACAGATGAGCTATTATTACCGTAACCGTTGATGGTAACCAGACGTTGCCCTGGCTCAGTCCCAGGTCCACGGTGCACAGATTTGCTTTGCTCTGTGTGTGTGTGTGTGTGTGTGTGTGTGTGTGTGTGTGTGTGTGTGCACTTGCAGCAGACATGAGGCCACGGTGCTGGTGGAGGTGGGGGGGGGTTTGCACGTCTTCACAGCAGTGCTCGTGCTGCCAATGTGAGCTGCTTGTGCGCGTGCATCTGGCTAACAGTAGGGCCACGAAACAAAGCTCATCTTGCATCGCCTTGCAGTTAGATCTCCCTAAAAGCGACTTCCCGCATGAGGGGTCCCAAGGGATTCAACCAG
>NW_005841980.1:2174793-2192001 GCF_000455745.1 Alligator sinensis | reverse complement strand
AAGACAGCAGTGCTCCTGATTGATTTTGGTCGAACAAACTCAGCCTCCTCCATAGGGACCCGTCTCCCTTGGTCGTCTACACCGATAAACACACCTCCAGCTTGTCTTGGTGAAGGACTCGGCAGCAGGAGGTGGAGCTGTATATTATAAGATATTAAATAAGTATTTTTGCAAAAAAAATAAATAAATCAGGTGCATGTGGGAGGTCAGCTGCCCTGGCTGAGAGTTGCCTTCCCGCGGGGGGGAAGCAGTGGGGCTGAGGCACGCAGCTTTCCCTGCTGCAGTGGAGTTGTGCATACCAGCATCTCTCAAAGGGGCCAAAAGCAAGAAAGAAGGCACCAAAGGCCCAGCCCCGTCATGTCTAGCTCCATTGTCCCTCAGCATTGTCTCTGGCGAGCCGTTATGAAATCCTCCGGATAAAGCTATCACTAATGCCCACTTTATATCAGGGAGAGGAGAGGGATTAAAACAGGATGGACATTACATCCTCCCCCACTGCAGCCATGCAGCTGTATGTGACAATGCAGCAGTATTTTTCTCTGTACGCGCCATATACAACCCAGATGCTACTTGCCTGTTCTGGGTGGGTTGGATTTAATGGGGTTTCTTGGAGAGGGAAGCAATTAACAGCAAGAAGGGCTCTAACCCCAAATTTCAGCTGCTAGAAAACCTAATAACCTGATAGACTATAGGGGCAGCGTGGCCAGGCAGCTCAGGTGTCTTACTTCGGAGGAAGGAGGGCAGGCCTTGCTCTGGGCTCATGGTGCCCCAGTTGCAAAGGATCGTTCAGGCTGGAGAGTCCAAAGAAGTTGGGTGTGAGGAAGCCACATCATTCCCTTGTGCACTGTTGGCTAAGAAACTGGTGTGCCTCTGCCACGCCAGCCCAAGGGACTGTTCGGTTGTTAACCCTTCCTGCCTTCCAACACACCAAGTGCTTCGTGCACTTTGCTACGGAGGCAGCTACACTGCTCGTTTGCCCTGGATGCTAACACAGTTTAACGAATGGGGTTTCCACCAGCTGTTCACGGCTGCAGTGAGATGAACTGAGTGGGTCTCAGCGGAGCCTGCGGTGGGTGTTTGCTTACGCTGGAAGTCCCAGAGAGCACTTGTACACGTCACGAGAGTCTGGCACAGTCTGGCAGGACCTGGCGAAGCTCAGAAAAGGGATAAGCCAAAGTGGGGGCTCCAGCGGGGGTGTATTGGCAGAAGGACTACCCACCCTCTGCTTGGCTGGACCCAGCACTCTGGCCCCTGACTTTTCAGATGGGCGAAGTGAATGATATTACAGCCTGAAGCAAGTCCTCTGCTTGCTTTGCCTCTTCCCAGAGCATCCCACGACCCTCCTTGAACCGACTGCAGCTGGAGCCGTGCAGCTGCTTACATACAGAGCGGAAATTGTCCCAGAGACCCGTCGGCTTTCTCCACACTCTTCTTGCTGCTGTACCCTCTGCAAGAGCTGCAGCATGGTCACAGCTGGTCTTTGGGTGCAATGAGGTCCTGGGGTGCAATGAGGAGGCCAGAATATAGCATGAGGCCAACTCTCGCCTGGCTCCAGGGCAGCCTAGTGAGCGGAGGGGCCTAGGCAAAAGGGACAGATGCTGGAAGAGGCTGCTTGGGAGGAAGAGCATGCTGGCTGGCCCCACTCCCCTCCCCTGGGTCAGCTCTCTTCCATGTAACTGTCCTGGGAGTGACTTTAAAACCCCACCCTAGATGGGCTCAGGGCTTAAAGCTTCCAGCTGTTCTTTCCAGGTTTCAAAGGGCCACAGAGCCTGCTCCTGCAGCTTCCAGCTCCTGCAGCTTCCAGCTCCTGCAAAAGGGATGAAAGTAAAGCCCAGGAGAACACATCAGATCTATAGCATCACCCCACAGCATCAGCAGTGGTGACCAAAATGTGGCAGGCTGCTCCTTATCACTGAACTACTGCTGCAGTGTCTGGAAAAGAGCCCGCTTCGGGGGGCCGGAGGAGAGGGGAGGCAGGAGCCAACTCCCTGACACGTCAGCCTGCAATCCAAGCAGTTACTGCTCAACACGCGGAGACGAGGTCCTTCTGCCAATACACCCCCAGCGGAGCCCCCCCTTCAGCTTATCCCTTTTCTGAGCTTCGCCTGCACAGAGCACCAGGTCCTGCCGGACCGTGCCGGACTCTCGTGACGTGTACAAGTGCTCTACGGGACTTCTAGTGTAAGCAAACAGCCCGGCCTGCTCTGTTACTTCTCAGTGCCATGCAGGGCACGCTCAACAAGCAGCTCCTGCAATGAGAGCTAATCCCAGCCCGCACCCGCTCACAACGGGCTGCCCTGACGAAATCCTACTCTCAGCTGCCTGAGGACAGCAAACGAGGCTTTTGGGGAGAAAGGGGCATAGGGATCTGAGAGAGGACTAGGTTGCCTGCTCTAACTAGGAGAGTACTTATCCACACCCTCCACTCCCTCAGCTCTCCCTTCTGCGGGGGAACAGGATGTATTGGCCATACGCATGTTGTCGTCCAGCTGTTTACGGTCACGACCGACCCGAAATCTGAGTGAGCGTGTTGCATGAGGAATGCTGTACTGGCAGGACAGCCAGATCGATCTGGAAGGGTTTAAACATTGCAGCATTTCCCAGGGGGGTTTAATTCTGCTTTCAGTGATGCCCCGGCAGCCCCTCTGCCTCGTAGCACGTTAAAATTCAGCTCTGCCTCTGCGTGTTGGTGTTAGTGAAGTTGTCTTCCAAAGACACAAGGTTCTTTGGGTAAATGTAATATCGTTTATTAGACCAACTAAATAGGTGGAAAAATTGTTCTTTGCAAGCTTTCGGGCACAAACCGCTAGTCATGAGCAGGCACAAACACAGACAGGAGCAGACTCTGGAGTTTCCAGAAGCCAGTATCAGTTGCTTCACCAAAAACTCACGTCGATAGGTCAGGAGCTACCTTCCTTGCCCACGTGAGAGACTAGTATGTGCCCCAAGACTTGGCCTAGATGACACGTGGCTGGCAACGCACAGCGGCTCTTCCTGGCATAGCCGGCAAACGCTCGGCCAGGGAGACCCAGCGAGCTAGATGCTTGCACGGTGCCTTAGCCCCCACCCTTTACCATCCTTTGTTTGTACAGCTCATTCACAAAAGATATCTCCCAACCTGCTCCCTGCCGCTGCCCTGAATGCCACTTCCGGCTGCGACTGCCCGGGTGCTAATCAGCCAGATAAATGATCTCTCAGCCCAAGGAAGCCGCAGGGCGCGAGCTGTCTCTCGCAAACGTGTCCAGCCACAAAAGCTGCATTTCTACAGCTCGCTGGATTTTGTTTTCTTTGCCTTTCCCATCTGCTTTTAGCAGAACAGCTGAATAGCTTCACTCTCTGCGGCTGGAGCGGGGCGCCAAGTGCTGAGCCAGTGCTGGCGGCAGTTGCCGGAGAAAGGAGATGCAAAACAACAGCCCAGCCCAGCGCTGCCGCGTTCGCCAGCGGCCTGGGGTAGAGGATTTGGGCTCTTTATTTTTATCCTGACCACCTTTCCGACCTGGTTTATAAAAGAGCTCTGAAATAAACTCCTTGCACGCTGGCGGCCGCGTGCGCTTCCTAACACCATTCATTAGGCTTGTTTAGCAGATGTGCGCTTGGTGATTTTAGCACCTCTTTGGGGGGCAAGGCTCTGAACAGCTGCTCTTGGTGGTGGCATGTCCTCGTTCCCCTGCTGTGTGGCTGTTCCCTGGGGCAGGATTGCACCGGGAGGGATAGCAGAGACCCAGTCGGTGCATCCAGTGCCAAAAGGGTCTCATCAGGTCTGCAGGCTGGCAGGCGGAGGGTATTCTGCAACCAAGGACTGGATGTCTGTGGGGCTGGGTGCATCTCAAGGGCTGTGGAGATCAGTTCAGGGACGCATCCCACCGTTCTCCATCCCCTTGAAGGGATCATGAACATACGGGGGGGGGTTGCTGTCATAGCTGGCCTGCTCAGTATGGGGCTGGAGAGCAATTGGGAAGAGTGTTTATACACAGCGATACCCTGTGGAAAGACCTCGAGCTGCCTCTCGGGAGCTCAAGAGGCAACCAGCCAGGGTGACGGCTCGCGCAGGAATGTTGAAGCAATGTGAGAAGGGGGTGGGTGAGCCTGCCAGCAAGGCCAGCACACCGCACCACGGCTTCCCGGCCCGTAGCAATGCCGGGGAGCTGGGAGGACACACTGGCATGGCAGGTATCACTCGACCTGTGCCCCGTGCTGAGGCGGATGGGTTGCTTTTTCTTTTCCAGCTCGATTTAAAAGTGAAATGGAGGAGCCCGATGCCAGGAAAGCCCTGCCCTTTCATCAACTGAATCCCCTCGGGTCAGATGCCAGCCTTCGGGTCTCTAGAGACCATAGGCGGGCAGGCTTGTTTCCCAGGAAAGAAGTCCTGCGATGCCCAGAGCTGAACCCTGTTGCCTTTCCCCACCCGCCTTCAAAGGACGATCGGTCTCCAAGAGCCACCTTCTCCTTGTCACTGCTATTCGGGACACCCTGGGTGGTTCATCCACGTGTTGTGGGGTTTAAATATAACCCAGGAGGCTGCCTGGTAATGAGAGAGGGTGGAAAAGCCAATGAATAACCAGCGAGACTCCTTTTCATGGGCACGAGGCTTTGGGGTCCTCATGTCTTTCCACCCAAGCGACAATCATCTTCCCAGGCAGAAAGGGAAGAGCTAGGTCTGGTCCAGACAGGAGCTTAGCCAGACCTCCACCTTCACAGACCTCCCAGCAAATCCCCGATGTTATCGGGCTAAACCGCACGTGCGACTACAAGACACGATGCCTGAAACACCGACCGAAGCAGAAGCAGGGGAGACGCGGGAAGGGGAGACGCGGGCAGTGCCCGTGACTGGTCGATCCAGGGGGAAAGATGGCTTTCAAGGAAAACCCAGAGAACCAAACAAAATCTGCAAACGCTTTAAGAAGGGGAGAGATATCTCTGCCCAGACCTAAGGCTGCTCTGGTTGTCCCGGCTCCGTTCCAGACCTCGCGGAGAGGGGACGCACTCATCACCCCTGATGACCCTCCTCTCGCCCCCAGCGGGAAGGACCAGCTCCGGACATCACTTTTGCAGGATCGCGCCCAGGCCTGTTTTGCAGAGAGGGGCCCCTCCGGAGAGCTGGCGGGCTGACAGGACATAGCGTCAGCCTCTCGGGGGGACGGGAAACCGCTGGCTCCTCACCGCGGCGGGAGGGTTTTGCTGAGCTTCCGCATGAATGTCCCCTTTCTCCGTTCCCTCCCATTCTGCTCCATGTTTGCACCCCCGCTCCCCCCCCCAGTCTGCAAATGCTGCAGGCTTTCTCGACATGGAAATTTTCCCCCCTAGGCTCTGCTGAGGAGTCAGCATTTTCCTCTAAAGCCTTCCATAAACAGCCCCGAGCGCTGGATCCGACATCCCCGGCTCTGTTTAGACTCCCAGCATCCCACCCTTGCCGCTCTCCCCTGCTCAGGCCAGAGCCCTTCCCATGGATGCAAGCAAAGGTCTCGTTATCTAGCCTTGAGGGTGTTTTCAAATGGGCAGACAAGGCTCTTTGGGCAGATGTGCTATCTTTTATTAGACCAACTAAACAGTTGGAAAAATTGTTCTTTGCAAGCTTTTGGGCCCGAACGCCCTTCTTCAGGCATAGTGGTGAATGGCGTGCTCTCCTGGGTAGAAGAGTAGCCCAGATGCAGGTCTGTGAAAATGCATGTGCGTGGCAGTGAGCATCAGAGGGGATGGGAGACTTCAAATGGCTCTGCACAGTGTGACTCGGGAGGGCTGAGCTCACGGAGAGGCCGTGCCACCAAACAGCTCAGTTTCCAGGCACTTGATAAAGCATTTTCTGCAGCTCTCCTTATCTTATCAGGAAGCAGGGGAGCCTGAGTGGGGGAGAGAGGGCAGCCTTGGGACCGCTACCAGGATGGGGTGGAACGCCCTGTTCCTTCGATAAGCGTGCAAGGCTGCACACAATCTGGGAAGGGGGGACGGGGGCAGTCGTGTCTCTGCACCTGGGTTGTGCCCGGAGTGGGCAAGCACGGCTGCCTTGTCCTGCGAGCAGCGCTGCTCTGAGCTGTAATCTCCCCGATTCCTCCAGGATTTGGGGCCAAGCAGCTCCTCAGCAAGGGTTAACAAGCATCTCTGTGCTGGGAGGGTGGGAGCCCTGCTTCTCTGCCTGCCTCAGCAGCCCCCTGCCTAGTGGGATCAGGGGCCTTCAAGGCTTCCCTCCGCCCTGCCCCAAGGGGAGAGGGTGAGGAGCATGCAATAGGGAGATCCACACCAAAGACCAAGCACCAGTTGGATTTAAGGGGTGGGGGCATATACCCTGACCATGGCAGGGGTGATAGAGAGCCCGTCTCCACCACAGCCAGGGGCAGGACCAGGAGGAAGCCTGCTCTGACCCCCTCCTTTATACAGGGATTCGAATCAGGCAATGCTAGGGGCCTGGATTAGCCCCAGCCCCAGGCAGGGGGGTGTGTGAAGTGTGTGGCAAGGATTCATGCCTTGAGCGAAGGAAGACGGCTGAGGCCATAGACGGAAACCAGCACAGCGGTAACCACCCTTGGCTTGGCTCCGACACCCACAGGAGGCGGCTGTCTCGGGGGCTGACAACGGGAGAGCCTTTTTCTGAGATCCCCCTCAGCATGAGTTTGCAGCCAGCACCTGTTGGACAGGCCCAGCTGAGAAGGATGGACACCCGCTGCCCTTCTCCAGGGGTTAGCACAGCTGTACTGAGACACAGCTGGGCAGTGCCAGGGCTGATACCGCCCCTACCTCCAATGCTTGGAAAACACCCAGGGAGCCCACCCATGCGTCTGCCCAGGAAAGGACCCGCCTCGACAAATCCCAGGGCTGGGCGCATTCGCCGCCAGCGGAAACGACTGGCATTGGCATGGTCGCAGCTTCTCAAGCGGCTGCGGGAGCCCAGCCGAGGAGCGCAGGGAGGGGAAATTACAGAGGCCGTAATGACAGGGTTTTGTTCTCATTAAGAGTTAATGGCAGGGGAAAGAGAGCAGCAGCCCGACATAATGAGCGCCTGCTGCTAGGTAGATTCAGAGGCATTTATCAAGCCCCAAGGCAGGCACAGGGAAGGCGGGCACGGCGCGTGGGCTCCAGCGACGCTGTGCCAGCTGCAGCCAGGCACGGAGGATCCAGCATTAGGATCCAGGAGCTCCCCCTGCTACGCTCAGCTTAATCCCTGCCCAGGGGGCTCTCCGGCTCCTGCCCCAGACAGGCCTGCTGCAGCTTAAGGACCAAGCCGGGTCTGATTTCCTCCACTTTTACCAAAGAAGCTAGGTCCCAAAGCCCCTGCTTATTGCCCCTGGGAGAGTTATACCGCATGGAAGACTCCAAGTGCCGTAGGAAGCTCATCGTACCCAGCCCATGCCTGAGCGCTGTGTAAGACGGTCCAGTCCTTTGCCATGCAACGACCCAGCAAGCACGTGACGGCCGTTCTGCACTCAGAAACAGCCCAGGCTGCCCCGTGGTCCCTTCACACCATCCACGAGGCAAAGGATTGTCCCACCCTGTTGCTGGTCAGTCGGGCAGGCTGCACCCGGCTGCAGCTTGGGTGTGCAAATGGAAGACCAGGGAGCAGCCCCAGGGGCTTGAAGGTGTATTATCTTGTGCCACGTTCAAGTCGGCTCTGCTGCACATACATGTGTATGCTAAGTCGACTCGAAAAAGTTAAGTCGGCTTAACCACTGGAAAGTTAGTACGTGTGTCCACCCCCTTTGAGCTCAAGTCCCCCCAGAGCAGAGCCAGGGCTTTCAGCATGGCATTAAAACTAAATGGGAAGTGATTACTGCAAAGTCACGACGGCCTTCAAACCTGAGTTGACCCTCCTCCTTCGAGAGGGCTGTAAAACAAGCTCAGCTTGACGGTTTCAGCTTCAGACACTGGCAGAGATAAGCCCAGCGGTGACTGAAAAGGGCTCTGGGAACAGAAGCTAGACCTCAGCCTAGGCTGCAGGCTCTGCTCCTGCTAGGAGCTAGGAAATGGGCCAACACCGTGCTGCCAACAAAGGCTGCGCTAAGAAACCCAAGAATCAGGACTCATGGTAGAGGTGATCTCTTTTATTAGACCAATTAGATTTTTGCAAAAAAGATTCTTTGATTGCAAGCTTTTTTGCAAATTAAAGAAATGTTGCAATGTAATGAAAGTTAAATTAAATTAAATTGCAGTTAAATTCAATGAGATACATTGCAATGAAATTAACATTGCAATCAAAATTGCAGTTAAAGACCTTTTTTTTTGCAAAAATCTAGTTGGTCTAATAAAAGAGATCACCTTTACCATGAGTCCTGATTCCTTTTGCCTCTAGACTGATATGGCTATAACCCGGATACCTAAGAAACCCAAGCACTCACCCACAAGCACGTGCTCTGGCCTGAATGGGCCTGCTGTTGATGGGGAAAGGCAGCGGTGCGGTGGAAGCAGTCACTGACACACCATCCATGAGCCATCGTAGGTATCCGGGTGACTTCAGGAAAAAGGGGGCTTGGCCATAACGGCTGGGGGACAGCGAACAAGGACGGGCCCAGCCCCCGAGGCCATGAAGAGGCAGCAGGTGGGAGAAGGGGACACACAGGTAGCCTACAACGTGGTATCACAAGTAAACCCTCAATTAAGCCGACCACCCCCGGCAGCACAGAAGCAGGGCAGGCTTGTGGAGAGGACGATAACCTGGGAGCCAGGGAGCCCTAGTTTCATCACTGAGCTGCCATTTAACCCCTGAAGGCTACTTCACCTCCACCAACTGTGCCTCAGTTTCCCCCCCTAACCTGAGTATGTAATTACTATCAGAGCCAGGGCTATCTCTTACTACGTGCATGTACAGCACCTGGCACTATGGGGTGCCAGTGCCTATTGGGACCTCTGCAACCAACAGCAATATACTAATATATTGTATAATTATACAGCGTAACTAATGAAGCCTGCTTGGGGCAAGGGAAAAATGCAAGGGGTTGTCCCAGCGCATCCAGAGCCCCTGGCGGAGTGCGCGACACATCTGCAATGGGATGCTAATTCATTTAACTCCTGGCCTAGACAGCACAAGAGCTCAGCTTGCTGGAGACGGGGAAAGCAAGGTGAAGCTGTGGCCAGCAGAAGCTGGGAGAACTGGTCTTAAGGAAGATGCAATTCCTTATTTTCATGGACCCTTCCTCACCAAAGGGCCTGAAGAAAACAGGGGGACACTGCGACCCGCCATGGAAAAGAGAAGCAGCTTCTTCCTTTATTGCAGGGCCGGAGAGGGAGTTTGCACCAAGAGCTCTAACAGGTCAAGAGGGGAATTTTACTGCACGATGGGCTTTTTCCTCCGGGTGTCTTCTTCCTTTTTAGCCCTCTTCTTTCCAGCAGCTGGTAGGGGAACCCAGGTCAAGAGGAAAGGGGTGTCAGCAGAAGTGTAAACAGTCAGCCACGGTCTTCCTGGAGCCATGCGCTCGTGCTGCAGAAACAAGGGAGGGGGAGAAAAGTGAGACGAGGCTGCCCCCTCCCGGCCATGCCCGAAAGAAAATCCACCCACCCATCAGCAATGACAGGTCCAGCAATGACCTTGACAAATTGGAGGATTGGGCCAAAAGAAATCTGCTGAGGTTCAACAAGGACAAGTGCAAAGTCCTGCACTGAGGATGGAGCCATCCCCTGCGCCGGGGCAGGCTGGGGGTGACGGGCTGGGCAGCAGCTCTGCAGAAAAGGACCTGGGGGGACAGGGGACAAGAAGCTGGACAGGAGCCAGCAGTGTGCCCTTGGTGCCAAGAAGGCTACCAGCATCCTGGGCTGCACTGGTAGGAGCGGTGCCAGCAGATCGAGGGCAGTGATTCTTTCCCTCTGTTCAGCTCTGGTGAGGCCACATCTGGAGTCCTGTGTCCAGCTGCGGGCCCCACTACAGAAAGGATGTGGACACATTGGAAAGAGTCCAGTGGGGGGTGATGAAAATGGTTCAGGCGCTGGAGGACATGACTTATGAGGACAGACTGGGGGAACTGGGCTGATTTTGTCTGCAGAAGAGAAGACCGAGTGGGGATTGAACAGCAGCCTTCACCTCCCTGCAGGGGGGTGCAAAGAGGATGGAGCTGGGCTGGTCATAGAATCACAGAAGTCAGGTGGGAAGGGACCTTGTAGATCTTCAGGTCCGACCCCCTGCCTGGGCAGGAAGAAAACTGGGCTCAAGTGACAGCCAGGTAGACATCGAGCCGCTTCTTAAAGACCCCCAGGGTAGGAGCCAGCACCACTTCCCTTGGAAGTTGGTTCCAGATCCTAGTCATCCTGACTGTGAAGTAGTTCCTACAGATGTCTAATCTGAACCTACTCTCCAACAACTTGTGGCCGTTATTCCTTGTTATCCCAGGGGGCGCTGGGGGAAACAAGGTCTCCCCCAAACCCTTCTGGTCCCCCCTAGTGAGTTTATAGACGGTCACCAGGTCCCCCCTCAGCCTTCTCTTGTGGAGGCTGAACAGGTTCAGGTCCCGTAACCTCTCCTCGTAGGGCCTGCCCTGCTGCCCCCGATCATGCGGGTGGCCTCCTCTCGGCCCTCTCCATGCTGTCCACATCCCTCTTGAAGCGTGGTGCCCAGAACTGGACGCAGTACTCCAGCTGCGGCCTGACCAGCGTCGCGTAGAGGGGGAGGATCACCTCCTTGGACCTACCTGAGATGCACCTGTGGATGCACAATAGGGTCCGGTTAGCGCTGCCGACCGTGATAGCCTCGCATTGTCAGCCCATGTTCGTCTTGGAGTCAATAATGACTCCAAGATCCCTTTCTGCCTCCGTGCTCTCAAGAAGGGAGTTTCCCCATCTTATAAGTGTGTTGTCGGTTACTACTGCCCAAGTGCAGCACCCTGTATTGAAACGCATCCTGTTTTTGTTAGCCCACCCCTGCAACCTATCCAGGTCTTTCTGCAGCCTCTCCCTCCCTGCTAACGTGCCCACCTCTCCCCACTGGTCTCAGTGGGGGCAGATGACAGAGCAAGGAGCAATGGACTCAGGTTGCAGCCAGGGAGGTTTAGGTTAGGGATTAGGAAGAATTTCCTCATGGGGAGGGTAGTAAAATACTGAAACAGGTTACCGAGAGAGGTAGTGGGATCTCCATCCTTGGAGGTATTTAAGGCCTGGCTACACAAAGCCTTGGCTGGGATGATGTAGGTGGGGCTGGTCCTACTTTGAACAGGGGCTTGGACTAGGTGTGACCTCCTGAGGTCCCTTCCAACCTGAATTTTCTATGAAGATCCTTCAGCTAAATTTCTCTCAGAGGCTCCCTGGGCCACGAGCAGATAAAGGATTTCCTGAGGAGAGCGCGTACTTGAACTTAACAGCAGCAAACATGATGCTGATGATCTGCTCAGCACAGGCTTTCCATGGCCAGGGCCCTGATCTAATAGGAGGGGACCTCACCTTCAGGTGTTGTGAGCACCTGCTTCTCCTGTTAACAGCCACCAGACATGTCAGAGCTCAGACAGTCTGGAAATCAGAGAGTCCTCCATACTCTCCTGCAAAGCAAGCAGGCATTGTTCCCATTTTATGGATGGGGAACTGAGGACCAGAGTAGAACGACCTGTCCAAGCTCCCACAGTTGATCAATGGTACGGGGCCAACTCAAAGGAGACCTTGGTTTCCAAATCTCCCCTGCCTACGGGCTCTTCTTTCCACACAACACTCAGGTCTGTTGGGATGCCACGGATGTTACCGGTGACATCTGCTTCAAGCCAGGATTTTTCTTATTTTGTAAGAATCAGGGCTCGTCTTGAGTAGCAGCGTTGCATGATTTAACACACCCCATGTGTAAGCCCCTACTTCCAGCCACATAAGTGTCTAATAGATGCACTTAAACTGGCTTAATCCTCCATCTTAATCCAGGAATTGGCCGATGCAAACCAAAAGGATCTGAGCAAGGGTTAAACGTTTAAGGCCATCTATGTTAGGACCTTGCACGGCTTGACCTGACTGGAATTTAAATCCCATCTGTTAAAACAGTGCTGCTTGGTGAATACAAACAAGCCCTCCATCCAGCCGGCACATGCCAAGGTGCAAGGTTGGATACCGTCAGCGCAGCACGTGGTAGAAACAAATACAGTTGTCCCCAGCCCCTCCAGGTCTGTCTGGGAGAACCCCCTTCTTGCAGTAAGGGCGCTCGGTCCATGCCGACGAATGGCCTAACAAAGTGAGCATGCCACGGTGGTTTCCCAGACTAGATGGGAGGCGTGAGACCCACCGCAAGACCTCATTTCAATGAGACTATTTAAAGGTGAGTCACCTAGTGCTGCATCTCCTGCCCCTGGTGAGCTCCAGCCCTCCCCGAGGCTACAGATGTGACGACCAGCTGCAGGCTCCTTAGCTCACAAGCAACCCCCCTGGGCCAGCCAGTCCCCAGGTCCTTGTTCTGCTGAGTACATCCTCCCCTAGAGAGCTGCCTCTGCCCTGGGGACCGGCATGCTCGGCTGGCAGGGCTCTTTTGGTGTTCGTTTTCAGAGAGGGGCATTTTTGGCAAGCATGGATTCATCTGGGAGTGGGGCCGAGCTGGTGTTCTTGCAATCCCAACAAGAGCAGGCCACTCAAAGCCTTGCTTGGCTCTTCCCACTAGCCACAGAAAGAGTTACTTGGGTCCAGGGGGGTGGAAATAAAGGGCAGGGATATGTAGGGAGAAAGGGCATGAGAGATGGTCATGACCTGGCCTCATCTCCAGGTGCTGGCAGCAAAAATGAAGCTCCCTGTGCTCACCGGAGCCAGGTCAGGGAGTGCCTATGGTGCTTAGGATGGGGTGAAGATGCAGAGAAAGGTCAAGGCAAGTCGGACCTCTCCCCACCTTGACAGCTCCCTAAGCCCACCTTGCTAGCACCACAGCTCAGCTCTCCGTGTGGGACCACGCACCAGCCCTGTTCTCCCCTTGCACGACACCACTTCAGCCCCCCTGGGCACAACCGTGGTAGTCATGGACCAGACGAGAAGAGCCTCTTGGCACCAGACTGACCTTCCTGGCAGCACCGAGGAAGCTGGACCCTCCATCCTGTCCCCAGGGTCACTTCTCCCCCAGGTAGTTGGTGGTCTTCCCGGTTTTCTTCAGCGTTTCCAGCAAGGTGTCGATGCTGTGCTCTGACTCAATGCACACCTTCTTGTTGGGCAGGTTGATGTCAAACTGGACGCCTGGGAGGGGGAGAAGAGTCCCCAGAGATGAGGAGCCAAGTCCTCTCCAGGTCATGACCCCCCACATAAAATAATCATAGACTCATAGGACATGAGGGTTGGATGGGACCTTAGGAGGTCACATCTTGTCCAACCCCCTGCTCCAAGCAGGACCAGCCCCAGCTGCATCATCCCAGACATGAATTTGTCTTAAACACCTCCAAGGATGGAGACGCCACCGCCTCTCTGGGTAACCCATCCCAGTGCTTCACCACCCTCCTAGGGAAATAATTTTTCTTAATATCTAACCTCGACTTCTCTTGCTGTAACTGGAGCCCATTGCTCCTTGTCCTGTCATCTGCCCCCACTGAGACCAGTCCAGCTCCATCCTTTTTGCAGCCCCCGTGCAGGGGGCTGAAGGCTGCTATTAGCACCCTCCAGTCTCTTTTGCAAACTGGTTTGGATGGAGCTGATCCTGCCTTAGGAGGGGACCTTCCTCTGAGCCAGGGGGTGCTTGCTCCCCCTTGCCTGGGCTCTAAACACTGCCCACACCCCTGCATGCACCGGGTGCGCGGGGTGGCTGCAACCCGAACCCAAATCTGAATCCGCTCCGGTGTTACAAGTGGCTGCAGCCAGGCAGGAGGTGGAGGTGGAGCAGGCCCAAAACTGGAGTGGGGGGGGCCCAAAACTGGACACAGGACTCCAGGTGTGGCCTCACCCGTACCGAATAGAGGGGAAGAATCACTTCCCTCCATCTGCCGGCAATGCTCCTACCGATGCAGCCCAGGATGCCCTTACCCTTCTTGGCAACACGGGCACACTGCTGACCCATCTCCATCTTCTTGTCCCATCCCCCCAGGTCCTTTTCTGCAGAGCTGCTGCCTAGCCAGTCACCCCCAGCCTGCACCAGTGCATGGGATTGCTCTGTCCGAAGTGCAGGACTTTGCACGTGTCCTAATTCAACCTCATGAGATTTCTTTTGGCCCAGTCCTCCAGTATGTTGAGGTCTCTCTGAATCTCCCTCAATTGCAATTCTTTATTGCTTATTCTTTATTTACAGGTGGGGAAACTGAGGCACACAGGCAAACATGGCCTTCCCCCAAAGTCAAATGGCCAAGCCCAGCTCCATCCCTCTCACCACTAGACATCCTTGTCCCTTTGGTGCACAGACACATCCTTAGAAACAACTGGAAGTTCAAAGCAGCTGGCCAAGGGGAACAAGGGCTCAAGACTGAACACAGGAACCTGGTTTCTGTAGCAGCAGGGATCTCAAAAACAGCCGGGGCATGCATTTAATTAACAACACTATCCCCAGAAACTGGGGATACCAGCTGACATGTGTTATTGGGGCCCCATATAAGTCCCATCAGGCAAGAAAGATGAGTAGCCAGGCTCCTTCCTGCTCCTTCCAAAGGCCTTCCTCACTCTCTGGTGCAGCAAGCTGCTACACCAGTGAGAGGCTCAAAGGGATGGACTGTCTCCCGGCTGGCAGGAACCAGAGCTCTGCTTCCAGTGCAGCCGGCCAGAGAGAAGCATGCATGTGCAACCAGGCCCGGCGAGAGCCAGGTGTCCGGGCTGCATTTGCATTCGCCGCACATGCTCTCCGCGGCATCGGGGCTGCCTCTGCTCATTGATTACCGGTTTCATGTGCCTCGTTTCTACCGGACTGCTGCCTGGTTTGCGGGGACCGCAGCCCGGCTCTCACGGTAAACACAGCTCGGCAGAAGGCTTCTGCACAACCAAACCACCCCAGGTCTTGCATACAGGATGAGGAGCCAGCCTGCACATAGGAGCTGCAAGCTCTCTCCTTGCCGGGCTAGCTCTCCAGCTAAAGGCCCAGTCAGCTTGCATGAAGAACCAAAGCGGAACAGCTGAGAAAAGCCGCTGGCTTGGCAGGGCTCTCCCCTGAGCCAAGACGAAGGGGTGGGGTTGCTTTCTGGGAGCAGGAAGGAAAGCAGCCTCTTTGATCAGCGGGCTGGACAGGTCAGCCTGCCCCTCTCCGGACCTTGCTGGGCCTGGCTGCAACCTGGGCTGGTGCTTGCACTGGGGCATCAGCGGCTTTTCCTCCTGCCCTTGGGACCAGGGCTGTAGCCCAAGCCAGTCCCCAGAGGCCCACAGCTGCCCTGCACTGCAAGAAGAGGAACTGGACTGGAATTTCCTGTTGTCACGAGGCAGCTTTGCCCTCCTCCCCCGCCGCTCTCAGGGTCACGGGAGTCTGCTGCAAGATTAATAATTAGTTACTGGCTCACCACCTGCCACGGCAGCAGGGTGAGGGGCAAGGTGAGTCTCTGGGAGATGCTACACCCACAACACCCGCTTCTGCACTCCTTCCCGAGCCCAAGGGGGATGCAGCCGGGCAGGGGGTACCCCAGGGCTGCCCCATTCCCCAGGCCCGGCGAGGGGATGTATTTTGGGGGTGGGCTCGATCTCCCAGGAGGGGTGCAGCAAGCAGGCTTTGAATACTGCCCTGCACCAGCTCCCATCCCCTTCGCCTTCTCCCTCTCCACATGAACGCCTCCTACTGCTTCTGCTTCACGCCTGGAGATGCTGATGTGCTTGGGCATGTTTCTCTACGCAGAGGATCCAGCAGGCTCCTTGGGGCCTCCCGGATGTGCCCAGGTAACAGGTTGAGGCTACCCTCAACCTCCTTCTGCACCGGCAAACCTGGTCCAGGGTGCCATGCGATGGAGAGTGCACACCAGGGAGGAGAGCAGGGACCTTGCACCAGCCTCTGCCAAGGAGAAGGGAGGAAGCAGGGGCCTGGCACGAGGACTCCCGTTTCATGTGGCTCACTCATCCCCCGGTACTTCTGCACCTGGCTGCTAGGCTGGGATGTAAATCATCATCAGCAGCAAGTTCGTTGCCACGCTTTGCAACCTGCTGCTGGCTCCCAGGCCTGGCGCAGTGCCACTCACCTCCCAGCTTATTCAGGACGCGAGTGACCGCGTTGGAGCAGCCTTCGCAGGTCATGTCCACGAAGAACTCGTGCTTCTGAAACGAGGAGGAGGAGGAGAGGTTGGAGACGGCAACGAGGCCTGTCTTGCCTTGGGACTGCAGCTCACAGCGCAAGGCTGCTCCTCTCCAGAGAGGAGAGAGGAGAGCAAAACAGGCTCCTGCCGCAACCCCGAGGGGCACAACACAGGGACTCTCAGCATCGACCCAGGTTTCTGCACACCGTTCTCAAGCTTTTTAGGCTGGAGGCACCCCTCGTCAGGCTTGCTAGAACATACCAGCTTTTCTTTTCACTCCTTTTCTGACTGCTCAAAACTGCTAGAGCCATTCTTCTGTTGCAAAGGCCTCGGCAAAACCGCAGCAGGGCAGCACGGTTTTAGCACCGTGAATTCCTACCGGAAAACTCTGGGTTTATCATGCCAATCGTGTGCACGGCCAACTGCAACCCCGCAACAACCCGAAAAGGATCTCGAGGCACCCCGGGTGCCACATCCCCGTGGCTGAGCGTCGCTGCCCTAACATTATCGTGTTTTCTCACGTTCCTGTCTGCAACCATGTCTTGCCTCCTTTTAGGTAAGAGCTTTTGGGAAGGGACCCTGTTTTGCAGCTGAGCTGCAAGCCACGACTGCGGCTGCCGGTATACGTAACCGATAATCCCGCACCTATACACACACTGCAGGGACCGTATGGGCACCCTTAAATGGGACCCCGGCTGCCTGGTAGAGATGCCGGTAACAACACAGTCCCTGCCAACTATTAAAAAGGAAAGTGGCCGGCTCTCCGCTCTCCCACACGGGCCGTCTGCTCACGATCGGGGATAATAACCGACTTTCCCACGACATCGCCCGGCCTGTTTCGAGGGAAAGCGTCTCGCCCTCGAAGCAGCGCCGAGCGCGCGGAGGCAGGACAAGGAGAGACGCGGTGGCCCGGGGCCCGCTGAGCCCTGCGGGAAGACGGGCAGGTCTGACGCTGCCTGGAGACCCCTTGGCGAGCGGCGGGGCGCTGAGCATCCTTCAAGCCATGGTGGGGCATCCTTCAAGCGAGGTCTGGGCTCCTTTGGCATCGCTCGGGGCTAATGATGAGCCGCCGCTTCCGCCTCCTTAAGACTTGCTCCCCTGGGGCAGCTCCCAAAAGGATGCTTGCACGCCCCGGGGACCATCCTTGCACCCAACCCCTGGGCAC
>NW_005841980.1:2171623-2174708 GCF_000455745.1 Alligator sinensis | reverse complement strand
CGGCTCCGCGATGCAGCGGCAGCGGGATCCGGGCTCACTTAGGCCGCCGGGGCGGAGCCCAGCCCGCTCCGCCTCCTGCCCGGCTGCAGCCGCGGGGACGCCGGAGCGGATTCGGATTCGGGCTGCTGCATGCAGCGCGGTGCGCCCGCGCAGGGTCCGCTCCAGCCAAACCAGTGCGCTAAGGGGCTGCAAAGAGCACGGAGCTGGGCTGGGCTCAGTGGGGGCAGGCGACAGAAGGAGCAATGGGCTCACCTTGCAGCAGGTTGGACATCGGGAGGGCGGTGAAGCGCTGGAGTCCGCATGCTTGGAGGTGTTGAAGACCCACCTTGGCTGGGACGATGGAGTTGGGGCTGGTCCTGCCTGGAGTAGGGAAGGGGGGGACTCGAGGTCCCTTCCCACCCTCCTTTACTGAGATTCACCCCATGGGCAGACCTAGGATTTGGACAAATGGGTGCAGATGGCATGGCATAGCATGGCAGAGAGGACAACCCTGTTTTTCTCCAGGGAAAGCGTAGCTAGAAACTTTAGTGATGAGCTGGGGGGGGAGGTACTGCTATATTATCCAGCTGCAGAAGAAACTAAAAGCAATGTGCTACAGCAGAGATGAAGAGTGTAGAGGAAGTTTAAAAGAAAACTCAAAACATCATCCTGAGTGCAGGGACAGGACCCTGTAGCCGGAAGCCTGCAGGTTTGAGTGTCAGCCAGAGCATTGGCACAGCTCGGTCGCAATCCCCACCCCTGAATAGCAGCAGAAAGGAAACCAATTCCTTCCCAGCCCCGTGTGGCAGCCCACGAAGCCAATAGCCTGGGCAAAAGCACAGGCTGGGTCCACAGAGAAGCATCCCTTCCTCCCGAAATGGAGCTGCGGTGGGGGTGGTCCCTGGGTGGGGCTGGCTTCACCAGGGGGTTACCGCGGGGTGCCACAGCAGCAGGCCGCGGGAAAGACTGGCGCTTGGGGTTTGATCTCTGCAGCTGTCCAGACTCGTGTAGACGGGGGCTGTATGAAATGGCTTCTGTTTTGTTTCAGGACAGCAGCAAAATAAGGAGAAGGCCCTTTTGGACCTTCCCTGTCCATCTCAAGCACCCCTGGTCATCGCAGCCGGGCATCCATGCTCGCTGGTCAGGAGGACGGCGCTCCCTTTGCAGGCTGCAGGTTTGCAGCGAGGTGAAGGGCAGGGTGCGTGTGTTGGGAGGGGGGTGAATCGGGGACGAGTTCCCCTCTGCAGCCTTCCTCTACACATGGCGCATCTCTGCTCCCTTCTCCTGCCAGGCCTGGCTCAGCCACCCTCATTACATAAAAAGTTCATCCCCCTCTGGACGGCTCCGAACTGGCCTGGTGAAGTGCAATGGGTGTAAGTGCAATGGTTGAGGAACCGGACCTGCGCGGTACGTGCCCCCTGCCCACACAATTGTCCCTCTAGGCCGTTCTGACGGTGCCGATTCCTCGGTGCCTGTCCCCTGGGTCGTAGCTCCAGTAATGCCAATTCTCATGAAAAAAATCACGAGACTCCTGTTTTCCAAGTCATATTAACTGTGACTCACGATCTCCTGATAGAGAGAAAAAATCTCAGGGTTTTTTTTCCTTTTGGTCTGAGTAGAGAGCGCCAAGCTGGTAAGTCTATGGGGGGGGAAAGAAAGGGGGGCAGATCAAGGACCCTTGCTCCCAAAACCACAGCCCCCCCTATGCAACAGAGCCACCCCACACCTTCACAAATAACACCTCCCCCCCACACACACTTCAAAACCAGCATCTCATGATTTACATTCCAAATCTCTTGATTTTTAAGAGTCTGTCTCTTGCTTTTTGACACTGGGGGTGGCAATACTGCAGCTCCCAGGAACACAAGGTTTCAGGAAAAGTAGGAAAGCCCCCACAGAAGTAGGGCAAACTGAGGGGAAACACCGCAGCCAGTGTCAGAACGGCACGGGGGTTGCACGCGAGAGCTCTCGCTGCTCAGAACCACAGCACCGCACGCCCTCAGAGGGAATCGCTGCGCTCTCTGGTTCGAAAGAGGAGGAAAAGCCAACCGTGCAGTAGTTAACGTTGCTAGCGGGTGCGGGGGTGTTGCATTACTGGTGCTTCCAGGAAAGACATGCCCACCGTGCAGCAAGAAGCAACACAGCTAGCGTTTTTTGCAGTCTCGCAGGTGGCAAGAACCATCCGAGGTTCATGAGCCACATCCGACGAGGCTGGATTTAGACCAAACTGCCCTTTATTTCACCCTGCTGAAAGCAAGTCTAATCCACACTATAAGTGAGCCCGCTCCCTGGGATGGAAGATATTTCATTAGCAGGTTGTGGGGGGTGGCGTGTGGTTCTTCGGTTTCATCTTGGCTGGAGGAACTTACCTCCGATAACCTGATAGTGCTGCAGGGCCTCACCCACTTACATATTTTTCCTCCCTTCTCTATGGGGGCAATGAGCCAGAGCTGGTAACATTTTGGAAGAAAGGTAAGGGATTTTTTTTTTCTTTTAAAGAAATAACAAAAGATTTCCACTCTTAATTAGGAAATGGATTAAAGCTGATGTCAAGTGTGCCTAATAATTACTAGGAATTTGATTGGGTTTGGAGGGGGGGCTGAATTTTTCCCAGCTAAAGTCTGCTGGGGAAAATAAAGTCTCATTTGAGTGTTGGGGGGTGAATTGGGGAGGGTCAAGGCAGCTATGTGAGCCAAAGAGGTTTGAAAGGCTGGTGATTCAGAAACTTTGCAGCTGGTTTGATGTGGATCCTTGGCAGCTGTGGGGGATTCAGTTCAGCACAGGCTGCCCTGCATAGCATGATTAAAGGGCTAATATCAGTGTGGGATACAAAGGTTGATGGGGGAGTGGGAAAAGGAAATGGCTGTGAAGATAAGGCTGGAGCTGTTTGCATTGGCTGGGCTTTGTTTGGTTGCTTTGGCTCGTGAGATTTAAGAGGTTATAGGGGTGTTGCTTGGGGTGACGGTCTTGTCGATGCCCCATGTGAAGGGTCCGTGTCCCAGTCTTTGTAGGGACTCCCTTGCAGTCTCTGCTTGGTGGGGAGAAGCAGTCTGCTTTTGGCCCCTGTGTTTGCTTATCCCCCTGGAGAAGCAGAGCAGGGGAAGAG
>NW_005841980.1:2170908-2171532 GCF_000455745.1 Alligator sinensis | reverse complement strand
CACTGCAGGACTGGAGTGAGGAGCGTCAGCAGAGTGGTGTGGGGGGCCCGGAGCAGGGATCAAAGGAGTGCAGTAGGTCAGGGTGGAAATATGTTGGCAGGGCTGCATGGAGGGGGAAGTCGCAGGCAGCAGCTGTCTGCTTCATGCCTGGCTCAAACTTCCCTTTCTCCTGTATCTCAGGTGGAAAAATCACCAGGTATCTCACGCTCTGCTGCCTACAGCAAGCAAAGCTGTTCCATAAACCTGGAAAAAGAACCATGTCTAATAGGTGCCCCCTCCCAGACTTGCTTTCTCCCTGGGGGCATCAGCAGCGCATCCCACCTGGAAGACGACACCAAGTCTCCTTAGCGCAGGGGTCAGGCTGGATGCCGTTTTGCCGCAGCCTCCGGTCACTGCTCTAATAGGAGGCACTGATCCGGCTCTTTTGCAAGGGAGAAGTGACTTGGGAGCAGGGATCTCTGCGCTCTGACGGGTGACTGAGGTCCCCCTGCACGGCGGAGAGAGGGGGGCTCTGTTACGTGGCTGTCCTGTGCGGTCACTTGCCTCCTATTAAACTCAGCAGGGGCCTGTGCCTCTGATTTATGAGCTGGCGGCTCGCAATGCAGCTCAGTATATAAATAGCAA
>NW_005841980.1:2169721-2170790 GCF_000455745.1 Alligator sinensis | reverse complement strand
TCCTGCTGCCCCAAACCTGGGTAGCATGTGGCAACGCCCTGGGTAATTACCACTGCTCCGAGCTAATTAGTCCAGCAATGCTCCTAGGCTAAAAGCTGCTTGGGGAGTAGCATCTCCGCTTGCCACCGGCGGCCCAGCGATGACCGCTGGTTTGCACGACGGTTTCTACCCGTGTGTTGGCTCGGGACGAGGCCTTGCTATGGGGTCCGATATGACCCCCTCTCTGGAGGGTGCCTGGGTGGGGATGGGGTAATGCGCATGGAGGGGGAAGGAAGACTTGGCCTTTTTGGAGGAGCTTCTAGGAGCAGGTGGATGCCACTGGCTGAAGGTGCCTGGGGAAGCTCTGCAAGCCCGATGGCCAGAGAGGTGAGACCCCGCGTCGTGCTGCTCCTGGGGCCGGGGTGCAGCGCTCCACCCTGGACTGGGGACGTTTTTAGGCGGGGGGAACTTGGCTTTGCATCTGTTTGGTTGCTGCTTTGTAGCGGAGAAGTGATGGCAGCCACGTGCTGGGCCACGGGGGCGCTCCTAAGTCCCGTGGTGGTCGCAGAGGGGCCGTGGGTGCCCGCCGAGGCTCTGCAGGCTGGAAGGTGCATGTTGGGCTGGGCGTGGGGGGCCTGCAGCAGCCCCGCAGGGAGATGGGGCCGGGTCTTGTACACATTGGGGAATTCATGAGTGGAGGAAAAAAATCCCAGGTGGGGAAAACCAGCATGGGGAAAAATTAACGGGGCAGGGAAAATCACGCGTGGGAGAAATCACGCGTGCGGTGGGTGTGCTGCGGGTCGCGCGTGGGGCTGGGACAGCGCGCAGCCGTGCAGCCTCCCCTCCAGTAGGGGGCGCTCTGAGCAGGCAGAGCCGCGGCCCCTTTAAGAGCCGCAGCCCGCGGCCTATCGATCACGGGCACGCGCGTGCGCTCATTGGCTGAGCCGCGGCAGGGCTGCCGCCCCTGCCTCCACACGGGGTCTCCCTCCGAAGGCCCACGGGCTGATCGCTACGGCTCAACCGCACTCGGCAACCCGTCCTGGCTGACCCTTGCGCCTTCATGGCGATGGGAGCGTCGCCCTATTGGCCG
>NW_005841980.1:2126985-2169153 GCF_000455745.1 Alligator sinensis | reverse complement strand
CCCACCTACCCATCCACCCACCCACCTGACTGCACACCGGCATACTTATAGCGACGACCTCTCTGTGTATCTATCCATATAATATATCTATATACATATATTTTTTCCTTTCCCCCCCCCCCCCTGAAACCTTCCCTACAAACGGATTTCGGGCAGGAGCGGGTTGAGCCGGGATCGCTGGTTCGAAACCTCCCTGGGTTGGTTTTTTTGTTTGTTTGTTTGGTCCCACCACCTAGCACGAGCGCGGTGGCAGTTCTCCTTCGTGACGTCTCGCAAGCGCGCTGCCTTACAAAAGTTCGTGGCGAAATGGTCGTGGCTGCGAGGGGCTGGAAGGGCCCTTGCGAGATGGTCTGGTCCGGCCCCCTGCCCTAGTCGGGGACGAAGATGGGCAATAGGATGTCTGCATGGGGCGGGGGGGGAATTAGGCAGGATCCGATGTCTTTTAAGCTTTTCTTTTGAGTGGTTACTGAACTATCTGCACGTGCAGATATCGGGGGTCTTGCTCCATCTCCCACAAATTTAGACTTCATAAACCGCTTCCAAAATACCGCGCAGGACGTAAGCATGCACAGGAGATACCATTTTTTTTCACCAAAGGAACTGAGCTCTGGTTGCTCAGCTGCATTTTTTTGCTGCTTTTTTTTTTTTTTTTCAAATGTGAATGTTGAAGTCACACTTTTTTTTTTTTTTTTTTTCCATTTAATTTATACATTTCAAACCTGTGGAATTAAATATTAGTGTTCATGGGTTACACGCCTGTCTCCTCTGTGTAAGCTTTGGGTAGGTGAGTTTACATTAGGACTGGATGTAACCAATACAGAAGCAGAAAGATGTAAGCCACGTAGGAGAATACCGGGCAGATACGTTTCTGTCGGGATGGAGCTGGCTGCACAAATACAAACCGACTGGAAATCTCTTGTAGGTTTCTTCACATAAGTTGCATCGCAAGGAGTTTTGTGCGTGCATCCTGCTTGGCTTTAGGCAGCCCCAAAGACACCTAACTCAACAGGAGCAAAAGGAGTATTTTGTGCAATGATCTGCCAGTTCTCGTTGCCTTCAGTGGCTGTTCAGGTGGAGATGGTCCAAGTTGGTAAAGCCCCAAAGTTGGACTTGCACATATTTAAAAAAATCTGTTAACACTTAACCTATAACGTCCACAGGCTATTTCTTAGTGGAAGTAAGTAAATGTGCTTAAAGTCCTTTTAAGCTTTAAAAGGACAGTTATAAAATACATACAGGTTTCAAGAGATTTATAATGTCAGATCTATGTCTCCTCTTGTGCTTCAGGAGCATTGCCCGGACTAAAGGGTAAACCAGGATCCTTTTAGAATTGCTGTTGCACTTCAGGTTGCTAGGCATATAGCACGTGAAGCAGCTTTGGGGTGTAAATTGTGCTTGCCTGTGCTCTCTTGCGCATTGTATTGTGCCATACTGTACATGGGAAAAGCAAGAAACTGAGGGCAGGTGCCTTGTATTGTAGCTACGAATTGTTCGAGGGCTTGGCTCATAACTTTAGTAACTTGGAATGACTGAATTTGACACATGATGGCCCATGGGAAGAGTTAGGAAACATTTATGAAATTAACGGCTGAACTTTCAAATGCCATCACTCAAGCCTTTTTGACTGTTTTTCAGTGACATGACAGGTGGGGAAGTTGAAGAGAAGTTGGAAAGCCAATTAAAATGAAATGGGTCTCGGATCTCATGACAAGAGATGCTGTCTTGTGAATATGCACATCAGTTTCTGAGCCTGCCATACTTAATCTTTGATTTAATTTAAGTAACAAGACTTTCTGTGGAGAAGCTGAACATGCGCACAATGTTTGAGATACATTAATTAAAACGCAACTGACTGAAATTCCAAATAATCATGTTAAAATACTAAGTATGACTTTTTCCAACTAAAACTATTATGGATTCTTTGGCTGGAATTGCCTTCAACAGCCTTGACTAGGGCAAAAGAAAGGTCTGATATTAAATACAAATGATAGAATATCAGACATGCTCATTTCATACTCAACTGGCATTGAACATTATACTTGTCTAAGGTCTGAGACTTAATATAGTAAGGCTTGGACCAATTCCAGAAAGAAACAGCTAGTCAGTTATAGTCTTGAGGACTGATCCGATTTGAAGTATCAGGGTAAGGTACACATTTTCTATGCTGTTAGGGAGTTAGGGGCTGATTTAAGAACTGGTTCAGTAGCCACTTGCTTCTCTTCTAGATGAGGGAATTGCTTGCAAAAGAAGAACTGCTAAAAAGTGTATAGACATTGGATTTCTTAACTTTAGCACTCATGCACAAAAAACTATTAACCTGGTATTATGCTTCTAGGGTTAACTGTCATGGTCAAAAACCCTTCACGTAGCACAAATACACGTGGTGTTATGTTCACTAAGCTTCTGCAGGCACTGATCCAATACCAGAGATCAAAACTTTCTTATCCCTTGCTTAGGACCAGCAGTTGAGAAGACACTGCGTCCTAGGATTTTATGTAACTCGGTATAGAAATGCCCTTGGCAGATTATAACTGCTGTGCCTGGAAACTGGAAATTATTTGACCCTCTCAATGATGGAGTCGGTCTCAAATGTGACTGGCAAAAAAGGCCCTTCTTGCAGCCCAGAAGTAACTCTTGAATGTAACTATACCCCTCTTAAATGAACTACCAGGTCACTAGTTCTAATCTAACTGAACGTTATGGATGTACACTGTTAGCAAATCCCATTACTGCTGCCACCCTAGTCCACACGTGCTCACTGGGGGGGGTGGGGAAAAAAGTGTTCCTGCTTTTCTCCATACAACCTAATGGATTCAAGATTTGGGACAATTCCTAGAGCTGTGGTTTAACATAGTGGGGAGAGGGAAGGGGACCTTATTTCCTCTGCCTGTAGAGTTGGGCATCTAGCCACAAAGGATCTTGTGCTTTCAGGGTTTCCCTTTACATCTTTCCAGATGACTATTGAAGCAGGTGAAGTGAGGTAAATAACTGCAGTCTAGCCTTGCTTACTTGCAGGATAAAAGGAGATGGATGGACCACACGCACTGGATTCACCTGCCTCATGGCAGGTCTTTGCCTTTTAGAGTAGCATGGCTGTTTCTCTGCCCAGGTCTCACTTACCCTTCACTGGTGTTTTGGATGTACAGTGGGAAGTGAAGCCACAGCCTGCTTCAGGCTCCTGCAGTTCTGCTGTGCTGCAGCCTGTAGGAGTAAAGGACTTGCTATACATTTAGACAAAAAATCATGCAGACAAAAATCATGTCAACTTGAAGACTGGAGGCTAGCTGCGATGCAGGTGAATCTGCTGCAGCTGGTGTATCTGTTTCCTTTTACCCCACAGTAAGCAAAGCTAAACCAGAGTGACTTGCCTCCTGTTAAGTTTACATTGATCTTTAGGTGTTGGGAGTCAGCTGACAGGCACTTTCAGTTTTTAAATCTTGGTGTACATAGATCAAGCATAACACCCAAACTGAAGATGTGAAAGAATTGTGTTCCTGTGTGGGTTTGTTTGGGCGTGCACCACAGCGGCATTGTGTATCCCTGTACAAACATAAGAAAACAGAAATGGAGCTGCTTATGTTAAGACCTCTATATAATGTGTTCTGTGAGTGCTAGCTGTGGAATTGCCCCTGAGACTGCTATTTTTTAGCATTTAAAAGGAGCTGTGTTGCTTTTAGATTCACTGGCCTGTCAGATGCTGAGCTCAGTAATACACCTTAGGATGGTAGAGAGCTTCAGATGTAGGGAGTACATTTTGGGTTGTGCCATTCATGCAGACTGGAGTTTTGGATGGCTGCAGGGCAGTAGTTTTGCACCATTCCTGCATATTCCCCAAGAGTTTGCAACACATGGTGCAGCTTTTATGTACAGAAGATGGAGTTGTGGTTAGTCCGTTACCTTTACCCAAGATGTAAAGTACAAATAAAATGGTGAAATAAACTTGGTCTGTAGAGTTTTTTTCATTGTCGAGAATGCTTTTTAACTTTCGTTATACATGCAACTACTTAGACTCAGCCCTGATACAACCCTTTAATTTGACTGCCATAATCCAGGTCTGCTAGGGAGCCATTAAAACTTTAGCCAGAAAGAAATGCTAAACTTCATAGTTCATTGCTATTTTTTCCCTGGCCTGTAACTAATATTCACTTGATGAAGGGTGATTCTTTGTTACACAAGTGTTGTGAAATCTAACTTACATATTATTACAACTTTATTTTGAGAGCAGCATAAGACCTCTTAAATTAGTCTCTCTTTTGAAGTATTACGATTACCAATATATCTAGTGTCTTCCACCATCAAAGTATAACACTGGGGAAAGAGGGAGAGTGAATCTTTCTTGGAAAACTAAGGACTGTGGAAAGACCTCTTCAATAAGCGAGTTCCGGGGCTGTACCTTAGTAAGAAACTTTTGTATATATGCTTTCTGTTAATGGAATAATCTGTTAGGAATTCCTGTGGCCACCCTCACAGACATGCCCCTTATCTATTGCCTGCCTATGGTAGGTGTTGGACAGATCTGAAGCTTGTCTCTCCATGTTCCTAGCTATAGGAAGGGTAGGAATGTCTCTTCTTCCCCAACCCAGAACCTCTGCAGCAGTAATGGGAGCAGGTTTCTGCCATGCTGCTGTAACATGTCACACTTTAGGTATTCCTTCCTTGTGAGCATTCTTCCATGTCTCTCTCCCCTTTTGAGCAGCAGTAGCACGAAATTAATGGTGTTGATGCACCCCTGTTTGCCATCTTCTGAACAGCAGCAGTGAAAGCGGCTAGTTTAATCTGTTTTTCTTGATGTTTGTTTGGCAAAACTATGAACAGCAACTGAGAGGATAGATTTTTGTCTACAAAGTGGAACAGCATTGCATTTGTTTTTTCTTGGTTGACATTTGGAAAGGTAAGCTAACAACAGCGAGGACTTAGACACTACTTCAAAAGACAGTTATTCTGCAGAGGTCTGTGCTTATTTATTTGCATTCTGATGGCATCTGAAGGCCTTCCCTTGCGCTGTCTGGGAAAGCTTCCCATCTGCCATTGGCAAGTGGAGGATTTTTAAGTATGAGCTTGGGCAGTGCTGACTTTAATGTTGAGCTTTTATGCATTTTTTTCACATGGATCTTTCAGCATGTGTCAGTTAATCTTTTAAAATTTCTTTTGGCTAAGAGAATATTTTTTTTTCCAAAGGCTCTTCAATATAGATGTTTCCATGCCTTGCTAGTTTGGACACTTAACTTCAGTCAGAAAAGCAGTAACCCCTAAGAATTTCTTTTTCTAGTTGAAGTAAAATGCCAGTTGCATTTTTAACTGGTATAACAATACCAGCATTCTTTCCCCTGCCGCTTAGATCATCTCAACATCCTTTAAAAAGGAGGCAGGTATCATTGTCTTCATTTTACAAATGGGTAAACTGAGGCCCAGAGAGAGACAATTTGCCTAAGGGTACATTGCAGGCTAGTGCACAACCAGATTTCTGGAGTTTACACAACCCAGATTTCTGGAGTTCCAGGATAGTATTTTATGTGCTAGGCCACAGTACCTACCTCATCACTTATGTGTGGTCTTCCTACTACAATGGCTATAGAGCTCATTGCAGATACGATTGGCTGAAATAACTAGGATCTTCATTCAAACTTATCTTTGCAGTAAGTAGGTCAGTACATTCCAGGTCTGAATATCTCTTATACAATTAAATGGATAATTACTAGCACATATTTTGCACTTTTTAAATACTCTAGGCTTGCATGATTGATGTTTGCTGGTCTCTAGTGAGCTGTCACTGCTTAAGGGTTACATTTGTTAATGTTCCAGAGGAGGTAAGAATTAAATACCAGTTATTTTGTAAGTTGTCACAAATTAAATCTTAAATGTTCCATTATTTGCAGCTAAAAGGCCTTGGATTTGATGTTCCCTCACTTAGCTTTCTGCACCTAGTTCCAAAAAGATGAGCTATGTGATTTATTATATCTAAGAAACACTAAGAGCAGTGTGCGCCCATTCAACAACTACAGTCTGTTGACTTCTTCACTGTTAACTAGTTATGCCTGGAAGGCCAGCATGTAATATGACTTTCTCACAGGCAGACAGAACATCCTCCCATGGGTATCTGTCAAAGTACAAAAAAGTGGTGTTGTCTTCAAAACAGATAACTTTCAATAACTGCTTCTTTCCATCTGCTTTTGTAGCAAACTGCTTCCCCTGCCCCTCTCCCCTTCCCAGTTTGGATTTTCATGCTCACATGGCTCCTTTATTTCTGTAGTTTTCCATTTAGCTTTGAATAATCATTCCCCATCTTGGAGGAGACCTGTTTTTAAATTTGGAATCAGCTCACCAATTCTGACTGCTGCTTTAGGATTTTTTTTTTTTTGTTGTTCTCCAAGTTCTTTGGATGCTGTCTCTACCAATATTTGAGGTGATGTGGGTTTGTCAGCAAATGTGGGGCTTTTAACAGCCTTTACCCCCAGATAAAATAGAAGAATGTGTTTTGATGGGGAGAGAAGCTTGCTGATCACTTCTGTTTCTGCTGCCACTTGGTGTTTAAATATGCATTTCCTTGAAAAGGTTCCTATTACTTGTTCTGCTTCAGAACAAGATAGCATGGTGATACCTTTCCCCGGTTAGGAGAGTTCTGGACCTTGCTTAGCAATGCAGGTTTATCCTGCTTGTGCTGTATTGTCTATCTGCTCTCTGGTGATTGTAACATTATAGTTTCTACAGGTACCCACTTGCTCTCCTGTATTCCTGCCAGTTGAGCAAATGAAGCTTAATGGAGTCGTGCAAAAGAGGAGGGGGGTGGAGACTAATGCAAGGGAACGTGTTCTTCGCTGCTTGTTTGCATTTTCTTGCATTCGCTCTTATTTGAGTGGAGGCATGCGGAAGTGTCCTGGTTTGCAGGATTATTTGTTCATTTTGTGTCTGTTCTTTTCTGGCTTGTTGGATCTATGGAGTAGCATGCATTAGAAGCACTAGTCATTGACAAACGGCTTGTTGTCTTGAGCACGTAACTAAGCAACCTGGAAAATTTTCAGCTGGATGAATATTTATAAGTTATAGAGTGGAACATACATTTCTGTAGTCTGTCACGTGCAAACTTTTCTAGGGAAATATTCATCCGTGGGGAAAAAAGACAACTTACAAACCATTTAAGGAGCTGGTTGATGACTAACACAGTCAAGAATTGGCATGTGTGATGAGACTTATGCCTAAACTTGGGGGGTGGGAAATCCTGTTCCAAGGATGCTGAATGTGTGCTACAGCACCTCTTGTATAACTGGAGATGAAGCCGTGGAGATGGATCTAAAAAACATCCACCCTGCTTGAGTGGATTAAAGTGTAGCGGTGCAGTGAGGATCTTTGAGCAAATGAGCTCTTTAGCTATAAAGAGCCAGGTTAAGCTTTCCGGGGTGTGCTTCAGTAATTTGTAGAAATTTGGCAGAGTTGTAATGAAGATATCAAATAAATTATCATTTTCCAATATAATAACAGTCCAAAGAGTGGGATTTAGACTGCTACAGGATTCTTCACTTTGTGATGGCAGTATTACACTGTCCATTAAAGATGTGCAGCACACTGTGGTGATTTGATACTTGATAGATCATCTGCTGTGTGTAAACAACTGCAAACTCTCCCTCTGCCTAGAGAAGGGCGTTTTGTGCCTGAACGCTTGCAAAGAACAATTTTTCCAACTATTTAGTTGGTCTAAGAAAAGATATCGCATTTACCCAAAGAATCTTGCCTGCTGCGTTGACGCTTTCTCCAGTAAGAGGAAGGGGGTGAAGGAGTTGGCAGTTGAAAAGACAAGGCTCTGAAGGTAGGTTGCACTATTTATCTGAAGGTTTGTAGAAACCCATTTCTACCTATCTTAAATCTTAGCATAACAGCAGTCAAAGATAAATTTGCTTCCAGAAGGATGCTTAACCCAGTTATGACATTTATCTCAAAAGGGAGGTCTGGAATCTTGATTTTTGAATTGGCTTTTGGTTGAGCTGAAGTCTTCTGGGATCACAATGACAGATTGAGTGGCTTTAGTGACCAGCTGGCCTCTTTGAACTTCAGCACAGCATTGCTTACACAGGAGATGATGAATTTGGCGGCAGTTGTATGGAATTGGGACTTCAGTTGATTTTATAACCATAGTGTTGAGTATTTGAAAGGCAAGGGCTAATAAGTATAATATTTTTCTGAAGTATTTGCTAAATTAATCAATACTGGCTTATGCTAACATGACACCTGTCTGTTACAGTACAAAGTTGCTAATGAGTTTTGTGAATCTGTCTTAATTTGCTGAATATCAAATTTGCATAAATAATTCTCTAATTTACATAACTGTACTTGGGGAAACTCTTACTAGCACTGACACTGCCAAGTATGAGCATTGTAACAGATGGTGGAATATTCCACCAACCAGGTGAGGACCAGTTGAACACCTCTATTTTAATCTGTTTTAAGAACAAAGCTAAAACTAAAATTGTGGTAGTAGTACACAGTTAAATTAAAGTTAATCATTTGGCATCCTGCTTTTCTCATAAGGCCTTCCCTTTCCTCATTGTAGCCAGGACTAAGAAAGAAGTGTGACAACTGTTATAATTAAGTGATAACTGAGGTGCATGGCTACAACTGCTTTGCACAATACAAATACATTTTTCACAGTTTTTTTTAGTTACCATAATTCTGTGCCCAAGGAATGGGGTAAGGAACCCCTCCTTAATCCTTGGCCCTGTGCAAAATATATACTTGAGAGGGAGGAGGTATACCTCATTCTTGTTGTCTTGGCTCTGGAATATGAACAGATGCTTACTCACAGAAGCAGCAGGTGCAGTTGGAGTAAAAACAGATGACTCTTCAGTGATTAGGTCCTGTTAGAGTTTCCTTTCCATCCCCCAATTCTGGTTAACCAGAGCTGGAAGCATTTATATTTCTCTGCATGTTGCAAGTCAGTTTTGACAGAGGATTTTACCATGAAGAACATAGGATCGGAACGGCTCGGTGCTTAAGTTTTTGTAGTGTTTGCGTGGCAAAACCTATGGAAATCTATATTCAGTATATGTATTGGAACATGTTAGCAGAACTGTGTGGAAGGTAACATCCACGTGACTGAACATAGTGATGAGGATGCGTTCACCTGAATGTGAAAGGAAAAAGATGCTAATTTTGGCAGGGATGACTCAGCCAGCGGTGAGAGTAACATATTTGTATGTCACTCAGCCCAGCAGGGCACTGACTTGGGACAGATTTTTTGGGTGCTAACAGAGCTTACAGTGATAAATCCAAGTGTTCAGTGAAGTGGAGGATACATACCATTTGTATATTTGTTGACTGAAGAGGAGGAGGTAGCTAACCTCCTGAGCCATCAGAAAGGTAAAATTGAGGAAAAAGTTGCCTTGGTTTTGGCTAACACCACGCACACAAGCCATCACAAAAGTGCACATCCAACTTATTTGATGCATGCTTTCTTATACTTTTTTTATTCTTTGGAGTTTAAAGCTACTGTTTGCATACCTGATACGTCCTCTACTATGGTTATAATTTCCTTTTGCATAACTTCCATATGCTTTTTTGTGCACTGGAAATGATCAGTAAACAACTGTCCTACCAAGCCGGTCATCTCCAGAACCAAGGTGATATCAGTGGCTTCTCACATTAGCCAGAGAGTCGAATAACTTACTTTTATTAATATCTTAATGAAAACGTGTCAGATTGAGGCTGCAACTGCTATGAACCCCATCATTATTCATAGTGTGTGTGCGCGTGGTTTTCTTTACCTTTATGTGACTGGCTTCTTTGCAGGTGGCTTTCATGAAACTTGTGGACCAGAAGGTTAAGTACACATTTGAAGTTAACAGCTCTTTAAAGTCAAATATCAATGTTGTTGATTCCTAATCAAGCCGCTGTGAGATCCTTCTAAGTGTGCTGTACATTATTAGCACTAAGGAGTGCAAATACCTACACACAATTCACAAAATAAACTCAAGTGATTTCAAGTGGGAATCCATATAATCACAAACTTTCTGACCTGTTGTCTTTTTCAAAAAGACTCGGAAAGAATGATTCTTATTTTTTTCCGTAGTCAAAATCAAAGTGAAAGCCAAAAGCCAGCATTTTCTGAAGGGTGTCTTGAGCCTACAAAGTTTGCAAACAGCTAATTTAAGCTATTAACCTTTTCTTTCAGGAAATTTCTACTGAATGGGTTTCTGATAGGCCCTAATTGAACGTCACTGAACAACAGCAGCAACCACAAATAAAAGAAACTTTGAGGCTGAGCTTCTTGCCTGCCTCTCTCTAAGAGGCCCAGATGGGGAGGCAAAGATATCCACTCGTATGCATCTCCAATTCTGGAGTTGGGGTGGTTTTTCAATGATATAAAAATGTGCTTTCAAGGGCTGATTTTTCAGAATAAAATTAGTCTCACTCGCGATTTTCCCACTCTCAATATTCCCCTTCATTGACCTAATGTCAGAGGACAGAATAAGTCTTCATGTGTTGGTTACGTGCTTCTTCAGTACTGGAGAAATTCCCTGGGAGGCTCTTCTAACCCTTCTATGTTGGCAGAGGATATCAGAATTTGGCCCTGAAGCTATTTTTAGTGACTCAAACCTTAAATAAAACCATATGGGTCAACGATAAAGCATGGAGCAGTTCTGTAAGGCTTCACATGGTTGGTTTGGGCTAAAGGGGGGAGGTTTGAAGTTCTTGCCTATAGGAGTTGCATGCCGTACTTCTAAAAACCTTGCATTTTGTTTGGGAGGGTGCTAGGTGGGAGAAGGGATTACGGTGTCAGTAATGCTAGAAAAGCGTCTTTCAAACATCTCTTCTGCTCCTTACCGTGTCTTTTGGATAACATCTGCTTGGCTTACTGCAGGCTTTTTGCTGGATTTTTGTGCCTGTCAGCACTGCTGAGCCGGTGTAGTCGCAGCAGAGCCAACTGTCATATTCTGCCTTGCATCAACAACAAAACTGTCAACTAAGCTCCAGTCCTACTCCATGTCTCTCTAATGGATGGTGATATGAAGCAGAAAGGACCCTGCTTTGTTTCCACGTCAGCTAGTATCAGATAGGACTCTAAGTATAGGTAGCAAGAACGTTTTTCAACTTTGTTTGGTTTTTTTTTAATGAATAACTGAAAGGAAGCCTGTATGGGGAGGAGTGCCTTCTTTGTTAGATATGAGAAGTTAAGGTATTTCATGGCTCGTGCAGGAGAGAGTTCCTTAATACATGTTAATCTCCTAGGCTCAGTAAAATATAGTTGGTCCTAGCATACAGTGTAATACATTTGATTTACCTTGTGGATTTAGGTGACGTGATCAACTAAATGGAGGAGGTAAGTGGGGAAATCAGTTGCTTACTGAAGTTCATAGTAAGGTAATTACTGCATTATATACAACATTCCTCTCAAATTTGAGAGGTGGCTTAAACTGTCACAGACTAGTATGAGTCCTGTGCTGTTGACTAGAAATAGGTTGTTTTGTACGGACTTTTTCAAAGTGGTCGTAATACAGTAGCATGTGGCTCACTTCAAAGCATCTGACTTCTGAACCTAATTGTGAAGTCAGGTGACATAGAAAATCCTCTTCAAGAACCTTTCTTGTTTGCTACCTGTTCTCTGCTGTGATATTTAGGACGCCTAAGTTCCTTTGTGTTGCAAGGACCCCTTTTCCCACAGAGAGAGAGGAGTGGGGGAGGAGGTGTGATTTGAAAGTAGAGCTCTCTGTTTTGGTTGAATTGATCATTGTGGTGAAACTAGTCATACTAGTGGAATGCAAACATTGACATTGTGCAGTTAACATATGTCTTTTGGTCTTCAGTTTTCAGTTGACCAAAGAAATGGTGATGGAGAAGCCAAGTCCCCTGCTGGTCGGGCGGGAATTTGTGAGGCAGTATTATACTCTACTGAACCAGGCACCGGACTACTTGCACAGGTAAAGCTCTGCTTACATAACTCAATATACTGCTTTTTGTGTTGTGTATTCCTTGTTTTTAATTTACATATAAATGTTAGCAATTCTTGCCTGCTATAAACTGTAAACAAGTGTAGCCCACCTTTTTGGCTAGCTTGATGTAAGGCTTGAATACATGTTTTAATTTCTGCTAAATGGACTCTTACCATCAAATATATTCATTCCCAGTAGCAAGAGCCAGAAGTCTCCCTAAACCTAGTAGCCTGTAAGGTGCACAGGCAGCGATACGGCTAGCCTCTTCCCATCTTTGAATCCTTAGTTAAGAGCCGGGACAGCTAGAGACAGCATCTGAAGCTGTAGCAAGATGCTTTAACCCCTGTGTCACTGCTCCCTTCCAAGCTGTGACTGACTAGACAGATGATGAAAAGCAAAGATGATGAGTGTAGACCCTGTTTGTCAAAGGTATCTGAAATAACTACTGTTCCTGCTTGTAATTTAATTCTAGTTTGTATTCAATTACAACTTGCTAAAAATACCCTGTAAAAAGTTTGATTTACCATTTCCAACATAATAAATTCAGAAGTTTAAGAATCTGTACAAATGTACATTTTGCTATATAGTGGCTTAGCTAAATGTATATAAATATGAGTTATTCTATTTAGCCAAAAGTCTGCTATTTAGCATAAAGGACACTAGAATGAAAATCAACATGTTTTAGTGGCTATACCTACCAATAAATATGGACCTTTCTAAAGAAAATAACTGGATATAAATGCATATTGTTAAGTACCAATAATTAACCACATAACTAGTTACCTGTTGCTTTTTTAAACCATGATTTAAGGTCAGTGACTTTGATTTAACTCTTTTTAGGACTATCGGTGGAGGCAAAATCATTCTGAATTTAAATCCCATCGTTATAATATACCTTGGTAGACTGACTTGTTTTGGGGCTGTCATGCTTTCTTTATCTTGCCTAGATATGTACTTCTAGATTCTTGAAGCCCATCTTCAAGTTAAAAACTTAACTGGTCTGAGGTAAAGACTTTCCAGAGTTGTTCCCAAGTGTGGCAAGCAGTTGAGTCTCTGGTTAATCCAGACAAACAGTCTGTTGGATCAGTTACGAGTTTCTGTTCGCAGTTTTGTACCTGCTGCCAGCATTTCTGGCTAGGAGTGAAAAAAGCTATAAAATGGAAGGATGACTCATAGTATACGTGTTACTATAGTTTTTGTTTCTAGGTACATAAAACTACATATCTTTGGTTCTGACTAAAATTTATAATGACTGTCAAGTAATCTTGTTGTATACCTACTACCTAGATGACTGGGACAAGAGAGTGAGTTAGCTGTGTTGGTCTGAAGTTGGCAGAAGGTAAGGTAGACTTGCACTTTATAGGCTGAATCAGAGATATCAGACAGCATCTGATGAAATGAACTTGGCTCATGGAAGTTTATGGGGGGTGTTGGGGTGTGGGTAAAGAAATGTGTGATATATAACTAATCTGATTTGGCTTATAACATGCAAATCTTCCCTGCCTTCTGTGATGCAGAGAATCAGGAGGACCGTCAGAATCCCAAGCAGTCCATGCTGCTGGAAAAGCAGGCGTATTAAGAGTGTTGTCTTTCTCTGTCTCCACTTCCTATATCGGTTTCTTTGACAAGTATCCAACATCACAATAACCACCCTGTCTAGCCTTCTGGAAGATGGAACTCTTCTTCCTCTTTTTGTTCTTGATGATTATAACAGCAAGCACAAGGGTTTCTTTACTACTCTGAAAATTTAACTGAATCTCACTAGTGCACCTTTTAATACCATTTAGTTTAAGGATAGTATTTATAGTATAATGCTGTTTTCAGACCTGTAGTTGTTGCATTAAGAATACTGAACCAAAGCTTAATTTATAAATTCCTCCTCAACAGGTTTTATGGAAAGAATTCTTCCTATGTCCATGGTGGCTTGGATTCCAATGGAAAGCCAGCTGATGCGGTCTATGGGCAGTCGGTAAGCACTTGTAAAAGTGAACAAAGTAGTGTCATGTGACTGAATTTAAGCACTGGAATTACAGCTTTTTTTTTTGGATCCCTTTGTTTTAAGGGATGATTGTGTGTCTGAAGCAGATCTAGGTGGTGAATCAGTTGATATAGTTATAGACTTCAAAGTATACTTTCTGTTACCTAAACCTTTTGATTTTACCCTATAGAAGCAGTTTATGCCAACTTAAATCCAGTTTGAAGTGGGTCATTGACTCCTAACTTGGATCTTGCAGGACATCCACAAGAAGGTGCTGTCACTGAACTTCAAGGATTGCCACACGAAGATCCGTCATGTGGATGCCCATGCAACTCTCAATGATGGTGTTGTGGTGCAGGTGATGGGAGAGCTCTCCAATAACATGCAGCCAGTGCGCAGGTTCATGCAGACATTTGTGCTTGCGCCAGAGGTATGCTTTCGTCTTGTAATGAACATTGACGTGAAAGTAGGTTTGCTATTTGGCTTGGCATTAGGAATTCAGAGTTCAAATTTGGGCTCCGTGCCAAGAAACACTTCCATAAAAGACATTCTGGAAACTCTTAATTCCATGTTTCTGTTAACCATGAGAATATTGTAAGGGCATGTCATGTCTTGAGTTGGGACTAGTAGGTGGCATTATTACAACTTTGCCTATATATTCTGAAAGTGTTACTTTTATCTTTCCGTAACCGTGACTTGCTCTTTTAGCAGCTGGTGCCACAGACTGAGAAGATTACAGTCTCATTTGAAAACTTGGGTTTCAAGGTTTCTGATGCTATCGTCGACTTCTCACTGAACTACATTTTCAAAATAGTTTTTTTCGAACAGAATAATTCATGTAGTAATTGAAAATGTCAGTGAAGACAAATTGATGGTTGTCATAGTTTCATAGTAGTTAGAGGTCAGAAGGGACCTAAATAGATCATCTAGTCTGACACCCCCCCCCGGCACTGGCCGGAGCACACGGTGGGATCACACGACCCCAGACAGGTGTTCATCCAATCTCTTTTTGAATTTACCCAAGGTAGGAGTGAGGACCACTTCCCTAGGAAGCTGGTTATAGATCCTAGCCACCTTAACAGTGAAATAGTGCCTCCTAATCTCTAACCTGAACCTATTCTCCAGCAGCTTTTGGCCATTGTTCCTCGTCACCCCAGGTGCTGCTGGGGGGAATAGGACCCTTCCTATTTGCTGCTGATCTCCCCTAACGAGTTTGTAGGCAGCCACCAAGTCCCCCCTCAGCCTCCGTTTGCTGAGGCTGAACAGGTTCAGGTCCCTTAGCCTCTCCTCATAGGGCCTGCTCTGTTGCCCTCCAACCAAGCAGGTGGCCCTCCTCTGAACCCTCTGAAGGCAATCTCTTGTTAAGATTTAATTTGGCCTTATTGGTTCTGTCAATCATAAAGAAACAAGATGTGGCTGCCTTCTTCCTTGGACTGAATAGCCTTTTTCCTTTTTGCTTCAGGAGTCATGTTTAAATCTTTCTAACTTTGGGATTTGTATTGTCCTTCATTGTTTTTCTCTAAAGTTTTTTTTTTTTTGGGGGGGGGGGGGTGGGCAGTGGTCATATGATGCTCCTGTCTCCCACAAATATCCTGCATCTGTATTATGATGAGGTGGTGGTGAGGATTGCAACAGAGGTCTTGGCAGGCTTGTCAAACCTTTTATATGATAAAAGAACATTGGGAAAGTGTCAGTAAGCAAAGCAGAAAATTCAAGTATTGTGCGAGTTGGATATTTATATGTTGAAGAGATTTCCCCCAAAGCTAGCCAGCATTGTAGGCCAGATCTTTAGTTGACTAAACTGTTTGATGCAGGGTGTGGAGTTAAGGGCACAGTGGTTCAAAGTAACCTGTATACTCCCTTAGTCCTCTCCTTTAGTGGAGCCTCACTGTAACTTCTAGCAGCCTCAACAGTAGGTCTGCTCTAAGTCGGTCACTTCCCATGGTTCCCCAGGGAGTACTTTGGAGTGCAGGGAACTAATAGCTTTTGTGCTTTTCTTTGAGAAATACTCCTGATCCTTGGCTGGAGAAGCTGCTATACTGGTTCTGTGTCCTTCAAGGATTTTGTGTTGTCAGGGCAGAGGAAATGGGCAGTTTTCTGTTCCCATTGCCCTGTTGGAGTGCCACAGAGGGAGTGGAGCGCGGTCCAAACCTACCACTACCTGTAAATGCTTTGTGATCATTTAATCTCTCTTTATTCTAGGAGTAAAATGCACTTGAACCAACTTTTTACCTCTGTTTGCCTACAGGGTTCTGTTGCAAATAAGTTTTATGTCCATAACGACATCTTCCGCTACCAGGATGAGGTCTTTGGTGATTCAGACACTGAGCCACCTGAGGGTAAGTTCCAGAAGCTTGGAAACGTCTATTGATGGCTGTTTCTGTGGCATTAGACGGTTTGTTGATTCCAACACTTGATACCCAGACCAGAGGGAATTCTTTCTATTTAGAGCAGATGTGCCACATGTTCGTTGTTCTTCTGTTTGTTTTTGTTCTTTTCATACTGTCAGTGTTTAGCAGGCCCTTGCTGAAACACATGCCGTTATACTTTTTTGCAGTATGGTCCTCCTTTTTCCTGTCTGTGGTCATACAAAGTTCTGAGTGCTACAAGGCATTTCGGGGATATTTAATGCTATACTGTGGAGCCTATAGGCAGCAAATCTGCTTTGTCTAAATATTTGAAAAAAAAGGCCCTCATAACCAAAGCTTTAAATAGTTAAAATAGGCATTACTTACTTTTGCTGTAGTTTGGTATAACCTAAGTGCAAGCACCTGATATCTACAACTGGGCCAGCATGTTGATACTGAGTGTGTTTTGTTTTGTTTTGTTTTTTTCTTTCCTAACCCCAGAATCTGAGGAGGAGGTGGAGGAACCTGAGGAAAGGCAGCAGACACCAGAAGCAGTTCCCGATGACACTGGGGCTTACTATGAGCAGGCTGTCAGGTAATTAGCTCAAACTTGGAAGTTGGACATTGTATAGTGTGGTCTGGTCAAGGGGAATGCTTCCATTTCCGATTTCTTCAGGAAAGCTCAAGCATAAAGGATATTGAAATTACAGGCTCTTGGCTCTGAGGCTAAGAAATTAGGTTTTCAGCTGGTATACTTTTCTGTTATGAAGCATAACATGTAATCCTGTTGAATGTGTTAACTCCCTCCCTCCTCCCCTTAGGTGAAACATACCCATGGGTTGTCCCTGTAGTTCATCTTGAATGTAGTGGACTTTCTCTGCTTGGGTTAAGATCTCACCTTCAGTACTTCCCATTTGCAGAAATAAAATGTTACTATTCATGGTGTTTCTGATAGCAATGACTTGGAAGAACAGCTGGAAGAGCCAGTAGCAGAACCAGAGCCTGAGCCCGAGCCTGAGCCTGAACAGGAGCCTGAAGCAGAAGTTCAGGAAGAAAAGTCTGAGCCGGTACTGGAGGAAGCAGCTCCTGAAGAAACTGTGCAGAAGAGTCCTTCTCCAGTTCCTGCAGACCCAGCTCCTGCAGTGCAAGAGGACTCCAGGGTAATGCAAATGGCTGGCTCCCACTGTGTTGTTTTTTCATAGGTTCACCTTTTTCTTTCTTGTCCACATAGTATTTTTGCCTTGGCAAGATGGGGGATCTACTCTTACAGTAGTTCTCTCCTGACCCTTAACCAGATATTTTACATGTTACATTTCTTCCCAGAAAATATGATTGGACAGCTAATTGTTGCTGATATCAGAGTGACGGTGCATTTTCCCCTGCTGAAGTCTTCTGTATTTACGTAACAAATCCTGCAGCTATAGAATAGGCTTTTTTTAAAATCAAGCACTCTAGGATAGTGAAGAAAACCTTCTTTGTGCGGGCAGAGTATAACCAATGCATTCAGAAGTCCGCAACAGTGGCCCTGGGGCATTGCTGCTTCCCAACTTTTTTTTCCGACTTCTGCAGGGTTAAGGGGCTGGAGATGACCTCTTCTTGCAATGACTGCTTTAAAGCTCCTGTTACCACCCCTTGACTTGGGCTGTTTGTGTCCCTGAAAAGGATTTGAACATGGATTCGCTCAGTGGTTTATTAACACTGTTTTTCTTTTGTGTCCCCCTTGTCTCCCCAGACATTTTCATGGGCATCTGTAACTAGTAAGAACCTCCCTCCCAGCGGAGCTGTTGCAGTGTCAGGAATACCACCTCATGTTGTAAAAGTACCAGCGTCACAGGTAGGAATCTTGCATTAATCACAAGCTCTGTGTGATACTATTGGAGTCACTTGAGGAAAAAGCTTCTACAACAAATTCCTTGTTTGTGGTGTGACTTTCTGAATGTATTAGTGTCATCTTGTAAATATTAATCTCCGTTTAACAACAGTCACATTCTTAACTCTTCTGGCTGAGAGGAAAACCTTCCACAAGCATACCATGTGTCTGATCTGTATTAAGCAAAGATTGAATGAGGACGAGGTTCTGTAGAATCTCCCAAGTTCTAGTGAGCTGGGCTGTGGTGGAAGGGTTTGTCCAGCCTTGTCCAAAATATCCTTCGGGGGTTAACAGGAAGATTAAGCATAACATCTGTGATTAACCCAGAATAAACTCTTTTGAATGACGGATGATTTGAATTCTAACACTAACCAGCAAAAGCAAAAGAGCAAGCTGTGTTTTGTACTTATAAGTATAAATTGGGCTCAAGTCTTTGTTAGAGCCACTGATGAAAAGCTTGATCATGTTGTCATCTGTGAATTAAAGATGATGACTTCTGTGAAACTTGATTTCAAACTCCAGAAAGTTCACCTTACTGCTGCTACTGGTCTTGTTTGTGAGCCATCACTTACTTTCTGCTTGAATTTCTGCAGCCTCGCCCTGAGTCCAAGCCTGAATCTCAAACTCCACCACAGAGGCCTCAGAGGGATCAGAGGGTGAGGGAGCAGCGAACAAGCATCCCACCACAGAGAGGACCCAGACCAAGTAAGAAGAATGTTGCATTTATATTTGTACCTTGCTTTCTAATGTTGTGGTGGACCCAAGAAGAATTGATATAGAAGAGGATGAATACTGCTGTTTGTTCAGTTCTTGGAATATCAGTCATTAAAGTCATGTCATTCCTGCTGCTCTGCGTATTTGAACTGACTTTGGCCAGATCTTCTAGGCTTTGGAATTGAACTCAACTCTCACTTTGAAATACTATGCTTTTTCTTTTTCATTTGTAGTAGCTGATTCTGGGCAAGCTGTGGGAGGTTGCTTGAGTACGTTTTCAGCTGAATTTGCTGAATTGGGGTTCTGATAGTTTGTGTAAATTCACAAACTAAACATGAACTTTAGCTCTTTTGAAGTTTACTTATTGCACATGTAACTCTTCTTGTAAATGTGTGGTTATTGTGAAATTTCAGCACCCTGGGGAAATTCGGTTGCAGACCAGTTGTGCTATTTTACCAGAATGGTTCGGCATTTTATGACCAAGGATACTGCTTGGTTTAAGTAAGTGAATGACATTATTATTTTTTTCTTTAGTTCGTGAAGGTGAGCAAGGTGATATGGAAACTAGACGGATTGTGAGGTACCCAGACAGTCACCAGCTTTTTGTTGGGAACCTTCCTCATGATGTGGATAAATCTGAATTGAAGGATTTCTTCCAAAGTAAGTTGCTGCCTTGTGTTGCTTGGCTCATTACGGGGGGTTGGGGCATTTCATCCCAAAGCACATGCCTGTTCCTGCAGAGCATTCTAATGTGTGACCGAAGAACTCGGCTCCTCTCTTGCAGGTTATGGCAATGTTGTAGAACTCCGAATCAACAGCGGCGGAAAGCTCCCGAACTTTGGGTTTGTGGTGTTTGATGACCCTGAACCAGTTCAGAAGATTCTTAGCAACAGGGTAAGTAAGCCTTGGTTTAATGGTGGTGGTGAAGGAGGAAATAGAGCAGTTGAATATGTCCCTTTTTATTAATAGTGGGCAATATTGATCTCGGGGGTAACTGCTAGCTAGTCAGCCTCTTAATTCCCCTTCGTATGTACAAAGGGGTGTTACCCCACTGTGCCATTTGGTGAAGAAGTTGGAAGAATTTAGTGCTAAAACTAACAAAAATGCAGGTAAGGCTGCCAATTACAGGGTGAATGTGGAGTAATATGTAACAGTAAAAGAAATTACCCTGGTCATGGGCAGGTGGTGCCTCCTGAGTCAGGGGGGGCACTTGCCCCCCCCAGCAGCCAGTCAGTGACTGGGGAGGGTCCCCCTGCGGTTGATCCCACTGACAACCGGGGGGGGCCCATCACCCTGACCCGCAAGTAGCAATGGCACGTTGCTGGCACTTCTAGGTGAGCGCAGTTGGCCGCAGGGGGATCGCGGGGATCACTTCTCCTGGCACCCCTACTCCCTGGCCAGTGCTCTTTGGGGGGCACCAGCGCTCTTGCCTGCCCCCCCTGCCTGGGAATGCTGGCTGTCAAGGGGTGCACCAGCGCTGTCGGGGGGGTGCATGTGCACCCTCTGTGCATCGCCACTGAACCCGGTCACTGTAAGTTGAGACTTAATCCTTTTGCGTTTCCTGGGTTAAAAAAACATGGTGCATGTGGGAAGGTTATGTTGAGGGCAGAGAGGAGCTGTGTGCTCTTAATCCAAGAGCCAAGTGGTCCTCTACCCAGAGCCTCAGTGCAGTCATAAACTATGCCATGTTTGTTTAGGAAAGCATGTATGTACTAAACAGGCCGAGCGTTGCTATCTTTTCAGCCAGTCCCTGGCCCCTGTTGATATAAACGCTGTAGCCAGTGACCAAACTGAGTGGTTGGTCATATCTGCTGTCTACATTGTGTCAGTTGTGCACTCATGTTTTCCAGACAGGCAAACCATTATTGAGCCCAAATTAACTATCTTTAACAATATGGGGAATGGAATTAATATGACCCAGGACTAAACGTTTCAAATGTCCCTCCTTGTAGGTATAAACAATTCTATCTCTCTTCTGCTTCTAATGGATAGTTCTCTGTGGGGTGGCGGGAGATGAAACAACTTACAATACACTGGACACCAGTGCATCGTTTTAAAGATCTGGTCCTGCGGAAATAACTCAGTTGTATTGCGAATACTGTGTACTAGTCCTCTTAAACTGACTGATCAGCTACAAGCACCTGCTAGCAAGGTGCTGATAATGAAAGGTAGTGGGGTATTAATAGAGTTCAGGGGCAAAGCTGCAATGACATTCCTATACCCTTTCTCTTTGCCAGGAAGGGGCTTAGTACCCTTTTTAGATGCTTGCTGTTTCCAGGGTAAGGTCAGTGGAAACTGATAGCTAGGCTTTCCTTTTGATAGAAAAGGTAATTTGTGGAAACTGATAGCTAGGCTTTCCTTTTGATTGCAAAGGTAATTCCCTGCCACTGAGAAGACTCTTTCAGTCTTTCTATTTATATTATAGCGTAACTAGTGATTCAGAATCATTCATGCTTCTGTTGATATTTCTAGGAGTGTGAAATTTTACAGTTGAACAGCAAATCAGCCTGCCTTTTAATACTAAATGTGGATGTATGCTGATAGCTAAAGGCCGTAGGGGCCAGGGCTAACAGCAATGGCCTCAAGGTACAGCAGAGGAAATTTTAGGTTGGAGAATAGGAAGAATATTATGATTAGGAAGGTGGTTAAGCAGTGGATTAGTCTATCTAGAGAAGACATAGAAATATTCACGTGCAGGTTGGACAGACACTTTGCTGGGATGATTTAGTTAGGAATGATCTTGCCTTTGAGGAGCAGGGCTAGTCTAGATGACCTTATGAAGTCCCTTCCAGCCTTACTTTCCTATGGTCTATGACTTCTTCTCCACTTCAGCAGCAGCGTAACTTTCAGATTCAGTAACCACTCATCACAGTGATTCAAAATGCCGCTTCTATTAAAAGGGAAGACTTCACTAGTGTTTGCGAAGTGTGGTATGGAACTCTGATCAGAAGACTGTTCAAGACTCCCATGCAGTCCCAGGGATGGGATGCACAATGAGCTAATTGTCAGTTCCTCCTAAGCTAGCTCTGCTCACCCTGCCTCTCTCCAATTTAAGGAACAATGGAAATGAGCCAGAAAAATTGTACGTGTCTTTTGTGTAACATTTTTGTGGCTGGTTTCCTGCTCTGGCATGCCACTAATTCCTTGGCCATGTGGCAGGGTTTATGGCGCAACTAACAGGTTAGTTGCATCTTGACTGTAATATTTGTCAGGGGCCCCAATCCCTCGCTCTCCTTCTTTTTTCTCTTGTAGCTGCTACTCCTTAATGAAAGGCTGTATTCTGAGAGTTCCTGCTGGGTCAGTAACACTGGTAAATCTCTGCATTCTCTTACAGCCTATCATGTTCAGGGGAGAGGTACGCCTGAATGTGGAAGAGAAGAAAACACGAGCTGCCAGGGAGGGTGATCGCAGAGATAACAGACCCCGTGGACCCGGAGGCACTCGTGGGGGGCTGGGAGGTGGGATTCGAGGGCCTCCACGTGGAGGGATGTCTCAGAAACCAGGATTTGGAGCTGGAAGGGGCATCGGGCAACGCCAATGAATACATCGTGGATGATGACACAATGGCACAAACCTTTGTTCCTGCAGATTTGTGAATTTCAGCCTTGGGTATCTTGGAATGTGGCCCTAGCCTGTTATAGACTGCTACGTTTGATACTATTTTGGCCCTTTTTTGTTTGTGTTATGGTTTTTTGTGATTTTTTTTTTTTCTAGTCCTTGTCCCAGATTCCAGCTTTGTGGAACAATATTAGGAAAAGTGGATTTTAAAAAAAAGAAGCAAGTTTCCTTGCTCATTGCAAACTGATGGACTGGATTTCTTGTACCAGTGGTCTTTCCTAATGGATTGTTTTTTCCCTGTATACTGAAATTGAGTGCATTTCAGTCGGTTGGAATAATCTTTCATCTGCATGTGTTGGAGAGCCTGTAGGAAAACCTAGCACTTGGCAAGCATTTCAAGGGCAGGAAAACTATTGTTTATCCCCTGAGGGTCATGTGAACATCCTCTGGTCTGGAGATGTTGCCACTTGACAAATTGACATTCACCCTTCTCTGTGGCGCTGTAAAAGTGGAATAAAGGGCATCCATAGAGTCCTTTTTTTTTTTTTTTTTTTTTTTTCCTTTTTCTTTTGATACATGATCACGAAAAGGAATTCTAACTACTGTTTTACCACTTACAAATTTTGGATTGTGGGATAGGTTTTAAATGTCTAGAACTTGACTCTTAAAACACTTTTCCTGAACTTGTGAAATTTTTTATTGAAATAGGGAGTTTTTTTCATGTTTAGTTTGTATTTGTATAAAAAAAAAAGCAAAATTGTTGTGCCTTCTATTTATCTCTCATTCCAGTCTTGGCAAATTGTTAAAAAAAAAATAAAATAAAAAAAGTCTAGATTTGCTTTATCAAGTGCAGAGTATGTGGGGATTTTTCCAAAAGGGTGAGTTTCCTATCACTGCCTTCTATCATCAGAACAGCCGAGGACTGGCTAGAAAATGCTTTGGAAATCTGAACCAAGCTCTACTACGGCAGCATGTAGAAGGGCAGAATTTGAAGCGGGTAATTTGGAAGGTGTGTGTGTTAAGGCTGACTTAGCTGCATGTACTTACCCTTTTGACTGAAAAATGGATGCTTTCCAGGTAGATGGTTTTGTAAAAAATTCTGTTGTTACAATATATATGTGGGAAGCAAGGTCTGCTTGTTCAGGACCAAGGCAGCAACTAAGTGATGTTAGACATGCATCAAATGCTGGTACGTTGTCTTAGTACTGCAGACTCAGTAGACTCTGCTGAAGGGATATGAAGCAGAATGTGAACTTCCAAGACTCCATACATATGCAACTTCTTTTTAACATTAGCTTGGAAAGATTGCAGTGTGCAGCCTGAATTTTATTAGTGTCACTTGGTCTGGTGTTCAATTTAAGTTGTGCAAAACCTCTGTAAGAATGGTGTGCTCATACCTCACAGCAAGCACTCATTTCTGGTATCACATAAGACCACATCAATAATTTCCTCTACAATTCGTTTGGTCTTGCTTTACCAATGCAGGACCCATCCAGCTGCAGCACATCTGTCTTGTCATCTGATACAGTGACTGCTTCCAGGCACAGGCAGGTTTATCAGAGTTTTGGATGTAACTGTACTAGAAAAAGAACTTGAGGGTTGAATAGAAATGATGCGGCCCTATCGTGTCCGCACCAAGACAAAATTGGAGGTTTTACTGTAACTTCAATAGAGCTGAATGCTGCAGTTTTGCTTTATTTGTGACCTGGTCCTAAATAGAAAGCTTGGTTGTGTGAGCAAACTCAATGTAATGATGGTAGTTGCAGTGTGATTCAAGAAAGATTCAAGAAAACTACTAGAAATATACAGCACTTCCTCTTACAGTATTTGCCTATATAGACTCTGTTCACAAAGTTTTCACCCACTTGAGCAGGAAAGCAAACTGGCTATCAGTGCAAAGAGCATAAGGACAAATCTTTTTTCACAGCCGTTTATCCTTGACAATTCCTTTCAGTGTCTCTCTTGCCTATACCTTCATAATGGTGAGCTCATATCCTCACACTGAAATCCAGGGGAGTTTCTCTTTTAAGAAGTCCAAGACATCAGTAATAGAAGCTGCATTTTGGATCATCAGAGCATTGTGAAGAACCTCTGTAGTAGCACCTGCCTTCATACAGGCCAAATCTGTAAACACGTACTAAAGGACTTTTCCTATGGCAGTATTTGGTCAGTTTTTGGCTCGGCCTCATGCTGGGGAAGAATGAAGATGACCTGCAAAACTAATGAGCTGTAATGAGTTGATGTTCTTATCACAGCTGCTTAAAATGAGATCAAACAACGTTACAATAATGCAAGAGAGCTGAAAAGTGAAAATGACCATGTGCTTTTATTGTCTCCATTGAATAAGGTATTTTTATTTAATGCCTCTTACAAAAATCCGTGCTTGTTAAAAACAAATTGCTCTGATAGCATCTGGAACAAAATGAAAGAAACTAATTCTTGATTAATAGAAATCAATATCGTATCTTCATGCTCTATTTTATTTTTGATAAAGCCTATTATAGGCTATTTATTTGATGCACTTCTTGCCGGAAGGAAGTCTCTTCAGGAAGAGACTTGTTGAAAGAAGACTAATGTTGACTTTGTTTTCAGTGTGCTAGCCCATATCTTGCACATTTGGCTTTCTGCTTGTAATTGGTCACCCCAAAATACGCATGCTCTTCCTCAGTGATTTAATGGTGCCGGAGCATCATGAGACCTGAAGGACTGAACGATAGATGTGTACTCTCAAAATCTTTAGAGGTTTTAGTTTTGAAAGTTGCGAAAGTTCCTTCGTTAACCAATTGGTTGATCAAACACCCAGGAGCCCCTTCAGACTAGAAAAGACATCAATCTTCTGACGGAGACTAAGCACGTGTTGTTCTAAGTCAGCAGGCCTCCTTGCTTGTCTAAAGTCTTCGTCTTGGGCAGAAATGATTCCAGGTCTCAATAAAAATGCAGTGGGTAGCTGTCATTTCAACTGATTTCATTTTATCAAGGCCGGAGGTAATGAGCACAGCATAGTCTTTCTCTTTGGGCACAGGGTTTCCATGAAATAGTCTTAACGCAGGCAAGAACTGGCCTGTTATACTGAAGACCTTTGTACCCGCTGTCTTAATTATGTATCGGTATTCAGTCCATATGTATTTAACAATATGCTATCAACCTCCCAGTGTGACGAATGCAAGGCATGTTGCCATGGTTCTGTTAAAATCGACCGGCGTGTCCCCACTGCACAATTAACCTCGGCTTGTGTGCAGGCTTTAGTCCAAGAATCCTTCAGTTGCCCAGGAAAAACACCACCGGGTGATGTTCGAAGCCCCAGGTTGCTTAAGTGAGAACCTAAAATCTGTTTTTTTCAGTGATGGTGCAGGCATGATCATTTGTGCTGCCAATTCTCTGCCCTTCTCGCCACACTTCTTGAAAGACAGACGGTGAATCATACTGGGAAGGAATCCTGGAGCATTTCAATCAAAGAGCAATGGCGCATACCCCTAGAGACATGCAAGCGGGGACCAAACCAGGGTGGAGGCAGCAGTACAGGCCAAGTTTTACTTTTGTGGATTCGCACCTGCCTAAGCTCCCCTGGCTACCTACTGCCATGTGCCATTCACTGGCATTAATGGGTAGAGACCCCCTAAGCTGCCTGGAGTTGCAGCTTTTATATTAAAAAAAAAAAAAAGGGGTGGGGGTGAGGGGAGGCAAAGGTAAATCCTGTAGAGCAGTAGTTCTCAGCCTTTATTGTACCAGGACCCATTTGTAAACATCCATGGCCGGTCCCAACCCAGTCAATAGTTTAAGCAGAAAACAGCTCCTGCTGACCTACGGCCCCCAGGCCTCCCTGGTGTGTGGAGCATGGGAGGGGGGTCCCCAAGCAATCCCTTGCAGGCTGGAATTGTCACCTGCAAGGGAAAACCGACAGTTTCCCACATTTTTTCTCCTTTTAAAAGAATCCATTTTTAAAGCTTGTTCGTGACCCTTTTGTATATTCTTGTGACCTACTTTTAAGTTGTGACCCCTGAGTTGAGAAACGCTGCTGGAGAACATAAGGTACGGTGACATTGGTTAGCTCTAACTATTTATCTTGGTCAAATGTTTTGCCCTTGATTTTTTAACTGTACTGTTGTGCTAGCGAGTTGGTGTTAAACCAGCCTGGAATTTATAGTCTACCTTAAACTCAGTCCTGGCTGTGTGATGCCAGTAGGGAATCATCAGAGTTAGGAATATCCTAGTCCCTAACTGTTAGGACACTCCTAATAAGCAGCCCCTTGCTTCAAGGGCACAAGCTTTGCTGGAGTTCCCCAGTTAGATTTGTCCATTTCTGCAACGCTGCCTGTTTTTGTTGGTCCTGCAGGTGGAACTTGATTTGGGTTTCAACGTATGAAACACTGGCCCTCATGCTCTTGCCAACTGTGGGCCCGTGGAGGAGCAGTGACTCCAGATGAATAGGAAGATTGTTCTGAAGAGATGCTGCTGGCGCTATAACATGGCAACGTGCGTCTGGCTAGCGTTTGTCTTGGCTCTGAAAGTTCCTGCATGCCTGCTGCCTGCAGTGGGGGCCTTCGGAGAATAGATACAAGCTGCCAGGCATTTGTTATTGTGCTTTCTGCTTCCAATATGTAAGGGGGGGTGGTGGGAAAGGACACAACTGCAGCTTTTAAACTAGGCAGGATGGGCTCGGAGACCCTCATCTCTCGTAGCAGGCTCCCACTTCATGGGAAAAGTGTATCCCGCTACTCGGGGATGGCCAGCAACTTATAAAATGCCATCTTTTCATATTGTAGTACGAACAATACGAAACAATCATTCTAGCAGTCTTCCTAAATGCTCTCTTAAAGCAGTGTACATGTGTGATTTGCCTCTCTTTCTAGAAGCACCAGTCTCAGCCTTGCTGGGGACCAGAAAAACGGGTTTCCCACGGCCTTCTGGGTAACATCTGTGTGTGTGTTCTCTGGCTAAGGCTGGCATCATCAGATTGGATTTAATAGGTAATCCTTTTATACAGCACTCCTAATCTGAACGTTTTCTTCACTGTAAACCATGGCATTCCTTGAAGCTAATAGATTAAAAAATTTACCGCAATGCTGAAAACAGCTTTCATTGTGTGGAGCTGTGGCAAGTTTTGGAAATATATTTAAATATCACGATGGGGACCCCTCCGCCTTTCAGTTACTTTTCTGAATTGGCTTAGCAATGCAGGTACCACTTGCCTCTTGCCTAATTGAACTCCAGTACTTGGGTGCCTTGTCAGGTGTTCAAGGGGAAATGTTGTGTCTCCTGGCTTGTCTCCATCTTCAGTTCTGGGTAGCTTTTTATTCCTGTCCAACAACCTCTTCTAGATGTTGTGCAGAGATGGCCTCGTCCCCAGTGAAATGACATGCAGTGTGTGTGGAATATCACACACCAGGGCTTTAGATACTTTCCTCTACTTAGTGACACTATTGCCCATCCACACACAACTCTCTAGAACAAGCCATAGCATTTCAATTTGCATCAAGGCCTAGGGTACATTACAGAAAATAACAGCATTCCTTCCTAATCAGGCATTTCTAAAACGCCATTTCTTAGGGGCTCTAGATTATTGTAAAGTAGAGAAAAAAGCAGATTAACAGTCTGTCTCGATCCCAGCTGACACTCTTTGAAACACCAAAGCTATTATGCAAGAAGGATTTTTGTGAGTGATATCTTTTACTGGACTAAGTGCGTGTTGGACTGATGCTGTTGTCACGTGCAGTGTTTATAGCACGCTCGTCTGTCTTGAATGTGGGTAAAAGGCTACTTTTTTACACTGGGTGCCCAATTGCAATACCCAGACCATGTTCTAAAGCCTGTGGGGGTGTTCTTTGTAGTGAAAAGGAGATTAACCTTGTTCCCAGATCTTGCTATGTCTCTGCAAAGGCCAAAGCAACATGCAGGGTTTAGAGTTGTGGATAGCTTCATTCTAGCCACACCACAAAACTGTTGCATTTAACAGGCTTCCCATCCTTGTAGGAATTGCAGGGTAGACGAGAGCTCAGAAGGAGTCTGTGTGCAAGGATCTATCTTTCCAGATGACTTGGTAAGAATGACCCTACTTCTTGATTCCCATGTGATGCTAAAAGCGCTAGTACATCTCCCAAGAGCCCGGGCTTCAGAATATCACGTGTCTCGTGCTAAAAATCCACAGAGAGAAAATTTCAGAAAACTTTTATTTTTTTTTGTTTTTTGTTTTGTTTTCATTTTTTTTAAACTGGAATCAGCATGAATGTATGGTTCAATAAATATATTTTTATATACACTTAACAACAGAAATTTTACATTCCATCTTCAAACTGCTGAAATAGAACTTTTTTGTTTTTAAAATTTTGATTTTTTTTTTTTACAAGCCAAAAAAATAATCTGCCATTGCTTCTGTGTGTCTGTATGTCCATGCAAACTGTACTCATAGAAGTTACAGGTTTTGTTCTTTATGAAGTAAAAATATTAATCTTAACGAAGCAGTTGCTCTACACTCTGTGCCCAAATATAGCAAAACACGTCCTTAAATGGAGCATTAAGGCCATACCAATTGTATACATATATACAAATAAATTCAACTACAAAAGACAGGGAAGTCACTTTTTTAAGGTGGGCTGGGGAGAATAGTAGCACATTTTTTTCACGTCTAAATGAGTTGTTTTTGTATCTTGGAAAACATAGTGCTTATCTCTCTCTAAGATGTGTATTTTCTGTATTTCTCTAGTCCTGGCTGTATTCTTGAGGATAGTAATATGAAATCTAATCTCCCTGATCCCACTCATAGGTCCCACCTGACTCCCTCCTTTTGAACATATTTGATTGCCACAGAGCCAGTGATAGTGCTACAGATGCGAATGGTTTCAGCTCAGGTAAGAGCTCATTGAGTGTGTGCCATTAAGTTCTATTGCAGCAGGATAATTAAGACCAAACTCAAGCTTCCCTTTTAGGTATGGAGGTAGTTGGGGAGCAGTTGAGGGCTGCCCAATTATCTCTTCCTGCTTATCTGAATTTGGGGAAGAGAAAATATCTCCCCTGTAAACTCCTTGCAAGAGGTGGACTTTTATCTCATAACCTCCATTGCAATGCAGCAGACAACCCAGACCTAACTGGGTGAGTCTGAACACCTTCTGTTCCTAATTGTTACATTGTTACTTGCAGTTACAGGTCAAAAGCATTAAAATTGAACAATAACAAAAATCTTTTTTTCTTTAAAGGCTTATTAGAACAGGAAGGGTTTTAAAAATCCAATTGACTTGTTGCCTTTTGAGGCTATTGCTTGCTTTCAATGCTTTATTCTCATGGCAGAATGAATGCAAACTACTTGGTTTCATTGCAGATTCTACTGACTTCTTTTCCCCTTTCATTTTGTACAATGTTCTTCCAAAAGTGCATTAAATAGGGTGCAAATGGTGTAGGGTAATGGTTACAGGCAGGCTGGGAAAACAAGTGAAGTCCCAGTCTTTAAAGTGGAAAGATTAAGATGGAGGAAGAAAACCAAATGGTGCAGTAGCTATTAACAGGGTTTAGACTTTTGATATGTAATGGAAAGTAATGGTCATTCCTAGGCCAAAAAATCCTAAAAAAAGTTTCCCTTTGTACAGGCATCTTACAGAATGGAGAGAGAGAGATACAGAAAATAAAGGAAAACAGTGTCACCTCTCAGTCATTTAAAAAATATTCTGGGAAGCACTTTTTGTAGGCACAGTCTATAGGGTCTGATCTGAGGGTCAAATTTATCCTATGGTTCATGCTTCTGGGATACTCTGCGCCATCATATTTCAAGGACATGGACAAAAACCCAGTGCTTGTGCACGGAGCCATTCCCTGTATTGGCGCCTGAACTCTGCAGTTACGAATTAGAAATAGTTTCTACCAAGTATGTTTTCTCCTCCAAAGTAACATCATGCATGCATAGTTTATCCTTAACAGAAGGAATGTATTAAGCAATTATAAGGGCTTATTTTGCTTCTGAAGATGCATTTATTCATCTAAAAAAAAAAAAAAAAAAAGTAAAATTGTGGGTGGTATGTATGTTCCTTAGAAGGGAAGAGAGCTCTGCTTGCTTTTATTTTTTGGTCAATTATGTATGTGTATTTGCACTGCTTCTCTCTCTTCATGTGTTAATACTCTAGAAATGGCAGGTGTCACATTGCGATATAACACAAGTACACAGCCTATCCCATGCGATCCCCATCCCCAGTGACGTGCCGATGTGCAGCTGTTGGTTGGGTGGTTACAAACAGCTGTCCCATGTGTCTGTACATCTTCTATGGTGTTCAAAGACTGTTTCCAGAATGGCGTGAAACCATGCTGCGGGATGATGATGTACAGTGAAACGCATGGGACCCCCGCACCTCACACCATTGTAGGGGAAGTCCTTGGCGGGTTGCTTCCGCTCGTCACGATGCCTTTGTCTTTCAGTGTCTCAAGCAGAGGCGTGAGCGACTCGTAGCAAGTGCCTTCCAACTTCAGTTCCATCCAAATGCAAAGTGAGTTCAGTTCTTGTCCGAAGCGGCTCAGCGAGTTCATAAAATAGGTGGTGAGCTCTGGCTGCTGTTGGTTGGAGCTATCAGTTCTTTCTTAAGAAACCAGAGCAAGGTTTTTCCTTGTCTGCTACACATGGCTTCTGTTTCGCAGCAAGAAGGAGCTGGTCCCAGCCAGGCATTTTGGGATAATTCATGCGCCTCACAGGTGGATAAAGTCAGTTGGCTGTTGGCTTTGTGCCTTGTGCCAGTGCCTATAACTTAATCTGAAATCCCAGCGTTGGCCTACCCCTTGAGCAGAGAGCAGGAAACGCAATGTTCGTTGTACAGCGAGACTCGGGGATCGCTGCGGGCAGCCGTCCTGAGCCTGGAGATCAAGTCCGCGCACCGCGTGTTTTTCATCCCATCAAGGCACCCCTACTCTGTCCCTGCTATTCACGTCCCTGCACAATGTCACTCCTATGACCAAGGACCTTTCTCAAGCTGACAAACCCCCACATTAACCTGCCTCCCAAGCTCAGCTAGCAGGGAATTGATATTTGGATGCTGTGCGTACCCAACCGGCTCTCAATGGGAGAAGATGGCATGGACAGTAGAGCTGCATGTGCATCTTCCAGCTGCCCCAGTGTACTCAGTGGCCTGGATCAGTGTTGGGACCTACTGGTGGATGGGGCAGTGAAACTTCTATCAGGAAGGGTCCATTTGCTCCATGTACGTGGGGTTTTTTTTTCCTCACCTAGGTTAATTTAGGCGTTCGTCAGCTTGGTGTGGCCCTGTTAAGCTTCACGTTGTGCCTTACTAACCTCCTACATTGTCCCAGCATTTGAACAGTGCAAACAGTTTTGATCCAAACCTAGACAACTAGCAAGGGAGAAAAGAAAGAAAACCAGTGCGAAGACAGAGACCCAACCTACAAAACTCTTATTCTGTTGCATGTCCTTGAAGACCATCCCCTTTTGATGTCAACGGGCCAGATTTGCCCCTGGATTGAGCATGAAGTCCTGCTCGCTTACAGCAGGGCTGTGTTTGGCTCAGTGGGAGTTACAACAGGATTAAGGACCCCGAGGACTTGAGAGTGCAGAGGTTTTCCAGAGCTGGAAGAGGCCTCCGCTGCTCCCTTCGCTGGTAATGCCAATTACATTGCTTTTTGCCCACATTTGTGCAAATGGAGAGAATGCAAAATTATGGGCATTTTGCAAAAGAAATGGAATTGACCTAAATTCTGGTGAAGAAGAAGCATCGCTAACATGAAGCTGATGATCCTTGCTGGTGAGATGAGGTAGACAGGAGATCTAATGTGTTAGTGCATACGAGAAATGGGTTTGTGGAAGGAAAAGGAAAGCTTATTGGTGTTCTTTCATACAGTCTACTTTTTGGGGGGCGGTGGGGGATGGCAGGGGTGGGATGCTCAAGAAGCCTCCTTCTTGGTACCTCTCCCCATACAGCAAAGAAAAGAAACCTCCTGGATGGAGAGAGCTTGTTATAGTTCCTGCTTCGCCGCTACAGCAAGGTCCATCCCTCCCCTGGTCCTTTGCATGTGAAAGGCCAGCATTTTCTTGTTCCCACCTGACAGCTCTTGTCTTGTGCTGTGAGCTAGGGTTGCAGAGACATTGCTAATGCTGATCTGCCCTCCTCTAAGGTTCCCTTTGAAAATCCACAGGCTGTAAATCCCACCCTCCTCCATTAAGGCATTAAGCAAACCCCTGTCACTTCCACCCCCCTCCCCCATCTGTGCTACAGCACTTCCATGTCGCTGCCCCCCCAAGGTACTGTGCAGAGCTGCCTGCTCTTGTGAGAGTGGAGCTAGGTAGGAGCAATGTTAAGTGCTCACAACATGGTTTTCTGTCGTTAGCAGGATGGGAGCAGCCAGGTGGCTCAAGCAGCCATTTCTCCGTCACAGGTGAGGGTATTTTTTTTTTTTTTTTAGGGTGAGAGAGTGCATAAGGAGGGAGGCATCAGCCGTGTAGCCTTAACATCCCTTTTAATATTGCATAGCTTTATTTCAATAACAATCTGCTCCTATCAAAAGGAAGCGCCAAGGAGCAAGCGCCGGCTGGCATCAATCAGGAGTCCTACCCGAGCCAGCCCCCAAGGCTTGGGCTTGGAAAGGGAATTAGAGCCCTGAGGAAGGGCTGTCATCACAGTCGGCTCCAGCTCTTACCCAGCCTGGCTGCAATCCTCATGCAAAAGCTGCTGCCCCACAGTGTTATCAACCCAGGTGCAGGTGCTCGAAGCTGAAGCCTGAGCAGTGCTTTCACCAGGGCTGGTAACTTGCCCGCATGGCAGCTGAGCCACTCTGGTGCTGAGCGTCTTCCAGTGCCTGCCCGAGTCCCCAGGGCACCCAGAACCACTGCCAGATCCACCCACAAGCCTCTCAGAGTGCTGCAGGGTGGCCCGGCTTGCATCCGTGCTGAGAACCACTGGCTGTGCTACAATTGCTAGCAACACACCCAGCCCAGGGCTGCACCTAGGAAGCCCTGTAGCCTGACTATGGTTTTGCAGTTTGGCTAACCTCGGGGCTGGTCACTTAGATGGGGTCGGACTTGATGATGGGTCCCTTCCGCCCCTAAAATCTATGAAATCTAGATCCTTTCTGCAGCAACGACACACCCTCTAGCTTACAATATGGGCAACCTGCACCAATTTAACCAAGGTGGGATGTTGCACTGTTTTAATTGAACCAGGGCAGCTCGGTGTGTGAACGCTCTTATTCTGGTTCAATCCTGACTTCCATCAAGCCGGCTCACCGTGACACATCACAGCAAATCCTTGACAGCACTGGAATGATTAAACTGGGGTAACCCGTTAACACATTTGACCCTGTCCAAGAATTTGGCTCTGTGGCAACCTGTAACACACAAGTTGTTACCTGGCCACAGAACATGACTAGCAAATATGAGAGAGGAGAGGGATAAAAAAAACAGCATGTTAAGTAGGTGTATCAGTTGTCTCAGCAGCTATCAGATATGAGTTTCATGGCCTAGGAAGAATAGTACCCTTCAGTGACTGGCTCTAGCAGTCTTGTATTAAACCACAGTGCAAGGACTAAAACAACGTTCATGGTTGTCCCAGAGCTGAGCCCTATTCACAACCTACACCAGCCAGGTCAAGAACACATAGCATCTGTGATGCCTGCACCCACGGACAGAGAGTGCGAAGTCAGGAAACCAAGGTTAGGAGAAACACTGATGCTGTCCTGGGTGTTTTTCCACCAGGTGGTACTTGGTTTAGAGCTGAGCAAAAGGGACAAGTCGATGTTCTAGAGCAATGACCCGTGTGACTGGTTGGTGGTGGAAGAAGAAGTTGAAAGAGCTGCTCTTGAAAGTGGGAGACATGCCGGACTTCTGCAGGGACGTGCATGTGGATACTTGTGCATACGCGCACATACACACACACATGCATAAAAGGTAAAGAAGAACATCATGGCGACTGCCTGCTGTGATTTTTCCCATACACACATCTCCAGAAGGCTTCACGTTTCCAATGCCAACAGGCCCTGACCCTAGGGTACGGATGTGCATGCTGCTGTGGCACCATTCCCCTCTTGCTGCATGATGCGTGCTGGGGACGGACTTAACTGCTGCTTTTCCTCTCCCGGTTGCCACCACCTTTGTGGCCTGGACTTGTCTCAGGTCTAACAACAGCCCTACAAGCAACACGGGGGCAGCATCTGGGTAGGAAGGAGATGACAGAATAGGACCGAGAGGATGCACCCTGGCAATATAGGACCTCAGCACCACGTCTGCTTCCCACACTGCCAGATACCTACACACAGTGAAATTGTTCCTTGACCTTATGCTGGACTCAGGGAGCTCCTTCCTTTCAGCACCTAGGGGCAGGCCATATGGTGGGGAGAGGGGGCCTTAGCGTGGTATCAATTAAGAGCTAATTATTGGACAATAAAAGGGATGGTGGAAGTTTCCCAGACCAAGGGCATTTCCAAGGGGGGGGTGGGGGGGAAGAGGAGAAACACGTGAAACTTGGGTGGTGATAAAACAGAGAAGCCAAAAGCTACTTTGCAGCTCACAGGAATCAGGCTGATGAGCAAGAGTTGATCAAGGACACGAGATGCATAAAGCAAAGCAACAGAGATGCCATCACTGCTTAGAGAGAGGAGAGGATGCCAGGGCAACTAGTCGAGGAACTCTTAGGGACCCTAAAAATTACGTGATGCTAATCTTAATGCCCCAAAGAATGATCCAGTGTCATCATTTTCTGTGTATATAATGAGGGCGATTTCTTCAGAAGTAGGAGCCGAGTTAGGTATTTGGAATAGGGCTGATCCTGCCTGCACTACGTGACTTTTGGAGGTTCCTTCCAGCATCACTTCTCTGAGTCTGACCCAGCTCTGGACCACCCTTCCTGACAGCAGTGGGGTCATGCCTGGGATAGATTTGGTTCCCTTCCCTTCTCATATGTCAAATGACTATTTGTCCCTGATTCTTACCCTGTGCTTTGATTTAATAGGAAGCAGGATCCCAGTCACCCCCCCCGATCCTTCATGCCTTTCTGGAGGTGGTCCTTTAAATCTTGCACCCTTCAAGAGGCTAATTTTGCACCTGGCTGTTGCTTGCTGTAGGTCCTTCCCTTCTGTTTGCTGGTAATTTCCCTTCATTTCAACCCTGTTTCCCCTTTGTTATTCTTAGAGAGGGGCACATTCTCAGCAGGGCTTTGGCTGTGTCTTCACAAAGGAGGAGTTAAGTATCAGCATAAGAAAAAAACCCCCAAAAACAAACCCCAAAACTTTTTGCAGCTTCCTTGATGGGAAGGTATTTTCCCCCAAGGATTTATTGTGGGGAGGGAGAACTGGCTAATCTGTGCTGGGAGGGGGAGGGAAAAGCTGGCTGGGCCCTTGCAGATCTGAGCCCTGGCAAAGCAGGCTGATCCCTTGTCTTTGGGGTCTTCCTTGTGGGGGTGTCCGTGGTGTGGAGGGGGATTGGAAGAGACTCCCATAGGATGGTGTTTGCTGGAGCGGCGCGAGTGGGGCTGGAGGATGAGGGAGTGGTCATGCTCCTGGAGACTGGGGCAGGTGGAGGGTCTTGGTTTAGATGGCATTTCCCAGCACCGAGCACTAAGGGAAACAGAATGAGGCCTCCCTTCCCCTGATGTTTGTAGCTGGGAGAATTGGTCCACGTGGAGCAGGGCTGGATACACCTCGTGTCTCTGTGCTGGGCGATGCCCCTGTCTCGAAGCCTAAACTGTGGAGAAGGAGGTTAAATGCACTGAACAGATGTGCTTGCAAATAGCAAACGTGGAAGGGGCTGACTTTGGTTCCTAGACATGCTGCCTGGGTTTCTGGGGGCTGGGAGCAGTGTCAGAAGAGCTGCCCATGTGTTTGGGTGCCTGGGGCAGAGCGTGGTGTGACCCAAAAGGGTCCAGAAGGAAAAGAGGCCAGGGGAGAGCTGGAAGGAGGAAGCTTCCAAGGTTTCTAGATGAATTTAGGGGACCCCAAAGGGAAGCTGCAGGTGGGAGCATGGGATCTGATGTCTCAAATTAGAACCTGGCTGAGGCCGCCTCTGTGCCGGGCTGCAGGCTCCCATTGCCAGCTGCCCCAAGAGCCAGGCTTTATGCTAGTGCTTGGTGCAGGGAGTAGCAGCTCACCTGAGAGGCAGGCAGGGGGATTCCTGCCATAAGAAAGGCTTTGACCTTGGAGGAGGCTGGGGAGTGGGGTGCCAGGAGAACGCCAGGTGCAGAGGCAGGAAGGGAAGCTGGAAAAAGAAAAATCCCAAGACCTGGCTCAGCGATGGTTTGAAAGTGGCTCAGCCAGGATGACTGCCTCGCGCTCCCAGCACGGCGCTGGCAATCGAGGCCAGGCTGCCAGGCTGACCTGGTTTGACTCAGCAATTGCATAATGCCTGGGACAGGAAAGCAGGGATCTGCGAGTTGGTGGCACTGCGGGACAGTGGCTCTGCTGGGCTGGTCTGTGAATAGCTCCAGACACAGTGTGTCCGGGCTGGAAATCCCTGCGATTACTAGCTGAATTCCCTGGGATCAACCAGGACAAGTGGGGCAGGGTGGAAAGTGAAGCCAGAGGAAACCAGGGAGGATTTGCATGAACAGTCCTTCCTCAGGGCCTGCTAGGGTCCCTGCCAGTGACCCTCCTGGCAGCCCCTAGCTGCACTCTTCCCTCTGATCCTGAATGGAAATGTTTGGGGAAGGGGCTCCAGGCTCCCTCCGGTGAGGTGTTGAATGCACTTCTGCATTGAGATTAACAGGCAGCATACAGCTTGTATTAAGGAAGTCATTGAGTCTGGAGAATCCCAGCCTCCAGGGAATGAATCCTTTCAAGAGCTGATGTGTCCATAACACCTGGCCAGTCTGCTCAGGCAGGGCTTGCATAGCAGCGTGCGGATAAAGGGCTTCCTAGAAGAAGGAGCAAGGTTGGCACGTTGCAGCTGGGATGTACAAGAGGCCAGGGCTCTGTTGCAATATCCTTGATGGGAACAAGTGTGTAGCAGGGAAGAGATGTCTGACCTTCCTTCCTGGAGGAAGGCAGCAGTGAGACATCTGTCCCTGCCCATTTGTGCCTGGAAGGTCTGAGTCAGGTGCAAGGGAGGGAAGGTTATTCTCAAAGGAGAAGAGGTGGAGGATGGCCTACAGTGAGCCCTATTGTCATGTCAATGGTGCAATGGCCAGAGGGGATTCTTGCCTTGATCACCTCCATTTCCAACTCAGAGTATCTGGTTTAATTTCATTTTTGCATGTAAAGTGCTGGCTCTTCGATTTACTGAATTGCACAATTAAACCCTTCAGGGAGAAGGAAGAAGAGGCAGGAGAAAGGGATGACATAAAAATGCATGTACCTGCACACGCACAAAAGCCACTGTGCTCCAATCTGTATGTTCCCAGCCAGGCATCTTTCATCCCCCTATTAGTGGTCCGGTGCTGGTTTGAATTTCTTTATTGGGTGCCCTCTGAATATGATTCCCATCAGAAGTTTTCGATGCAGTGTCTGGTTTTACTCTGGCTATGTGCCGACTTTTAAGACCTAGCATGTGGGTGGAAGTATCCCAGAGCCAGGGCGTTGCTGAGGAGGGAAGAAGAGACTGTGAAACATGGGTGGTGATAAAACAGAGAAACCAAATGCCACTTTGCAGCTCATGGGAATCAGGCTGATGAGAGAGAGTTGATCAAAGACGTGAGACGCATAAGCAAAGAAATGTAGATGCCATTGCTGCTTGCCACCAAACAGCGAGGTTATTCCAACTTTTCTCTGAGCCTAACCTGCATATAAAATGAACTTTTCCAACCAGGAGATTTTGCCACACCTTCAACTCTCCTATGAAATATGAACTTTCATTTCTACCCAGGAGAACTTTTACAGTCTTTTCTCCGATGCCTGATGAAGGGTGTTTGTGCCCGAAAGCTTGCAATTAAAGATTTATTTATTTATTTTTTTTGCAAAAATCTAGTTGGTCTAATAAAAGCTACTGATCACTCCTTAAAGAGAGGAGAAGATGCCGGAGCAACTAGCTGAGGAACTCCTAATGGCCCTAAAACAGGGGCAGGCAATTATTTCGGGCACTTACTGAGTTTTGGCAAGCTATTGAGGGCCACATGAAAGGCAGCCTGGGGCAGATAAATATTAATTTTCTAAATTTTTAGGGGCCCCGTGGGCCGGATAGAATGGCCTAGCGGGCCACATCTGGCCTGCAGGCTGCATTTTGCCCACCCCTGCCCTAAAATCATGTGATGGTTTCTGCGTTGGGGCTAATCTTAATGCCCCAAAGATCCATTGTTATCATTTTCCTTATATATAATGAGGGCAATTTCTTTAGAAGAACAAGATCCAGTGTCATAATTTTCCTTATATATAATGAGCGAGATTTTTTTTTTTTAGAAGAACAAGCCAATTTTCCACCATCACCTCCCTTTTGAAAAGCTTGGGCCTTGGAACGATAGCTCTCCAGGAGTCCAAGGAATGACAGCCCAATCCTTTCCCCCTGAAACTGGGGGTTAGGCAAAAGATTGATATGCATGCAAGATGAGCCCCAAGACTGGAGCTACAGAAGTGGTGGACAGGAGCTTGCCAGAAGCAAGGTGGAATAGGAGGAGGAACAGGATCTGATCCCCAGCGCCACGCTGCACTAGAGGAGCTGCCAGAGGCAGGTCTACATCCTTGTAGCTCTGTTTGCAAAAACCTGATATTCTACCGCCAGGCAGGTTGCCTCGCCTCACCTCGCCTACAAGGGCAAGGAGTTTCTTGCAATTACCTTCGAAGCTTGGTTTCTGGGCTGGTTCCAGACTCGCAATCCCTAGGCTTGAATAAAGAAGGGGAACAAACTGCTGCAAAAATATGATTTGATACAAGCTATGGAAAACAGTCAACCATTGAAACCCCCTAAACTTTTTTCCCTGTGGAAACACTCTTCTTTCTTTTTTATTTTTATTTTTTACAAAACTAATTCTAAAAAGTTGAGATCCTTTACCACCTGCTTCGGGAATGGGCGGCAGATAACCTATAGCATATGGTTGTGCTGATTTGAAGTGGCTGGCCCTACTTTGGAGTGGGTTAGACCCCAGTAGCAAAAGCCTTGCTCTTTTGGGGGGAGTGGGGAACCGGTATTTAAGAAAGTAAGTAACTTTTATTCTGTTGGCAGAAGGATTTTCAGTTTCCAGTGGCCTTGGGGCTTCATCCTAACAAAACAAGTAGCGTCCACTTAAACCTTAAGCATGTGAATACTTTCAAGGCAATCGCACATTTCAGAGGAAGCAGGTGCTTAGGCGCATGGCTGGATTTGAGCGTGGCCAGTTTTCTACAGCACCAAGCACCTCCTGGCTTATCCACCCCTTCTCACAGGGCTGCGACTCTCAGGGCTGACTGTAGCAGGAGGACCTGACTCCCGGCTGATGTTGATCATGAATGAAAGCTTAAAAAATAAAATAGCAAGGTCAAATAGAAAAAAACCCAACCACGTTCCTCCTAGATGGCCAACACATTTTCCCCCTCGTGCCTATATTAGATGCGAAAAATAATTCAATGTATTAATTTTCCTCTGCTGATCTGAAAATAACGTGGGAAAAAAGGGGAGCATTTTCAGCAGTGCCTAAGTGCAGTTTTGCCCTTTTTTTATCCATGAATCACTCTTTTTCCTTTTCTTGCTTCCCCTCTAGCTGTTCAGCAACATCATGAATTGCCCTGAAATCTACTCTTGAGACCGATTTCCACAAGGGAGCGACGGCTGGAGGAATTGATCATATCCAGCCGTATCAGAACTCGACCATGCAAGTCAAGAAACCCAGAGGCCGTTGCTAATGAACATTGATAATCGTTATAAAGCAGCATCCTTGGAAGACAGCACAGGTTAGAAACGCAGTTTGCTTCAGACTGCGGAGCAAATGCAGTAAACTACACGATATAGAAAAAGGCGGTGGCAACACTTCCGTAATTGCCAGCGCTTCGATCCTGCAGGGATGAGTATTAAAAACAAAGGTCTTGTCTAGACAGTGGGATTGACTAGCAGAACTGCAGCAGCCTGGCTGTTTCTAGCCACCTCGCTATATTTATGCCATTACAGCGATGCTGGTATGACCTCCCCTGCGGACATGTGGTTTCAGAAGTGCCAGTCAGTGTCAGCACGCGGATGGGCCCTTTGAGGGAGAGATGGTCTAAATTCGAAGTGACGGCTCGAGGTGGGAGAAGTGACAGGGCTCAGAGCGAATGACACATGTTGGGCCCTGAGCTCAATCCGTTGCCTTTCCTGCGTTGGCTCGAACCCCCTAGGATCCCTCCGTGTGAGCGTCCCTCTGTGGCTACAACGGGACTGTCAAAGTCCTTGTCTGCCCCCAGGAAGGATGGTCACGGTGTTGGGGCACGTGTCCTGTAACGGCTCAAACCAGGCAGGACTCAAGATGAGCCCAAGTGGCCAAAATGGGTCCAAATTAGATTTTGGGGCCAAATTACCCCAGCACATCAAGGTTGGGGGGCATTGGACTCAGGCACTTCGCTACACAAGACCCATTCTCCTCACTCCCTGAGCCCCAGATTATGCCCTATGCATAGGATGAAGTGGGAAAAGTGAAGGGTAGCATCGTGCTTGGGTGGGTCAAAGCAAGATGAAGATTTCCTGCCATTGTAAACGGTGTATTTGATCTGGGGATAGCCTAGCAGGCACTCCCTTCTTGCAGCAAACCCAACCCAGACATCCTGGCAGTAGTTGGAGATGCCTCCTCTGAGTAGCACCAAGCCCTGCTGCCGCTCCCCTGAATTGGTAGTATCGCGCGTCGTATTTCACTACCTCTCTAGCCAAGGCCTAAGAAAATATACTGTGTTTTTCTCTCGTACGTGCAATGAAAACCACCCCCTCCACTCCCCTCCCCTCTCTCTTCCCCCTCCCCTCCCTTTTTATTTATTTTTTAAATAAAGTGAATTTAGTGCTAGTGAAAGGTGCTAAGGTGGCAGCCTTGGAGGCCAACCTCTGTCTCCCCAACAGAGAAGACCACCGGGGAAACAAAATAAACTTTCTCCGTATTGGCCCTCTTCCCCCCGTCACCGATATTGGTCTTACACTAGAGTGGCCTTTGGTCTCTGTGGTGGGCCTCTCTGCTCCAAGGCTGGCAACTGTGCTACTGGTTGTGGACCAGGAACTGAGCTAAGACCCCTAAACACAGTCCTCCCTCCTCCTGTTGCAGGGAGGGCTGTGGCTGAGCTGGGTCCAAGCTGAGTTGGGGACCCAGAGAGGGTAGGCGCCCTATCGCCTGGCCGGTCTGCTCCCCCCGCATGAAATGGGATGAAGTGGTGCTTTGAGTTGCATATGGTGATGCCCCTCCTGCAACAGGGAGTCTGTTACCTGCCAGGGCAGGAGGGGATCAGACCTCTGCCCCCAGCCAGCCTTTGCCACATCCCAAGTCCTCATGCAGCTCTCATCATTTAGCATCCCGGTCTCTTATGTTCCAGTCTATCTCCTGCCCCTAGTGCATCAGTGCAACTGATTGTCTCGTCCTTTCCATACTCTCTGTCTCATCTCTTCTCGCTCACTAAAGTGCAAACAAATCACAGGGAGTCTTCCAACCTTGGCAGCACGTGGCCGGGTCTCTGGATTGCAGGTGGCCCCAAAAGTAGGAACCGGGCAGCAGCAATCACCTGCACGGACCCTGAGCCTGACCCGCAGTGCCGAGAAGAGATGCATAAAATGCATGACGCTTTCATTGTGAGCTTCCAGCCCGCTTGCACCCACTTTCTCTCTCCCACGCACCTCTCCCCATCCCCACCCTCTGTAAACTTCCATGACTTTCCCTTCTCTGCATCTGCTTGGCTTCACTGGCTCCCTCCCAGGATAGTATCTTCCCACTACCTGCCAGGGAGACAAAGCCTTGCTCTTCT
>NW_005841980.1:2090015-2126975 GCF_000455745.1 Alligator sinensis | reverse complement strand
TTTCCCTAAGCATTAAAGCAAAATGCAGCACCAAAACATTACAAAAATATAGTGGGGCTGTGTACTCAGCCTCCAGCCTATACCCGCTATGAAATGTCCGAAAATAATGACCGCGCTCTCTGTACATCTTCCATTGCCCCCCACCCCAACCGCAACCCAATACAGCTTCAGTTCTCTTATTTCTCTTGCTACAAGGTGCAACATCGAAATGCCTGGATTCTTTTGTACTTTACTGTGTAACACCCAAGTCCAACCCCCTTTCGAAACAAATATGGCATAAGAGGGCTGAAACCAACACTGTCTTAAAAAAAAATAGCACTGCTTTCAGTGTTACGGGTGTTGACTAGATTGTCATTCATTTGGTATGTCTCAAAGGACAGAATAGACTTGCAAATTTAGATGGACGCTTATGACATTTTCCAAGCCCCCGTTGGGCCACTCCAGTGTAGGGGGTGGGAGAAACGATATCTTTGATCAGGAGTCACAAAATAAGTTGGTTTGCAAATGCTTGACTGGGGACAAGGGAGTATGTGCATGTTGCGGGGGTGGAAAACAACAAATGATCTAACTGCTATTCCTGACCTCTTTCCTAACCCCCCCCTTCCCCCTCCCCAGTCCATCCAGTCTTCAAAACACCGAACCTAGAGAATATAATGAATTTCTGGCATGGGGGGGGTGTTGTATTTTTTTTTGCGTGCTTGGTTGGAAACTGGTATGGCCTTTATATAGCAAAAGTCAGAATAAAGCGTAATTGCAATAATTCCGCACATGGAATCATGAAACATTCCAGTGACGTTAGAATCTAAGCTGTTAATAGGCTAAAAAAAGAGGGATTTTGTCGGGTTTTTTTGGTAGGGGCGGGGGTGGTTGGTTTGGGTTTTTTTTTTTTTGTTCTGTTTTGTTTTTTTGCATTATAATTAAGCGTGGATATATATTTAATATATTACATTGCTTGGACTGCTGTTGAAGCAATCCTGACCTTCCTATGCTGTAAAACTAGCCCCCTGCAATCCCCCAACTCAAGTTTCATGAAAGCTTCTTTCCCACCCCCCGAATCCTCAGTTCATGTACTGAAAAGTCCCACCCCCCCACCCCACCCCCACTTTTTTTTTTTTTAAATAGATATTGCCACATTCTTAAATTCATGCATCGCTGCATTGCTATTGCACATGTGTATAGAGGATCGCGCTCTTGCCTCTCCTCTCCTCCCACAATGCGGCCGGGCTCACTGGTTGTGAACATCCTCCCTGCGGACGATCTTGTAGATAATCCAGTAGAAAATGTTGAAGATGAGGAAAGCCATGGGGAAGCCGATGCGCGAGATCTTGTCGATCTTCTTGGCTCGCTGGAGGAAGAGCTTGCGCATCTCCTCGTGGGACCGGGAAGGCGGTGGGGCCGGGTTGGCTGTGTTGTTGTTGTTGGCGCCTTTGACGGAGATGCCATCCTTGGCTTGGAGACAGGCAGGACCCATCCCGTAGGCGGAGAAGTTGAACCTGCCTTCCCCGGTTTCGTCCTCCTGGAACAGATTCAGCATAGGGCTCTACTTAAAATGAGATATAGACTGTGCACCCTTGCTATAAGGCTCTCCGCTGATCGCCTGCTACTCCCCGGGAACAAGCCTCTCCCTGTTGGAGAACCCCCTCGTCTTGGGAGAGCAGCCTTATAGAGGGGTGCTACTTTCTTCCACACAGATGCAAATCAGGGGATCCAGCCACCTTTGGAAAGCGGGATGGACTCGGCTTTCCTCAGAGCCAGTCATTTTGGGGTTGCATTGTGGGTTTTTTGTTCACATCCCCTGTTTTGCTTCTGTCCCTCCCCCCCAGCTCCTGTCTACACCTTCTTTTCTTTTCGGCTCGCCCAGAAGGAACGGGCTCCATGTAACTCGGATAGTCAGTGCCGCCCTGGGACGATTCCTATGGAGTTACATGGACTTGCAGGTGTTAAGAGCCATCCATGAAAAAGACCTCTGCTGGGGTTCAGGAATTAGCAGCAAACCCATCTTCCCTTCTCTTCCAGCTGCCCATACAAGCCTTCCCCTGCCTTTGCCCTCTTTTCTTCCTCATCAAATGAATCAACAAGGACTTCCCTCCTCCTCTCCTCAATGTACTGTTATTCTGCGCTCAGTCAAAGATCTGCACTGTGTGATCCAATATGTGGATACTACCTTGTCCATAAGCACAGGCCCTTTTTTTTTCCTGCTTTACGAAGGAGAGGGGCACCGGAGCTCGGAGAATTGCAGCAGCGCGCTCAAACTAAGGCAGTCAGTTGGTTGCACAGAACCAAAGTTTGGAAACCAATTCTTTTGGCTCTCATTCACGGGTGCGAATCGCTTGCCCATGCTAATATTTGGAAAGGTGCTTCTTCACTCTGCGTCACAAATCTCTCAGCCCTTACTTAGCCGTTTAGACACGTGCAACTATTATGCGTGCCGCGGTCCGGCAGCCGCCCGCTCTGGTTCTTTCCTCGTCTTTCTAGAAACGGCCCCCTCTCCACCTTCTGCTCCTTTTTGCAGAGCGTTTTTTATGGATGGCCCCTACCGCGAGCTCGTAGCTGCGCAGCACGGATGGGTCTCACGGTCGCCGCCGGGTCGCTATGAAGGACAGCCAAGAGTGAAAGGCAAAGCCTTGACAAGCTGGTGCAGCGCGTGACTTACCCATGGGCCCTGCCTGCTTCCTGCCCCTGGATGGGCCATTTCTGTGGCTCTCCTCCTCTCCTCCCTTGTCCATCTGTCTCTGAGGTCCCTTTCTAGTACCATAGCATGGGAGACCCCACACCCCGGAAAGCATTTGTCTCTTGCAGTGCCTCTGTGAGGATGGGCAGGTTGTTACACTCAGCTTCTCTATCAAGATGTCTGCGGTGGTACCAGGTTTCTCCTATCAGTTCCAGAAACCTAGTCCTATAGGTCCCTTAAAAACCTATCGCTTAAGGGGGAAGGAAGTGATGTACCGTAGCGGGAGAACCAGCCCAGATCAGGGATGGGTGTTCCCACAACAGCAGCCTGCTTGTCTTCAAAGCATGGGTCGCATCCCCAGTGGCTCACTATGCTCTGGCCTCAGTGAGAACCGAGACTGGAGACAGGCCGAAGTCCATAGAAATAACTATCCCTACTCCAGAAAGAAGGAGACTCCAGTGTATTGACCGGGCAAACTTAGCATAGAGGTGCTGGGAAATGAGGTTCATCAGGTTTTAGGTGGGTTTTGCTCCCTGGTGGACGAGACTTTGGACATGAACGGGGAGAGGCACCTGATCGAGGGCAGTGATTCTTCCCCTCTATTCAGCGCTGGGGAGGCCACATCTGGAGTCCCGTGTCCAGTTTTGGGCCCCCCACGACAGAAAGGATGTGTGCAAATTGGAGAGAGTTTAGAGGAGGGCAACAAAAATGGTTTGGGGGATGAGGGACGTGATTTGTGAGGAGAGGCTGAGGGAACTGGGCTGATTTAGTCTGGAGAAGAGAAGACCGAGGGGAATTGAATAACATCATTCAGCTGAGGGGGGCTGCAAAGAGGATGGAGCTGGGCTGGTCTTAGTGGGGGCAGATGACAGGACAAGGAGCAATGGGCTCAAGCTGCAACAAGGGTTAGATATGAGGAAAAACTTTTTCATAAGGAGGGTAATAAAGCACTCCAACAAGTTACCCAGAGAGGTTGCGGACCCTCCATCCTTGCAGATTTTAAAGACCTGACTAGACAAAGCCTTGGCTGGGATGATGTATTTGGGGCTGGTTCTGCTTTGAGCAGGGGGTTGGACTAGATGTGACCCCTGAGGTCCCTTCCAGCCTCATTTTCTGTGATTCTATGAGTCTCAAAGCAGGGGGTGACTTTTTAATCTTCAAATTACTTCAGTCTCTCGTCTCCTGCTTGACTCTATGAGACAGCATCGCCGGGCTCAGGTTTGCGACAGGGAGGTGACTAATTCCTGCGGTTGCCGGCAGGTGGCAGAGAACCAAAGCAAGAAGCCGAGGGCTGCAGGTTAATAATTCTCTGCCTGGAAGAGCTGGGCTGGAAGGACAGGTGAGTGAAATACCGAGTGCCACAGGGGCAGGCTTCCACCTGCGCCATCTCCCGGAGGATTCAAAAGGTTTCTTGCTACAGCTACGCACACGTATCCCCTCTCCAGCTGGAGATTCCAGTGCACCCGAGCGTCTTAATATCAAACATACCCTTTATATCATCGCTTATGCCTGCTTTTTCCAGCAGTGCTGACAACCTGCAGCCTTCCCTGAAAAATTAGGTGCATAGAAACTGTGTGTGTGTGTATATACGTCCATGCAAATTCGGTGCACAAGTCAGTCCTAACCGGGGAGTCTTGACTTTTGTGCGTGCGTGCATGTATATAGATAATTTATTGCAAATAATATGCATTGCAGATTTCGCCTTTCCTCTCACCCTTTATAAGCCAGGCTCAGTTTTCTGCAAATTCATCCTGTATGGGGGAGCATTGTATCTCCAGATTTACCTCTTTCTAATTCAAATGTCTTGGATGGGCAGAGAATGGCAATGAAAAGGGAACAGAGCAGCCGATGAGGCAGCAAGCAGGTTTTCTTGGGGTCAGCCTCTGGCGGCAGAGGGTGGAAAAGTCCCCCAAAGCTGTGCCAGGCCAGAGTAGTCCGGTCCTTAAAGGGGTAGAAAACATGCACAGGCATCAGAGTCATTCTCAGCTTCCTAAACCATAGCACGTATTTGCCAGTGGCCAGCTGGACAAAGGAGCTATGGGGCAGAAACAGGTCTGGAAGCAGGTGTCTGTGATGGTTTGCTGTTTGAAAGTGATGGTGATGTGGCATTGCTTCTGCATGCCTTTTTTTTAAGCAAAGAAGAAGAAGAAAGGGAGTTCTGGGTAAATAGCCAGGAGTGTTATAATCAGCAAAGCTCGGGGGGGTTGTGGAATATTTTTTGAAGTCTCAGGTATCATTTCATGAATCAGTTGGTACTCTGCACCCGTGAGTAAGGAGTGTGGCCGAATCGGTCTGTTTAGGCCCAAGTAGATCTGTGATGAGTTCTGCATTCAGCTTGCTCTGGCATGTATGTGATAGCACACGCATTCAGGGATTTTCTCAAAGCACATCATTCTCTGCACAGGAAAAATGAGGAAAGAGCAAAGAGCCGCTGGATTCATATTTTTCCCGGCTTTGCAGCCTGTGTGGGCTGCTTTCCTCTACTGATGCCTACGGAAGTACAGACCTGAAGGCTGATGCTGACAAAAACTGCCTGCCTGTCTCATTTGCACTTGCAGTTTGCATCACTGCATACCCATTTTGCAGACAGAAATGCCTTGTTTGCAAGGGCAAAAGGATGAAACAGGCCCCTTTGAATGATAACTTGGGTTTTGCGATCTGTTGGCATACAGACTAGATAGTCAGCCCCTCTGGCTCCAGGGCAAGGGTTCAGACATGCAAGGTGCATGCAGGGTACAGCCGCAAGCAGTATGACCAGACCAGCTGTGTCCTATACACAGATGAGTTCAGAGTGAAGACTTCAGGGAGAGGAATGAAGTCTGGAAAGGCATTTTGTTGCAAGGGAGAGAGAACCTCATTGCAGGCAGGGAAGTCAACTTGTGTCCATTGCTAAGTGCCATGAAAATAGGTGAAGCCAGAGGCTTCTACTTTCTGTGTTTATGCACCTGTGCAGCATGCAGCATGGCTAGTGATAGCAATTTGGGTCGAGCGACTGGAGCAGAGGCTAAAGGGGCTAGCATGGCTTGAACCCTAGGTAGCCACTGGGGAACATCTGTCTGAGCTGAGGGGTTGCACCGAAGGAGCAGCTGGATTAGCCCTTCAGCCAAGGCCCTTTTTTAATCCATTGCTTTGTGGCAGGCTGATGTCTCACGCCTGGAACAAGACCGAGATCTCAAAACATTGCCTGGCATTACCAGGCCATTTGCATATTCGCAATTAGCTCCCTGGGTTGGCAACAGGAGCACAAACCTTGTTGCCTTCCTTTTGCTGCGAGCGGGCTCGTTTAAGCGTGGCTCCAATTAAATCCACAGAGAGGCGAGGCGGGGATTGGCCGAGCAGCCTGGTGCTCGGTGGGAGGTCCCTGGCAAACGTAGCGCTCCAAATGATCATTCGACTAGTGATTTTATGATTGTTTTATCAACAGTCCTCCAGGGCGGTCTGCATGCCTCCGCCTGGCTCGGTAGAAGCGAGATGCCTCAGTCGGGATTAAGAGATGAAGGCATGATGAGGCATCAGCGCTGGGAGGTTTTAGCTGAGACTATTAAGCAGGCATTTCCCCACTCCCGCAAGACCAGAAAGGGCTTGTTTTTTATTGAACCAGCAAGGGCCTGATCCTACGCCATTAGCAGAGGCGGGCCGTTGGCTTCCATGGCTTTTATGTTTTGCCCTTACATAGCGTTTGGATCTCAGTGGGTTTCGTACAGGTAAGAAGTGCTAAGCACCCAGATGGGGAAACTGAGGCACAGCGTGGCAGTAGATGGCCTAGAAGTTACCGACCTGGGATTTTGAATTCACGATGGGTTTGATTTGACTCCTTTGCTTCTGTAATCAAGGCTGGACTCAGCAGACATGTCTCTCTTCCCATCTCACTCTTTTACACCGGCTGTAGATTTATCTTTCAAGAGAGGCCATACGCTTGCACCGTGGGAGACGAACTTCACCTGCCTATTACGTTTGAAAACACCTGTACTATCTGTCAGCCTGCCTATGTGCCCGGGTACAGTGCTGTCCTGAGCCCAGTAGGCATAGTCCTCTGCCTCTGGCTGTATCCATCTTTGCATTTCTCTCTAATTTATTGTGTGATTCAGCATCTCTGTGGTGGGCACATACAGAAGAATCCCACCGCTACTCTTACCCAAGCTGCAGGCAGTATGGTTTTGCCTGACGTGTGCCTGTTCTGGTTGGCTTCAGCCATGGGAAATAGGCCTAGAGCTTTTTTTTTGGGGGGGTACTTGAGAGATGAAGCTTACAACCAGTCTGAGCAGCACGTGCCTCTGAGCACAGGGTTAGTGCAAGCAAAGAGCATCTCACTTACCTCCAGCCTACGGACAGGAGGCTGCTTCACTGGGGTTTGCCATCCCGCTTTTCTCCCCCACACCTCAACCAGGAGCAGCACTTCTGCAAGCACTGCCAAAGCATTGCTGCCTACAGAAGTTGCTCATAACCTTTTAGAGAGGCATCCCTTTATCTGGACTGGACCGCACCCAAGATGAGTCTCGATGGGGGAACCACAAGCAGTTGAGCCCATCAGGAGTTTTGTTCCCTGTCCCTCCTATCTGTCTCTTTATATAAATGGGACTTCTCTGAGTGCCACTTACTGGATCCAGCTGGCCACATGGGAAGATATTGAGGGCCGAGAGCGCTGGGACTCACTGGTCCCATCTGTACTTTGCATGACTTGTGTCTTACCTTATGGTGCCTCCTCTTCCTTCTGAACCTGAGCAGCTCTTTGTGCTGCCGAGAGACGAAGTTGACGGCAGCGTACTCCAGAAGGGCCGAGAACACGAACAGCAAGCACACGGCCATCCAGATGTCGATGGCCTTCACGTAGGACACCTGGGCGGTGGAGACAGGGCGGGAGACTGAGACATTTAAATGGTCTTCCTGTTCCACCCATCAAGCTAGCCTTTGCTCTGCAATTCTGCGCCCTGTTCCCTGCTCCTGGTAATGAAGCTCCTATTTCACAACCCTGCAGATGGCTTTTAACTCACTTCAATGAAGTTATCCTTGTTTTTTTGCTTCAGTCTTACACCGAATCATCCAGCCCTCAGTCTCTGCCCTATTAGTACAGCTTCTAGTTTCTTTTCAACTGGAGAAAAATAGATGCTGTTTTTTATACGTGACGATGCACCGCCGCATCTGCACCCCCCTTTCCAAAAGTCTAGATTCACAATCGTAAATTCCTGCTTTCTTTTCAAATACAGGGGACATTTCAAAAGTCTAGAAAGTCTTCTCAAAAGTCTAGATCCACAGTCGTAAATTCCTGCTTTCTTTTCAAATGTAGGGAATATTATTTAATGTCACTAGCCTGCAAACACAATGCTTTGTGTGCAGGGCCCCGGCAGTCCAGAGTTGTGCTTGGCTCAGGGGTTGTCCCCCTGTAAACTGAATGATAGGAAAAAGATGTTTTCTTCTTAGTGGGTCAGGTTTTATACTGATCCTGGAATGCAGGTGATTACCGTGAATCTGAAAGCGGGTATTGGGGATAAGGGGGTGTGAGTGAGATGTTTGCTGGGCTGTGGTGATGCTGGGTTGCAATGCTCCTTGTATAAGCTACAGCCAATCTGCTTGAATTCAAATGGCTCTCTCTTGTTCCCTGAATTGGGAGCGACCAAGAGACAGCCACTTGTGCCAGTTCTGCGGATAGGTAGTATGGGTGCGTGCGACCTAGCCCAAAATGCAAAGTGAGCAGGTTTGAATGAGTTTCCCCAGTCACTGCAATTCCCCCATGAGGCACAGGTGAGCTTCATACCTTGGGCAGCGATGCTCGGGAACCAGAGCTCTGGGTGGTCATGGTCAGCACGGTGGTGATGCCCAGGCCCACGCGGGCAGGGGCGGCGTCCATGTTGATCCAGAAGGAGATCCAGGACAAGATGACAATCAGCAGGCTGGGGATGTACATCTGGATCAGGTAGTAGCCCATCTGGCGCTCCAGGTGGAAACGGGCTTCTATGCAGGTGAACTTGCCTGAGAAAGACAGGAGTTTCCGGTAGGGCATGGGAGTCTCCCAGCATCCGCACGCAATGGCTCTTTGAAATTTGGCTTTGCTGGCTTAAAAAGGGTTCTTCCTGGGCAGGGGAGATGTGGTGGGGGAAGGCTGTGCATTGCTAGTCTTAGCACAGTCATTATTAACGCATGGTGCTGGTGCCCCATGACTCACCTGTGTTATAATGCTTGGTGCAGTACCGCAAGTCTTTCTCTTCCTTCAGGATAAACTGAGGCAACGTTAAGCCGTCTGCGACCTGCACAGCACCTTTCTCTTGCCATTCGAATATCAGGTCATTCATTGTGTAGCCAACTGTCGAGAGAAGGGGTGGGATGGGACCCGTGAGCTTTCTCATGCAAACCAGAAAGGGATGGTATTGCAGCCCTGGTGCAAGGCAGGAGCCTGGAAAAATCTCTTGCAAGCTCTGTGATAGGCTTTGGGCTTGTGTGCTGCCGAGACAGACCTGAGCGTGGAAACTTATGTACCTGGGTGGGCAGGAGTGGTCATAACGGTGCCTGGATCAGCTGGGAATTGTGACCGGGAATGGGTGAATAGAGAACTGCAAGTGGTTTCCTGCTAGGTACAGGGGCAAAAGGGAGATCAGTAGAGAGAAAGGAGAAATAGAGGATGGAGGGGGTCTGTAGTGAGCAACAGGTTTGTGCCTGTGCTCTTGCGTGAGAGATGAAGGCAAGGAGGGAAACGGGCCCCAACTTTGGCCTGGAGACCCTGACTGCACCCAGTCAGAGGGAGGCTGGCGATTCACTTTCGGGAGGGGAAACCGTCTGTACTCACAGCTCTCCAGCTGCATGATGCACGTCTGGACATCCATGGGGAAGTTCTTCAGGTCCATGGGACATGCCAGCGTTAGTGTGATCCTGGGAAGAGGAGAGAGATGGGGGAATGACAAAACACCCTCCAGTGCCCATCGGTGTTTGTTAAAGCAGGAGCAGCACAATTGGTTCAGATCCACTGAAATGGTCAAGGACCCAGTAGCAGTAGCAAAACACTGGCCCAGGCTACCCATCCTTGGAGGTGTTGAAGACCCAGGTAGACAAAGCCTTGGCTGGGATGATGCAGTTGGGGCTGGTCCTGCTTGGAGCAGGGGGTTGGACTAGATGTGACCTCCCGAGGTCCCTTCAACCCTCATGTCCTATGATTATATGACAGAGGAATAGTCATGAGGAGTAATGCTGAGAAAAAGACACCAAGTTCAAGCTAGGAGTCTGTATGAATTCTGTTCTTTGGTCGGATAACATGGCTTCTTTGAAACTGAAACCTTTCCTGGGGGAATCCAGGTTTGTGGGGCTGGATGGGTAATATCTTTTATTGGACCAGCTTATATAGTTGGGAGGGCTAAGGGACAGATATGGGGTCTTCAAGCGCCCTTCGTCTGGTCTGAGAGAGGATTTCCTGCTAGCTTATATTTACAGCTGACAACTGTGGCAAAGCCCCTTGAAATTCTAGTTCGATTTCACTCAGTCGGTCTACGCACACGCCTGCGTGTGTTTGCATGTGAATGCGGATGGGTTTTGAACATATAGGTCCCTTCCTAATGTGTGCACGCTCTTGCACTCGCACACAACATTCATTTACATAAACACATGCGACAGGAGTGTTACATAAGGTGTTTCGTCAACAGAGCTCCATTCAAAAAGGGCAGAAACCTGAACACCCTGGGGAGAACGAGCGTGCCTGGCTGTAAGGAGGCCAGAAGAGAACAGTTTTATTCGCTGTACTTTGCCCATGTCTTTGGAAGGCATTTCAGAGCGGATGGTTGATTTTCTTTTCCCTTCGGACTTGGAAAGCTGAGGTCTCTGTGATAGTCAAAGCCATTTCTGCCCGGAGCAAAACACTCCAACTAATCTGTGGGTGTTTGGGAGCATAACGTTGTTATGATGCTGGATACCGCAGCTGCTCCGATTGCAGCATGGGCACCTGAGCTTTAAGAGCAGGAGGGCATCTCTCTTGGCCTAATTAAACTTATTTTTTTTTTAAAGTCTATTGGGGTGGAAGTTTTGGTTCCAGACTGTTGGCTTTTTTCATGAGATAAGGTTGTTGACCTCATGGCCAAGTGTCAACTTGGAGGACCAGGGTGTTTCTCTTAGTCTGGTCTCTACCATTCAACTTGTTCAGCATGGGAGACCCTACTTGTAGCTGTGTCTTGCTACTGCTGAATAACTCTCGGGGTTACAGACATGCAAGCTGCTCCAACACACCAAAGTACTTAAGGAGGGTTATAGGCTCTCAAGGCCTGTGAAACCAGAGAGAGTGGGGTAGAAGACCTATGGCACACCATTGAGCCCCATCCCATCCAGGTTTAGTCACACAATTAAAAACCGAGTGTAAAATCTGACATAAGCAGCCAAAGGACAGCATTTGCTGCCACCACCTTGCCATCCTAATGCCGTCATTTTGGATTTTACCTCAATGGGGGCTGCAAGTCACCTTGTTGGGACTTAAGCCTCTGGGTCCAGGGAGGTCTGGGGTTTTAAGGTTTTGCCATCCCTCAAAAAATTTGAGAGATCAGACTTTCTCACGGCGTCCAAAGTCAGACAAAATCATTCATTAAGTAAAAATTTAAAACAACAACAACAAAAAAAATGGTTTGAGTCAATTAAACTATTTTTTCCCAATAATTCTGAAACACTTTGATTTATTTTTCTTACCATAACTAATGTATATTTTACACCAACATAATTATCAACAGGAAAACTGGCATTTTCCAATTTTTTCAAACATTTTCCTAAGTTAGGACATTTGCCAAAAGGGATTGTTTTCTCCTAAAAGTTTTGCGTTAGCTGAATCTGTGTTTTTTGATGAAGAAAACGTTCCAATCAGCTCACTTCCCGGGTGACTGCTAGTTCTCTGTTTATTTCCCAATTTTTTTTTTCCCCGCCAATTCTCTTTCCTTCCTTTCTGCCCCTTCCCGCAGAGACTCTCCCCTTTATTTGCCTCACCTGATACTGTAGAGGACGTTGCCGTTCCTGGAAATTCGGAGGAGTTTGTTGTCCGTGGTGATCTCATGGAAATGGGCCCCTTTCTCGTTGGCAAAGAACAAGTCGGGCTTCCAGATGGAGTCCAACATAGATGGATCCAAGTCCAGGGAATCGTCAGGGTACTCGTTATATGCCAGCCGCGGGTCGTTCCACTGCTGCCGCAGGAAAATGTTCACCCGGTAGTCCTGCAGTGAGGGCACAAGAGTTGGGGGGAGAGGACACAAAGTTAACGAGTGCTCAGAAGAGTCCGAAATGGCTGAAAACAGTGCAGGCCAAAGGGATTTTGAGGCCAGCTGCAGCCGAACAAGTCAACACACAGTGTCTTCGATGTGACTGGCATTGTGTTCTCAACCGGTGACATACCCCATCGGTGTCATCTCAAGGAACTGTATTTTTTATTTTTAGTTCGAGCCTCGTAGCTGAGAGACTGATCACTGGACAAACCGCTGCTGTCCTTGACATCTACCTATTACGGTGATCCCCAAATCTACATCGTGTTAGGTCTCAGCAAGCCTTGGCTGAAGTGCATACAGCTTGATGAGAAAAAATTGCGTGAGAGCCTCTGCTACTAGGTCTCTGGGGCTGAGCAAATATTGCTCGGTGACCTTGAGGATCAGGGGCTGAAGTTGTATCTCCAGGATGGCTCTCGCAGAGGATTTGGGGGTAGAAGACACCAAAGGCAATTTGCATTTAGTATTTTAACTGCTTGCTTTCTGAAAGCACACCAGGCCCCCAAGTAGGAAGGGGATTCAACTGGACCTCACATTTCTTACCTATGGACTTCATCGTCACCAACCTCAAAGCTCCTGCTCCATTGCATCATTTCATCACCACCATTAGCACTGACTGTGAATTTAGGATTTCTGGACCAAAGCAGGCTGCTGAGCTCTACCTCGCATTTATTGGCTGTTCTCCTGAACGATACAAAACATTTTTGGTTCCTTCTGGTTGACCACCCAGTCTTTCCCCCCAGTCTTTCACATGAGAAAGGCAGCTGCCAAATTAAAACGGAGAGGATGGGAGAAAGACGGAGAAAGAAATGAGCACTGACTCCCATGTGGGTGATGGACGCATTGAGTCCCTGACTTCATTTGCATTGTCCAAGTCTCTTGGCAGCCGGCAGAGCATCATGTCATAAACCAATTTCACTGCCCTTGACCAAGTTAATTGTTAGTACCAGGGTCATGGTTTTATTTAGTGTCTCTCCTTCTTGAGCTAGCCTGAAGCGTTTTATGAAGCAGTGAGTCAGACGCTGGCAATGAACTGACTGTGTGCGGCAGCCGTTCTGCGCTCATCAGTATTGAAGGCACAACGTGGATGATTTAGGGTCTGGTTGGTTTGTTTCCTTTCCGCGACACAATGATCTGCTGGGTTATTCCTGACTCTCCCATCAGGACTGACTGTCAGTTCCCACTGCAGCGTACCAGGATGAGGAGACCAGGGTGGCACTAGCAGCGCAGCATCTGCCCATGAGACATCCCAGCCTGCAGCGCTGCGTGAGCTCCCGTGCCAATCGAAATCCCAATATACGACCTCTTGTCCCAGAGACAAGATGAAACGAACCAAATCGGGGTGGGGAAACTGGCTTCCACCACCGTGCAAGCCCCGACTTGCAGAAGCAGGGTTAGCCGATCGTGTTTTGGGTGCCCTGCACTTTTGGTGAGGACAGTCCATTACATAACGTCTCCTAGAAATCAGTTTTAAGGCGCTAAATCCCATCCTCAGCATCTGAGCCTAGGAGCTGTGAGTGACCTTAATAATTTTGACAACAGCAAATGGACCAACGACTTGAAGTTAAAGGAAATGGACTTTAGAGCGTGGAAAAAACCCCCAAACCCGGCTCCTTTCCCCCGCCCTCTCCTTCTGCTGAGATCCAAATGTCACCTTCACAGGCACTAGTGGATCTTTCTCGCTTCATTATCCACCTCTCTCTCCCCAAGGTAACACGTCTTTAGAAAACTGAATAACTGTGGACGTCTAATAATGAGGGCCCCTGCGCAGGACTAACCCATCATACAGATTTGCAAGGAGAAAAAGAAAGAGGGAGAGATGAAAAGGAGAGAGCGTGCAAACAGCCCTTTCCACGGCACCCAGCCACTACCTGAACACGCTGCATGCATTGATTTCTTTCTCTCCCTGTTTGTAAAGATCAGTGGTGGTTGCAGTCAGGGGAAATCAATGTAATTGTCCTAATAGGCAGAAAGCAAAAAGCTGTTTTGCTTATTCAGCTGCAAAGCAGCTGAACACGAGCAGGTCAGCTCCATCTAGGCGTTCGTTTCATGTACGACACAAATCAAATCCATGTTTGGAAGAAACTTCAGCGGTCGCTGCCCAGAGCGCGCTCAGCCTGACGGCACGTAGCGAGGGTAGAAAAGGAACTGATTTCCACCACGGGGGCTTGTGTTACTCAAAATCAGGAGTAAATCCCTGGCTTCGGCTGCAAGAATTGCCAGCTAGAAAGGAAACGGGAGGAAAGAGCCGGGTGGGAGCAGGTCTGCCATCGCAGCTTTGGCAGAGGAGGAGCAGATGGGGGTGGGCAGCACTGTCCTTCCCCGTGTGAGACCCTGACCAAGGGTCAAATGAGGATGAATTTTGTCTCATGGAACATAATGCGCTTTGGACAGGACATGCAGAGCTCACACCACCCCAAGAGTTTGCATGATCCCCCTGCTGTGCTCCCTCCTGATTAGGGTCTTACATTGTGCTCATCACCACCGTGTCTGCGCGGCTTCCAGCCATGCATTCAGCAATGCGACAAACATCTATTGCATGATTGTTTCCCTTCTTCCTCACCCCAAACCGTATGCAGGGGAGTGTTTTGGGAGGGGTTCTGCATATCAGGGCGCACACACCTCCCTCTAGCGTGATACTGGAGAAGCCAAGGCCAAAAAATGTGCCTCACAGCTGAGGAGGTTTGCAATGGTCCTGAGCTCCTGGGAGAGCTGATAACACAACCTTTGTGGAGATTGTCTCCTTGTCCTTATTGTGAAAAGGCCCTTGTGCCTGAACATAGTCTTCAGTCTGAGCAGGTAGGTGGTCTTGAGGGAGCCGGGGTGGTCTTTCAAAAGCCTTTAAAATCAGGACTGAGATCTTGAGGTTGTTCAGGGTTTTTGGGAAGCCAATGAAGAGCGATGTGTCTGGGGTACCCAGCATGGCTGAAGCGATGGCCTGCAGCATCCTCTACCATTCCCAGAAAGCACCGCACTCCAGAAGCGATGCAGGTTCATTTTCCCATTGGTACTGGCCCTCCACCGCATCTCATGGTGAATGCTGCTGAGGGCAAGGAGGATGGGAATTGATTCATCCACTGACAAGATCGTCTCTCTAAAGACATCTGTTTCCCATGTCCTGGCCTGAGTGAAGATTGCAGTTGGATCAGGAGGTTTGCAACACTCGCAAAAGACTTTGACTTGCTCTACAGCGAGCTTAGGAAAATCAGAGGCTGACAAAGGACCTCAGAGCTAATGTGGACAGGCAGGTAATGACCCACAGCCACCATTTATCCTCTCACCAGGGAGGGGACTATAATTTTCAAGTCATGACTAGGGGCTGCTCTCAGCTTCAAGCATCCTTATTTAACTACAAGGGTCTGAAGTTTGCCCCCTGGTAAGCCTGAGTAGCACAGTGGCATATGTGATCTGTCTTTTCTGGGTCCGGGAGGCCCAGGCAGCCAGAGAATAAATGACCGAGGAGAATATACAAAGCCCTGCTGACATCTCTATGAGGGGAGGAAGAGGAAAGGAGAGGTCCGTGTGGAGGAGGACTGCACTCGAGCCAGCTTAAAAACTGTTCGGTTTACCAAAAATAGGTCTTTATTTGACTCCTTGTTTATTCCATGGAAAGAAGAAGACCTAGAAGCTTTGTTTGCAGTTTGAGGATGGTGCATGGGACTGAAGGGTGCTTCTCTTGAATGCTGCAGGTGCATTGTTGACCGCCTGTCTTGGTGTAGGAAAGCAATGGAGGCCATGGGTAGTGAATCCGGTGCTTTACCCAGGTCCGTCACATTTGCTGGGAGAATGGGAGGAGAGGCTTAACTTTGCTCTGCTCTGCTTCCCAGTGATGGGGTATCTACACCCAGCAGGGTGATGACCTGGAGAGGGTTAATGTAAGGCCTTATTACCTTCCCCAGCTGTGTGCAAGCCCTCCAGGAGGAAGCAGGTGCTGTGAATGAGTGCAGGTTAGGCAGCAGGTAGGTAGAGCCCTGGCGGGGTTGGGAGAGGCTTTGGAGACAGAGGCCGAGAGCAGCTATGCAAGGATTGAGACCACCCCTGCGGGGAAGGTAGGACAGCCCAGGGCAAGGGGGAGGGAGAGGAAAAAATGCCCCTTCCTGCTGCTAAACCCTGGCTGGGACCCAGAGGAGATCCTGGGGCTACCTTACCCTGGCACTTGCTCTTCCTGGAACTGGAAACTCCCAGGACTTGCAATGCCTGGACCTAGGGTGATGTTGTGGGGTCTCCCATCCTACAGCCAGCACTGATGGCCTTTTCCTCCATTGCAAGCTATCGAGGTTTCACATAGCAGTTCACCACGTCAGAGGAGAGGGAATGCATGGAGGCCATGCAGGGCCTGAATGCCACTGCAGGTTGCACAGCATTAGTCTCATCCTATTGTAATTGAGGGGTGAGGGAGCGGTGTTGGAGCTGGTGAGTCCAAAGCTAGGTGGAAGCATGGGCGGTTTTGCAAGCGCAGGGAAGGGGAAAGTGTTTCGGCACTGCTGAAGAGGTCACAGGAAGACCTCAGCACCGTTTCACGTGTGTCTGGGAGGGCTTCTTTGTTCTTTAAGCAACATTAGCAAATTATTCTTCTAGTAAAACCCCTGCTGCAGAACGGTGTAATATCTTGCCGGGGGAAACCCCCTGCATACATACAGAGCTGAACAGATGTTCCCGAAGAGAAAAATTAACTGAAACTTCAGGGGGGAAGAATGCAGAGTATTATTCGAAGAGATATCTCTACACTGGTCACTCCACCTCGTACGTCTAGTTGAACAAAATATTCACGGGGAAATTGGGTGACCATTGGCATGTGGGTGCTTTGCACATCACGGTAGGATATAAGGTAAATTAAACCCTTTGACTTTCCCTTCCCCAGCCAATCAGAAATGGTACTGTGTTCCAAATGAGAAATTTGCCTGTCTTGATATTATTTTTTTATTTCCAAATTAGAATTTAAAAGTGTCGTCCAAAGGCATACTTGCATTTTGCCTTTTTTTTTTTTTTTTAGATTGTTCATGTACTTTGCATCGAAAGTCCCATTTCAGGGTTTTTTTTTGCAAATTGCAAAATGTTACAGGCTTCGAAACAGCAAACACTGAGAAGCCGAGTAAAAAAACGTCTTTTCTGTTTCCCTCCCCGTCCTGCTTGCAGTTCCTCATGTGACTCGGCTTTGGATGAAGGACAGGCTCAAGAGCCATATTTTCCCTGCTAGGTTTTATCAGCTGTTTGATTCTTGCTGGGTTGGAGCTCGTGAGGTTTAGCGGGTTGTTGGAAGTCCATTTCCAGGCGGGATTCATTATCTGATTGGATGGCTTATGTACAGATGGCTCCAAACGAGTATTTTACAGTTGGACAGATAGAGCCTCCAGCTTCTCGTGTCCTTATTAGATACTTGTTCGGCGAGTGTGGTTGTGTTGCAGCTGGTTTATAAGGTCACGTTCGGCTTGCCCTTTTCAAATGGGATGAATTCAGTATGAAATGCCGTTTAAGCAGCTGACAAATATACGTATGCAAAAAAGCACTACTGAGCATTAGAATCCCAAAATGTCAGCACGTGATCTTCCTTTTCAATTCTCATTTATTACCTGCTGGTAAACCCGCTCCACCTCCGTAGAGAGACCCGGCACCCATGGATTTCAGCTGCTATTTTTAGTTTGTACGAGAGATTTGAAACTTCTTATTTCTGTTCCTCGGTGTGGAAGCCAAAAGAGAACTGCCCGAGTTGCTAATAAAATCAGCTGCAGGAAAGGATGCTTCTCATATTTATGTTAAATATGGAACCCACCTGCTGTTGAATGTATTACCATAGTAATATTTCAGGACAGAAAGAGGCCAGCTAGGCTCATCCATCCATCTGTCCTGCTCTTTGTGCCCTCTAATGTTTCTTGACTTTTAAGTGCTTGTTTGACCCTGAATACGTTCCTGGTAGCGGCTTCTTTTCTTATCTTTGGGCTGGATAAAGCCATAAGAGCCTTGACCTGTCCTGCTCATCTCGGACCCGGTCCAGGCCCGTGTTGCCTTCATTTTTGGTCCCATGCTGCAGTGAGAGCTCTTGGCATCTGCTGATCTTGAAGGACTGCCTCTTCCCTGGCCCTGCCTATGGGAGCTCATTTCACGTGTGAATTTTCCCTCCTTGCTTTCTTCTAAATCTTGCAGTTCTTCACTCTTTGCCTTGCTTGCTTTTGGGAGCTCCTACAGATTCCCATGGATGGCTCCCATCTTTTTCTCCCCTCACCACCTGTTCCTTAATGGATGTGAACTCAAGTTTCCCAACTTCTTTATTTCTCGTGCTCTTGTTTTCTTCCTGATGCTATGGAGCCCCAAGCTATGAAGTATTCCTCCATCGATGGTCTTATTGGCCCCGCACCAGACTCTTTGTAAGTCAACAGCCATGTCTTGTACATCAACTAAGAGTCCCAATGCAAGTATATTTATATATAAAAATACATGCAGCAATGGAAAGACCTATGATTCGGGTGCTAGGGAGCTGCTTTGTACAATGTGGTGTAGAAATGGAGCATTTGAAGTGTATGAATCTGGGGCCTGCTGTAGTCTGAAGACCAGACTTGAGCCGCAGCAGCTCTTGAACCACGTACTTCCTCTTTGGGCCAGTGAAGTAAACTCGATGATGTTACCCTAACTAATTCTGTTTCTGCTATTTAAATCCATGACCTTCAAGGCTGAAAGTTTGTGCTTCTGCTTTTCCACTAAAAGTCCACTAACTGGGAGCAGTTGCTTGGTCTGGTACCTTTCTTTTTTTGTTCCACTGAAAACTGGGATTGAACTGAAAGGAAATATTTTCTTGGAAAATTCATTTTATTAAAGTTGAATATGTTGTTACATTAAAATAGAAAAATGTCATCCGCTCCAGCAATAGCTGATGCCAGCCTTATACATGACCAGCCTCTGGAGACACGAGAGAGTCGTGTACTCTGCACTGCTGCTTTGCAAGCGAGTCGTGCATCTTGAGTTGTAAGCCTGGTTCTTCTACTTACTGTAGAGAGAGCAAGTTTCTTGTAGTTGTTTTGAATCCAGCTGGTTTGTGAAACCTCGGTGCAGCAATCTTCCACTGAAATATAAGGGTCTGTTAAACCTGAAATGCTTCCCCAAACTGGGTTGCTTTCACTGGAACAATATCTTGGAAGAGAATAAGGGGGGGGAAGGTATTCCAACAGGATGTTTCAGCCTGAATCATTGTATTTTTGGCATCATCATTTCAAAAAGTGGACCCTGGAACAAAAATGCTTCAGCTGACCTGAGACCATTTCCCCCCCACCCACCACCCCCAATTTTTTCTCTGCAGGGATTTTTGAATTTCTTTTTCATTTTTCATTCCGATTTTGCCGCAAAGCTAAGCTACAACCTCTTGACATTGCCTCTCCTTCATTCAGGCTGGCTCTTCTGTCACATTGCTGTAAACAGTTGCTAGGTGGTCAGCTTTTCAGCACTCAATCCAAAATGCCAGGGCACTGGTGAGTCCCAGTGGCTGCTCCCAAGACCTGTGCTTTTGTTTCGCAGCGTCTGTTGAAGCAGAATTGACATCTGCTGCCTTCGCTCACATAGGCACTCGCAGAAAAAAATACAGTTCTTTCCAAGCGGGAATGGGAATCCTTTTTTCGGACGGGGAGAATCCAAGATGATGTGTCTTGCAAAATATAGCTAATCCCTGCAGTATGCTTCTGAAGTCTGCCACGTGTTTCTCCTTGTCAGGCTAGCTTAAGATGTGCTTGTTTCTGTCAGCCCAGTTCATTTGGGATTTCTGCCTTTGCATTTTAATGTATGGTTTTATGATATGCCTTCGGAAGCAATATAGACCAGCTATATAATATCATCTTTCTCTATAACACACAGAGAGATCAATAGACCAGCCCCATCTCCCAGGCAGTCTAATACTTTTTAAGAGGAGGGTCTATTTAATGAATTCCTGATTGCACGCAGCACCTAGTGATGCTCTGCATTGAGGCCACGTGTTCATAAGGGTCCCACACTCCAGTTCATGAACAAACACAAAATTCAATGCAGTTGCCATTTATTCTGCTCTACCTGCAAATGACTGCAAACATGCAAGGGGTTTAGAAACATCACGATACAGCAGCAGGTATTTCTGGGCTTTGCTCTGTCCTGCCATGCAGCTGAGGACTTGATTTCCTGAAGTATTTATCGAATCCTGTTCTGAATGCGTAGGACAAAGTACCGGAGTTGCATTTATGCACATTACTTTCCACATCTTTCCAGAGAGACCATTACAAAAACAGTTGAACCTCATATTTCTGGATGGACAAGGTTCTTTGGGTGAATCTGATATCTATTATTAGACCAACTTAAATAGTTGGAAAACATGTTTTTGGCAAGCTTTCAGGTTTAAAAACCCTTTGTCAGGCTGAGGAAGCCTCTGCAGATGTTTCTGGATGATCTTTAATTAATGCATCGGGAAGGCATTGTACCTACAGAGCCTTGGGTTGCTTTTTGCTGATTATATCACAATTGACCTTTCATTGCTCCATCTGACAACTATTATCTCCTTTTCCTTACAGTGGACACCTCCTAGCCCCTTACAAATTAGATGCAGCTATTAGCAATGTTCATTAATTTCCTGACGAAGATGGCCTGTGCTGCGTATGTTGGTTTTGATCCCGTGAATGTTCAGTTTCCCCCTGGAGATTCAGGCTCCAAAGAGAATCCAGGTCTGAAGCCCTTCCCCAGCCTCAGGGTGCAAACTGGATCTGTACTTAACTCTGATCCCTTTACTCTACAATGGGCTCATTTGAAAATCCCACCCCTAAACACCCTTGAAAGTTTGGATGCATCTCTGAACTTTGGGCCTTAGTCAGACCTTAAGCAAGAGGTAAATGGAGCACGTTTTACTTCTGCCCTCAGCTCCGTGTATTCTACAATTGGGAACATCAGCTCCTAAAATCTATTTTTATGTGCAGACACATGCAGGATCATAGTCTTTGAACAGTGAAATGCGTCAAGGTTTGTAAGTTGGAGCTATAAATTTATTCCCACCTGAGGTCTACCCCAGGAAAAGAGAGCAACAGTCTACTTTAGCATAATAAAAGCCAGGAATGCTGCATTTACTTACCATCGTCGTTTCGGCAATCGAACCAAAGCTGTTGATGAAAATGTTGCAGCTGACGTTTACTGCGGGGCCTGCACGACAAAATAAGACTGTATCAGTAACATGGCTCTGGAGGGAGGTCGCTCAGCCTTGCTGCGGGAACTCGTGGCCTCGCGGGGTTTATTCCTGGCTCTGCCACTTCCCATCTGGGTGACCATAGGCACATCATGCTTCCACCTTGTGCCTCAGTTTCCCCAACTGCAGAATGGGTAATGATACTGCCCTTGCTTGGAAAGCGCTTCATTGAGCACTTCTGTGTAAGAACTAGCTGCTGTTGGCATGGTGGATGAGTGGACTATGCAGGCTGTAGCCCCTCCTCTTTCCCATGGATATCTGACCATCTACAAGGGATCTGCATATATCCCCATGATCATATTCGGCACTTGACTCTATTCTAGGAGGTCAGATCCTGAGGTCTTTGCTCAGTGAGTCCTCAGGAAACTGCTCCCTGAGGATGACAGGAGGCTGGTTTTAATTGCTAAGACTCTAATATTGAGCGAGAGACGTTCTCTGAGGAAGTCTCCTTCCTTCACTCATTGCAACCAGGGAGGCTTTAAAGCTTCCTTGGCACTTGCTACGGGGTCTGGATCTGACGTGTGCTTCTCATCCGTGTTCCAGAGCACGCATCTGCTAGTCTTACACACGTGCGGGCAGCTGACCATATCTTGCAAGCCTCAGGGTGGGCGACAGTTTGCATGGGTGGAAGGGGCTGGAGACTGAAGGAGAAACCAGGGTGGTGTCACGGTGTTGTGAGAGGGTTCGTCATGGTTTGCGGCCCTTCATGCCATGCTGGCGGCAAACCCGTGTTGGTGCAGCCGTGCACCAGTGGCGCGTGCCGGTGGTGCAGCCGTGCACCAGTGGCGCGTGCCGGTGGTGCAGCCGTGCACCAGTGGCGCGTGCTGGTGGTGCTGATTGGCTTGAGGCTGTGCAGGGATGGAATCGGGAAGGTGCCAGGGCCTGCAGCTCAGCACCAGGTGATGGAAAATAAAGGCTGAGTAAGGGGTAAGCACAGGGTTCAGGACCTGTAGACTTCCTTTTACCTGTTGCCTTCACCCCCGGGAGAAGTCCTAGTCATTGCTTGCACTCAGAGGGATAAAGCGGGCTACAGTTTCTTTCCTCCCCGTGTACCTCTCTAGTTTGAGATCACATTTTGGGGCCGTGCCTAACTCTCAATAAAGTCAGCCCCTCCGCTGATGGAGACTGGCACCGCTCCATCCGTTTCCACCAACCGAGCCTCTGACTGCTCTTGCAGCCTTTTTGCAACAGCCCTGCTAGGCTGGAAAGCTCAGTTTGCCCCTTTAAGCAGAGGCAGAGGCCAACCGCTCCGGGCGCAGCGGGAGGGCCTGTTGGACCAGGAGGGGAGGATTAGAGCTGGAATCCCGACTCTCTGCAGCTATACTGGAGTCATCAGAAACGGGCCGCCCAGCACTTTGTTCCCTCTCCCCTTTGTTTCGTGCCTGTTATTACCTGACCGTTTTACCTTTGGCGGATTAGGGGATTAGCCGAGTCAGCAAACCCCCTTTGCACGAGCAGGGCTTTGTGCATGGCCCAAGTGGGGCTGCACAACTCAATAGGGACAATGGAGCCGGGGCCAAGTGAGGGCTGACGCAGCATGTACGTGGGGGTGAGGGGAGGGGAGCCTTTTCACCTTTACTGCTCCAGCAGAGAAACAGCACATGGGGAACAGCTGGGGTGGGGACCGAAGAGGGCTGTCTGGACCCTTCAGCAGCCAGAAAAGGACCCGCTGAGGGCTTCCCCTGATGTCTCTGGATGCCTTGAGTTTACTCCTGCCTCTTCCAAGTCTTTGGAGGGAACGTTTCTTTCCTCTCTCCGATTCTGCATCCCCTGTCGCTTCCATCGGAGCTGTCTGGACCCTGCAGCTGGCCTGCCTTGTCCATACTGCAGTCATTTCTGCAGCCAACTCCTGTGACTGCAGCCTAGTGCGGAGATCCCTCAGCATCGCTGGCTGCAGCCTCCAGGAGCTCTGGGCTGGATGATTTGCTCAGCTTCTCATCAGAGTCAATCTGCCTACACGGAGCTGCTGGTTGCCGTGTCTAGACCTCTTGGCCATCTCTGCACTAACGATGGCCCCGTCAAGTGACCGAAGCATAGATCCACTGCTCAGCCACATGCATCCGTTTGGATTTTGTGAGATCTCGGGGGGGTTTTTCCCCCCTGAAAGCTCCATCTTCTGGAGTCCTGTGACCATGGCAGAATTTCAGCTTCCCCTTTTTTTTTTTAAAAAAAAAAAAGGGGGTTTCTTGCACCTCTGACTGCGAACAATAGTCTGACACTCTGACCCCAAAAGGCAGATAATTAAGAACCCAGCAAGAACCTAATCGTAGTTTTTGAACACGCTGCGTCGTTCCTGTATTTATAGCTGTTTAGAAACACTCAGTCTTCGCAAGAGAAATTCCATTCACCGGTTTCCTAATTAAAAATAATAAGTTTGCTAAAACAATGTGCCAAAACCAAGCTCTCCAGAAAAGACCCCAAACCAAACCCAAGTAGAAAAATTCAGAACGTGTTTCAAAAAGCCATGCGTTAATGAATAAACCTATTGCATGCTTTAAAAAAAAAAAAGAGTAATAACTTGCTGTTTTTCCAATGCATCGAAAGACTCCCACAGCTATCCCACAGCTTGCTCTAGATTTTGGTCTCCAGTATACCCAGTGACTGGGGATCCCTTAGCGCTGGGTGTGGAATTGGTGTGGTCGTGGTCGAGTACAAGAGCACCCAAGCTCATCTCAGTTGGGGTCTTTCCCATCAAAATAGCTGAGGCATGTGGCGGGTTGGAGAAAGGAGGTGCTTTTGGCTCCACTTGACAGATGGGAAGACTGAGGCACGGGGTGCTTTGCTGACTCGCCTGAGGTCCGAGGCAGCGGAGCCCTCCACCTCTGCCAGCTGAGTTGTTCCAACATGGTGAAGTGGAGCAAGGGTTTTGTTGCCGTCCGGCAGCGGGCTGCAGCTCGTCCCATGCTTTAGTCCAGCTGCCACCACCCATTCAGCAGCTGGCGCCATCCCAGCGTGCACCGGGATGGAGCTGTGGGGAGCTGCCAGAAGCATGTGGATGCGTGCGTGCATGCACTGGGGGTTTGCCAAGGGTGGGTGTTGTCTGCACCCGCTGCAAGGCCTTGGTCCCTAAACTCCCTTCCGAATGACAATGCCCATCCCTTCCATTCAGCTCCGTCAGCCCCGAGCTGGCTTTTCTGCCCAGCCAATCCTTCTCCATCCAGATAAAGGAGCACTCATGCATACCCACTCCGCCTCTCCCAGCTTGGCCTCCTGCCTGGCGCCCGGGGCTCCTGGGTGCTTTCACTCTATTGTTTGCCTCATTTAGATTGTAAGATCCTTGGAGCATGAACTACTTCTTCCCTCTCCTTCCCAATGCTCAGTAAACACTCATTCGCGGACGCCGAACATCTGTCGTTCTAGGTGCTCCAAATTTCAGTCTCTGGAACAGCTTCATCCGGGACATTCTTCCCAAAAAAAAAAAAAAAAAGGATCTAAAGATGAGTTTAGTGGTCAGAAATGATCTTGTTTCTACCACATGCCTCTCTGCTGTACATCAGTATTTCACGTGCTGCCCGACGGCTTAGACTTGATATACTTCAGGGACTTGACATCAGAGGCCACATCTGCAAGCTCGCAGCTGCACAAAGATGAAATACTTGCTCATTTTTGGTCCAGTGATTTTTTTTAACAAGACTCTTCTGGTCTGTAATCAATGTACATTTCCTCCTCGGTAGAAATTAATGGAATTTCTTGATTGCAAATGTTACATTCAAAGCCTGTTTTGTGGGTTTTTTTTTTTTTTTTTTTTCATGTGTCCCTCCTTTTTAAGCCTTGTACCTAGTAGAAGATGTGAGTAACTTTGCAGCTAGCTAGCAATGGCGCACTCTGAGAAAGGGCTGCATGCAGCAGGGCTTGTCTGGATTTTTTTACTGCGAAAATTAGTTCTCACGCTGGTTGATCCACAGGTTTCAGTAGCCAGGCTCATTAAACATAGGTATAGGTTAGGATATCAGATGGGGAGGAGGACTGATGTATTTTTGTGTTGTGGTTACTCTAATTGATAGAAATGCAGCTGGCACCCACTGGTTCCTTCTGTGATTAGTCTTTTGGGTGGAGAAGAGAATGACTGACTTCTTGAATCAGAGTTTGGGGGCAACTACCTGGAAGCCGTGTGTGTTTGGGGGAGGCGAGCAGGAGAGGTCCAGGAACCATGCTGGTAAAACAGTAGGCTACGTTATGTCATTAGCAATAATCAATAGGTGTCTGTAGCCTTTCAGCCCAGAGGGGCATGCGTGCTGATTGCACGGATGCTGCGTTATAACCTAGCGAAGGTGCCATATGCACCCCTGGCGTATGCGAAATATTGCAGCTGTTTTGTCACCGCAGGTGGAGTTGCTCATTGACTTGGCACTTTTAACCTAGCAGGCAGTATCTCCTTGATGGACCCGAGCAGGATTTTGCCAGCAGCAGGCTTGACTTGTCGAGGTGCTAAATGCCTGCATCTCTGCTTGCAGTCGGTGGCCGCTGTGAGCACTCTGCTCCTCTAAAAACCCAGTCTTTATCTGGATAGCTAGAAATGCCCTGTACCGACCACAGTAATGCAGCCACCTCTGGAGTGAAACACAGCTGTACAGGGATCGGGTTGTCTCCTACCAGGGGAAGATAGTGCAATTCAATACCAAAGCATGGGTGTAGCGGGGAGGGAAGCCTATAGCGCCCCTACCAGCATGTTCACTCTCACCTTCCCGAGTGCTAATTTCCCTTGCTAAATCCTACCCAAACACCGAGGATGCCTCTTATTCTCAAGAAGATGGCTGTCCCATAAATGTCCCTCCCTTTTCTAATCTCAGCCCCCCACATTGATCCAGCACAGTCTTGCTCTACTTTTTCATTTAGATCTAACCCATTAAAGTGCCTTGATGAGTTACTGCCAGTTAATTTAAATGACGTGCTTGGAGAGCTACAACCCCAAGCTCTGCAAAGCTGCGTCTGTGACTTCCATATAAATTGGATCCTGATTTATGTGTGGGAGAGCAAGCCAGCGAACTGCCCCCACGGGGAAGGTGGAGTTCATTGAAATAAATCTGAAATTAAATTATCTCGAATAAAATTACAATCCAGCTGCCTTCAGCAGAAGGATAGTGTATATATTTCATTAAATATTAAAGTTTAATTTCTTGTGTGTGCACGCACACAATGGCGACAAGCAATTGCAATGGTGCATTTTTTAACCCTGCGTGCCTTCCCTTTTTTTGTTGGTTTCTGGGAGGATTCTCTTAACGTTGGGAAAATCAGGGACAGAGCCTACTGCCTGCCAATGGACTGCAGGAGCTGTTGCAATGATGAATTGCTCCTAAGAGTTTTGCATTATCATAGCCCAATTATTCCTGGGGGGATGGAGGAGGGGAAGCTGAAGGTAAGAAACAAAACGAGGCACAGAAATTAGGAGCTAACAACAGTGGGCAACACCGGGTGAGATTGTAGGGCCCGGTTTATCTTGAGAAGCAGTCGAGGACAAAGCACGGGCCAAAAGAGGCTTCAAAAATGAAAAATGGCCTGCATTGGAAGAGTGCATTAGAAGAACAGGCGTCTAACGAATGCCATTGCTTAGGGGTTGATTCGCCTTTGACCTGCTCGATGTGGTCGGTTGCCCTGATGCGGAGTGGGTATGAAATGCGACCTGCATGGCTTTGTGCACCAACATGTGGGGATACACCATGAAGGACTAAGCCCTGCACCCAGTGAGTGGGTGCCCAAGGCTTTGGTGGGTCCTTAATGACCACTGGACTTGATGAGCTTGGGTTTCAGCAAAGGAGTGCGAGGGGACCAGTGGGTCAGTTGGATGGCTCTTTCCTTCCTTCCTTCCTCCCTCCAGTTCCCAGTTTTTGCCTTCTGGACGAGCGGGGTCCATCTATCCAGTAGTTTTTCCTTTGGTCCCTGGCTTGAGAAACACTTTGTCTGAGTTATTCTTGGTGTCTAACTCATCCTAAGAGCCAGCTTTGGGTAGCCAGCAACTGGGAGACACTTTTGAACACTTTTGTTATTAGTAGGGACAGGTGGAGGCCGGGTGAAGAGTCTGCAGCATGCCAGGAGACGATGAGTCCTGCCGTCGAGAAACTGCAATGTATCTGAATAGCAGCAGAAGTACTCAGTATGAGGCCCGTGCGAGGGAAGCCTCCGTGGGTTTCAACACAGCAGCCAGCCAGTCAGGAGCAGGTATTTTGTGATACCAGAGTTGACTCGCTCTCGCTGCAGGATGCGGATAAAAAACACTGTGCCATTTGCAACTTGTCAGGTCGCATTACAAAAGGGCCTCAGGGGTGCGGCAGCAGCTGTGGCCAGATGTGAGCATCTAGCACAGCTGGCATCTGGAGGCCCAAGCCTGCGTGGCTGCTCAGAGGAGCTTGCTAGAGTCACGATGCTAGGTGGGAAGAGTGTTGCTTGAAAGCAAGATTTTTTTTTTTTGTTTAGATGGACAAAGTTCTTCGGGTAAATGTGATATCTTTTATTAGATCAAGTCAAATTTGAGTTGCAAATGTGTTGCAAATTTGACTTGATCTAATAAAAGATATCGGATTTACTCAAAGAACGTTTTCTGCCCATGTCCTTAGACCAACAGGGCTGCAACCTACACCCGTGTAACTTGGAAGATATCTCTTCTAGATGGCACTTAGGAGCTGGTTCTCTTCGAAGGCAGCGCAGGCGCAGGGCAGGCTCCACCGTCGCACTGCCAGAGCAGTGTGAAGGGCTTTGATTTCCATGAGAGCCAGCCCAGCTCTCCTTCCCGACCTGAAGTCGCCATGCTCTGGGCCATCACAATCCATTTGCACAGCAATGATGCCTCTGATGTCAGGCAGGGAGCGAGAGCGGAGCTTGAAAGGAAGCGTGAATGAAAGGAACAAATCCGCCGTGCGGGAAGATGTGATCTTAAATCAAACACCGCTTCACTGCCTCCAGGGTATTGGCTTCAGCGCTGTATCCCAACCCTCCTGTGTTGTATGTACCAGCTCCAAGCAACAGCACTTATCATGGGCAATAGGTGGCACTCCTCCATCTGATTCCACCCTGAACGCATCCGTCCGTGGGCGAGCGTGTTGGAAGGAAGGGACTGGCTTCACCTGTTGAGGGGCAACTCGGATACTGACCCCATAGAGCAGCTGGAGATTTCAGAGACCCATTCGTGAGAACATGCGTGCATTCGTGCTGTCCGGTGCCTTTGGGACAGGCGGGCAGCTCTGGGAGTTATTCTGTTTTTCCTAATTCTTTGCAAGAGTTGCCTTAAATTTCCTGCTACTAAATTCTTTTTCTCTTTGCAGACAACATTACCCCTTCCAAATAGACAGATCCCCTGACTTGAGAGCCAGGACCGGTAGACTCGTCTTGCGTCGTGGCTGGCTTTTCTCTATATAAAAACTTTATTATATAGAGAATGTAGTCATACATTCTCTATATAATAAAGAATAGTCACATAGTCTATAGTCATACATTCTCTATATAATAAAGTCATAAATCATGACTTGAAGTCTGTAACCTCAGGTGTCTGCAGAGCTAGAGGTGGGACTTTGTCCCATTGGAAAGGGAGTTTCCCAGCAAACGTAACAGTCACACTTGACTCCATCGGGCTCTGGAGTTTGAGCTGCAAAGTACTGATGTGTGGGAAAGTTTGACTCTTCCTGATTCTTGTTCACTTCATTTGTGTCTTCATTTCACGGTGAAGGAGGCATATGAAAGGCTGGAAAAACAAGGCTGGGAGGGATCGTGAGGGCTGAGCTAGTCTAAATGTCTGTCCAACACTCACTGAAACACCTCCGGTGCCAGAGATCCCACAACCCCTCTGCATAATCCGTTCCAGGGCTTAGCCACCCTCATCATTGGAAATCTCTTCCTAATATCCCACCTAAATCTCTCACATGGCAATTTAAGCCCATTGCTACTTGGCCTGTCCCCTGTGGATGCCGGCAGTAATTGATTGCTAGCCTCTTCATAACACCCTTATTTGTATTTGAAGACGGCTTGCTAGTCCCTGTTCGGTCTTCTCTTTCCTAGATGAAATCGTACCCATTCTTCCTGCCTTCCCTTCATGCTGTGTCTTCTCATCAGAATGGTTTTTAGTGCATGTGACTTTTTAAAAACTATGGAAAACAAACCGTTCCTTAAGTAATTTTCCTGTAGTGTGTGGCAGCTGGGATATACTTGCTATAATGTGTGCTAAAGGCTTCATTTCATATTTATTTTTGGGTGAGTGGCTTAACTCCTACTTTCAATGTGTCATGAATAGTGAATGCACGGATGTGAAATAACCAGGTATAATCCAAATATATTATTCAGAGCCGTGGTTCATAGCCTTTTCCTTACAGAGATCCCTTTTCCAGTTCAAAACCCTGTTCCATCTAGCCCAGGCCTACATGGGTTTCCTCTCAATAGGCAACGGGGAAAGGACAGGCTTGTTGCAAACCTTGCGGCTGGGCAGCTACAGTGTGCCCACCCCAGCCCCCTTTGCAATGTATTCAATGCAATTTTCATCCTTGCTTTGTACCAGTGACTGGGTCTTGCTAAAAAGCCACTGGGTTGCGCCCTTTAAGGCAGCTGTGCTCGAGTAGTCGGCAAGTGGACTCTATACACAGTTATACATTTCTGCATAAGAAGGGAGCGCAGGACCTGTGGGATCCCACAGGAAGGAAGGTGCTTTATAAATATAAAGCAGGCACATTTCATTTGCATCCAGGAAGACCTCCGGGGAGCGGTAATTGCAACCGTTGCCCAATAACCGAACCCAAATGGGCAGGGTTTTGCTTACCTTTGAAGTTGGGTCTGATTCTGGCATCGTAGCCTGAAGTTCTCCCCATCAGCTTGTCCAGGAAGTCCGAAGGGGACATGGGTTTGGGAGCAGAGCGGGCGGCTGCTTCGGCTTCTTTGGAAGCTGCCAGGCTGCACGATAGAAAAAAGGAGGAGGAGGTTACATAGGGCGAGCTTTGACCAGCTTTGACTTTGTAGAGACCCTGCTCCATCAGAGTGCCCGGGATCTATAAACGAAGAAGTCAGCGTCTGATTCCCACTGTAAGATTGGAGAGCTACTTCTGCAGCTTTTTTAAATGAGGCTAGTCTCTGGTAATTTGTTTGCCCAGCCCAAAAATGTCTGAATGCAGAGTCCCAGCTGCTGCCCAAGTACCAGGAGATCACAAACAAAAGAAAATCCTTTTGCTAATTTTGGTACAGATCCCCGGCGTCTGCCTAAATCAGAAATATGAACTCCCGTGGAAAAATACACTCAGAGATTAGCTTTGTTTTATTACGGGGCACCAATTACTGTGTAACTACATGGCAAATAGTACGGGTCTCCGACGGTCTCGTCTTCAAAGGGGCAGATGGGATTCGAGCTGTATGATTTTTGCCGGTTTTAGTGGGTGTCACATGGCTCAGCGATGCACGCAGAATTTTTAGACTGTAGGGGAAAGGGATTATGTTTTCTTCCTGGCGGTTGCAGATAACTGTATCTGCAATGCAGGGAACTTGAGTTCAAGATGGTGACATGGCCTTTTCCTCTGGCTGGCAAGGGCTGCGTCTCTCTCTGGAATGATCCTCGTCATGAGAGAGGAGCTTGAGTGTGGGGAAAGCAGGAAGCAGCATCTTTCAAGGGCTCAAATCCCCATTAGCATGAGGTAAGCCAAGTCACCAGGTCGTAAGCAGTGCAATTCACCCTTATGAGCAAGGCCTAGCAAAATGCCTATGCATCAGGTAGATCTTCAAGACCCCCCTTCACCTCTAGGTCTGGGACAGACATTGCATAAACCAGTTTGAGCTCAATCAGTTAAGTCTGATACTGCATTCACCCAGGTTTATCTCAAACCAGTTTTGGCCAGTTTTATGCGCACTGAACGTCTCTTCTGTTGTAGGTTAAGGCGGTTTCTGATCACTTAAACCAGTTTATGTGCAACGTTTGTCCCTAAAGATTAAGCAGTGCCTAGCCTGTTGCTGCTGTTCCACAGTCTTGGGAAACAAGAAGGGTCGTGTCTTGTGTCAGAAGCAAGTTGAGGTGCAAAGACACATATCTATATAACAGGATAAACAGGCAGGTCAATCCTCTCCGGAAATGCCACTGAGATGTGGCGGATAGACCTTGGTTTGCTTTGGGGGAAGGTCTTGAGGAGGGTGTCTCTAACACACGTCTGTCTCTCACCCATATTCCAGTAGTAGGGAAGGGATGGGGATAATGATTATTCATAGAACAGGGGCAATTTTTTTCCTTTCTGGCCAACAGGAATTGCAAATCTCTACCAGATTGGCCTTGAATCTCCTGTTTGACAGGCTTTTGGCATAGCACTTAGAAGGCGAGGTCACAAAGACCTCTATTTCTTCACTGTAATTGCACATCACCATATGCTCCATGGTTGCCTTGCATCTGTCATCCTGACTACTGTGCTGGCATTGAACCCGCAGCCTCCAAAGCTGGAAGTATTCACCTCTAGAGCTCCGGCTATGGAAGCAACTCGCATAACTGTCGGGCTTCAACCACACATCCTCAGGGGATTAGATACCCCGGGATGCACGAATAATGCACATGTCGGCTGGTAGCCCTAACCAAATGCACGTGCCTGCTGGTAGCCCAAATGTGATAGCCTAAACCAAGCGTGGGTACCACTTCCGATCCCCAGCACCCAACATGCCTAAATTGGCCAAGTGCAGGGTTCATTTCCTGTCGTTACTCGGATGAACTGGAAGTGTACTAGCCTCTGTAACAACATGACCTGCATGCCAAATGGTCAGCAGTCAGTCCTGGACAAGGACACGGCTTGTATATAAAGAGCCATGGCATTACACCGGTCCTTCTCACTGGCTGGCAAATAATTTAACTACAGAGCTTGAGTTTTCAATCCCAAAACTATCACAAATGCAGTTTGATCTCTAGAAAAGGATCAGCAGAATAATTTTCTGAAAATTTCAATGGCTGTACTGAGTGCAGTTTCCACCCCACAAGCCCCCGCCATCCTTAAATTTGCTTTGTTTCATCTCATCAGCAAAGACGTTGTTCTTGCCAGGGGGGAGAGAATTATGACCAGACATGAGCTGAAATATGCATTAGGATTTTGCTTTACCAACTCCGCTCCTTCACAGCCAATGCCTTTAATCCACTCCTCATCTAAACCTTGTCTGAACTAATCTATATATCCACCCACGCACGCACCTTATATGGTAGGTGCGGGTCTAGATTTCATACATTTCAGACTAAATTTTTTTGATCCCTTTATCTAGCAAATTGCCTCAAGCCACGCCAGTAGGTTTCAGATTGGACCAGGGCAGCAGGATGGGTTGCTTAAAAAAAATGTGTATTCTTGCAAACTCAATTGAGGATGGGGGCGGGGGGGAAGGATGATCAATACTGGGCTGTAATTCTGCATTCAAAAAGAGCAGTGGTATGGAAATGAGTTTGGAGAAAAGATTTCAATTAAACAGCAAATGAGTTGGTAACCAAAGAATCCTGCCATTTCAGCAGAGAGGTGCAATATACTGATTTCTTCTCATTAACTGTGGGCTATGGGGAGAATGTCGGAGTGGGGAGGAAGGGAGGAGAGCAATGAAGATCTAATAGGCTTTTTTAAGCACAAAAAGAAAATTAAACAACTATACTTCCCGTGGAATTTACGTTCAAAAGTGAGATGACGGAGCTGAGAACCTGAATGTGTTGTAAAGCCGACTGCTGGTTCGGCCGCCTGGCTTGTGTGCGTGTGCAGATGGAGGCTTTAATCTACTGCAAATGAAATACGACATTAGTTTTTCCAGGGGCTCAGTTACTCAAATCCTTCTGTATCATGTCACAACTGAAACAAGTTGTATGGCCTCAGCTCGCACTCCAAAGCATCTCCTGCTCCTTGCAAGTTGTTTTTGTGCGTGAGATCTAGTAATAGCTTTCTTAATCTAATAATGATATTCATCAATATTTAAGTCAAGGACCTCCATAGCTCTCCTTTCTTTGCATCTGACCGTGGGTGTAGGGAATGCTTTGCAAATTTGAATCAATTCAAACAGCAGCCTTGTGAAGGTGCGTACATATAAATGGGCAAGAGCACTGGGAACATCAAAAGGACTTAAAGGGAATTAGGTGTGTTGACTTGCAGTAGTATTTGGTTATTTGCTTCCACCTTCTTTGAAGGACTCCAGTCTTTCCGGCTAAGGCATTTCTGCAGGATTTACATGGTTTAAGGACAAATGATGGTTTAAGGGCCAATGTGGTCCACATTTTCAAAGAAGGGAGGAAGGAGGACCCAGGAAACTCTAGGCCAGTTAGTCTTACCTCGATCCTAGACAGAATTATCCTGGTGCATGTCCACGAGGGACCGGCAGGGGACATCATGCTTAGGGGCAACCAACATGGGCTCATTAGAGGCAGGTCCTGTCAGACGAACCTGGTGGCCTTCTACGACCAGGTCACAAAATCCTTGGCCGTAGGTGTTGTGGTGGACATAGTCTTTCTGGGCTTTAGGAAGGCCTTCGACACTGTCTCTCACCCCATTCTCATTAAGAAATTAGGAGACTGTGGCATCGACACCTACACAGTCAAATGGGTCACTAACTGGCTGGAGGGTCGCACCCAGAGGGTGGTGGTGGACAGGTTGTTTTCGACCTGGAGGGCTGTGGGCAGTGGGTTCCCCCAGGGCTAGGTCCTCGGGCCCGCACTGTTCAACATCTTCATCAGTGACTTGGACAAGGGGGTAAAAAGCACCTTGTGCAAATTCGCAGACAACACTAAGATGTGGGGGGATGTGGGCACGCTAGAAGGGAGGAACAGGCTGCAATCGGACCTGGACAGGTTACAGGGGTGGGCGGATGAGAACAGGATGGGGTTCAACACTGACAAGTGCAAGGTGCTGCATCTGGGGAGGAAGAACCAGCAGCAGACCTACAGGCTGGGGAACTCCCTTCTCGTCAGTGCAGAGGCACCCCTCTATGTGACACTGGTCAGGCCGCAGCTGGAGTACTGCGTCCAGTTCTGGGCGCCGCACTTCAGGAGGGATGTGGCCAGCACGGAGAGGGTCCAGAGGAGGCCACCCGCATGGTCAGGGGGCAGCAGGGCAGGCCCTACGAGGAGAGGCGACGGGACCTGAACCTGTTCAGCCTCCACAAGAGAAGGCTGAGGGGGATCTAGTGGCCATCTATAAACTGGCTAAGGGGGACCAGCAGGCATTGGGGGAGTCCCTGTTCCCCCGAGCACTACCAGGAGCGACTAGAAATACCGGTCACAAGCTGGCAGAGGGTAGATTCAGACTAGACATCAGGAGGTGCGACTTCACAGTCAGGGCGGCTAGGATCTGGAACCAGCTTCCAGGAGAAGTGGTGCTGGCTCCTCCCCTGGGGGTCTTTAAGAGGAGGCTGGATGAACACCTCACTGGGGTTGTTTGACCCCAGTACTCTTTCCTGCCCACGCTAGGGGGTCGGACTTGATGATCTGCTCAGGTCCCTTCCGACCCGACCAACTATGAAACTATTAGTTGTAAAGAGAACCTTTTGCTTCACATCACCCCCTTGCTTTAATTACCAGGAATGGTCTTATTGTTAAAAACAGGTGAAACAGGAAATTTTGCATGATTTAAAGTATGCATGATGGCTTAATATGTTTTATGATCTGGGTAAAGAAATTGTTTTGCTTCAGTGCAAGAGTGGAGAGTAAATTAGGCAAAATGAGGAAGGATGGCTACAACAGTCTTCTGCACGGTAACTGCTGATAGTGAATTGTGGCAGAGAGGGTCAAGTCGAGAGTTTAGGTCATATCGCATGCCCTGACCGAGTGAGCAGATCTTGGCACTCAGCTGCCTGGAGAGCCAACAAAGCTGCACAACTTTACATGCAGTTCGATACCTCTGAAGGAGTCGGGTGAGTCCAGGCAGGGGTTGCTAAATGAGGAAACTGTGCACGCATGAACTGCAATAACAGACGTGGAAATGCAGAGGAGTGCTATGGGGAGCTGGTCTACACTGGCATAGCATCAGCAATCTCATCTGAGGTTCTGGCTCTCGGCATGTAGGGAAGAGAGAGCCACATAATTGCTTCCCTGGTCTGTGAAGTCTTCATTTTCCCCCCCAGCAAACATCTTATGTGCATCTCTGGACACATCAGAACTGCCATCGATGTTTTGAGTAGGGGGACAGGCGCTTTAGAACCCCCCCCGGCCCTGTGTGCAGGCTACACACAATATGCAAGTGATTAAGGGATGTAGACTCTTCCACTTAGAGTTGGCTACTAAATATTGCTCTGTAACCAGCAGGCTGCTAATAGTTTTCCCAGTAGATCAGCAAAAGCACAGCTGGGCAGGTGATGTGTGAATCCCACGCAGTCACCCCTGCCAACCAGAGCTAATGCCAACAGCAGCTCCGTCTGGGGCAGCTCTGAATAAACTGTGCTTTGGAGAGACATATCAGGCGAGTACCCAGCAGTCTGGTTGCCCATCTTTTGTGCTTTGAATCCTATCCGAGCCATGGGGATGGTGCTGCTTTGCACTGGGGAATTTCTCCCTAGGAGGGAGCCTGACGTGGGGTTTCACAACCCCTGCTTCCACCATGCTGGGGGGAGGCAGGCCCAGAAGAGAGGTCTAATGCTGTTGAGGAGCAAAAGATGTGAAGTGCAAGTGTACTATTAAGTATGTCAGGGGCGTACATCAGGGCTTGGGGGAGCATCTATTTACCAAAGTCCCCCAGGGGAGGAGAAAAAATAACGGGCACAAACTGATTTGATGCTCACCTTGCTGGGGTTGTCCCATCCCAGCAGTCTTTCCAGCCCAAGTGCAGGGGGAGCGGACCCGATGATCTTGTCAGGTCCCTTCCAGCCCCTAACGTCTATGAAACTATGTACAGTTGACTGCTGTACTCTCCAGCCTGGTTTTCTTACCCCCCAGTGAATCCCAGCTCTGCTTCAGTTTAATTTCCACCTTAATGCAGGGCATAACATCATATATTGGTTTTACACCACTAATCCCAAGGTCCACCTTAACGTGCAGAGTTTGGCACGACTCTTCAACCTGGCCAGATTGGTATCGCCTCTGAGTTTCTGATCCAAATAGATGAGACGAAGTGCTTCAGGGACAGCATATACCACGAGGCACGTATTAATGCACATGGGCTCGGGAGAGGAGAGCATCTTGTTCCTTTCCTTGGCGCTGCTGCAATCCTGGGTGAATCTGTCTCGGGATGTGCTGTTAAACCATCAAAGGAGCACTTCAGCGGGCTAGCGAGCCAGCATCTCATTTGCGAGATTGATGCGAGCTCACAGGGCTGAGCTGTAGGAGGTGCAACAGAACAGCAGGCCTCCGAAGGGGAAAGTCATTGGAAGATGAACAGCCACTCAAGTGGGGAGACCGAGGAGCTTCGGCTCCTGAAATGGATTAGCCAGGCTTTGCGAGACACCTGCTGTCGGTGGCAGCGTGCCGGTGACGAGGACGGGAGCAGAGAGAGGATTCCTGTAACGAGGCAGCTTTCCTCACCCGCCTTAGACTTCTCTTCTCCGGGTCCCCACCTGCCTAATTTTCCGTCTTCTTCATTTTCTTTGGCCTCGATGCTGAATTTTCTGCTTGGGCACAGTTGGGCCTGGAACGGTCCGGTTAATTAAATCTAACATCACAAACTGTCCGGCGCTGGTGGAGTATTTGTGTAGGGAGCTATCGGCTGTCTCCCCACTGGCAGCAAAAGCCGAGGAGCTGAACTAGCTCTGTTCTCCAGGCCCCCCATCAGCTAGCAGGGAGCTAATTGTGCCTTTTTAATTCTGAAGTCCACGCCGAACAGCTGGCAGCAAACTGGTGTGGAGGAAGTGTGCGACTAGGGTCGTGCATGGTAGTCGGAAGTGGACAGGCCCTCAGGCGATGAGGATGCGGGGCAAGTCCATAGAGAAATGGGGAGGGATTATCTGGGGGACATTCGGCACCACGACATCATTGGGAACGCATGACTTGCCTTTCTGGGACGAAAGCAGGA
>NW_005841980.1:2079415-2089984 GCF_000455745.1 Alligator sinensis | reverse complement strand
AGGAATGCCCTATGGATTTCACTAGCGCTCCACATTAGATCAGCATGGGTTATTAGTATAGTATATTACTAACAACCCATGTATTAGAGGCAACATTTAGAGTACATGTAATAGGTGCTATATTTTCTATAGGATGCAACCAGGCATAGTTATATTATTATAATAAGGCTTTATTTTAAAGACTTTGCATGTAACGATGGCAATATATTTTTGGATGCAGACTTGATTAAGAATAATAATACATTTTAAATAAGTGAGTGACATGCTGTATAAAAGAAAGAGGACACATTGAGTGAGCCCAAGCTGGCTGCCTCTGCAATGACAGGATTTTAGTCTGGGGATGAGCTGTTATTTTGCTGGGCACTTTCTTGAACACCAGAGAGCTCAGACTGCGGTGGCGAGTCTCTGCCTTCTCAGATTGGTGACGTTGGAGAAGTGTCTGCTGGGGAGTGGGTACTGCAGGGAACCTTTCTTCTTCCCAAATCTCAGTGCTGACAGAGATGTAGACTGAACTAATTTCACACAAGCCAACGGATAGCCACAGGAAAGGATGCTCAATCGCTACGGACTTCGGCTGGATTTGAACCAGCGGCCCAGAGAAGCAAGGCTGCCTGGCCCACCGCACGCCCCTTGCGTCGCCTAGTCTCCTGCTTTAGCGTCTCTTGTAACTGCCTCTGTATAACAAGCCCTGAGCAAACATTTTAAAAATCTGTTTGTTGTGGTGCCGTGTGTTATAAATAACACATGAGCCCATTAGCCGGAGGACCGAGAGCGTGTTTCCTAGTGGTTGTCTGGACATGACAGCAGGCATGCCCAATTAGCCGAGCTCCTACCCCTCGCTCCGGAGGCTTGGTCGGGTGTGTCCTCCGAATGGCTATGCAAGAGACTTGTCTATCGACCGCGGTTTTCCCTGGTGATCCCGATCGCGGCTGAGCTTGTAGCAGGGAAGTGCTCTCTTGCCTCTAATACAGCAGAGGCAGCGATGCCTTTCCAGGGGATTCCAATTAGTGCACAGTTGCACTTGAAGGAACAAGCCGGGGTGGGGAGCCCTATAATTGAATCACAAGCCACAACCACTATGCCGGCTCCCTCACATCCTGGAGCGCAGCCAGGACAGGACCCGAATTGCACAGGCATTTTGAACTGAATGATCGTGTCCTGGGAAGTTTAAAGTGCCAGACCCTTGTCGCAGTCTGTGCTGTGCATGTAGGCCTCAAGCCCCTGCCACATCCCGCACCTGGACAGCAGTAGCTGGCATGTGGCAGGTTGAATGAACCTCTCTGCCTGCCCTGCTTTCAGCTCAGTCAAGCAAATGATGTTCTATACTGACAAAGTAATTGGCTATATATTTACTAACTAGCATTTCTTGCTCACCCCAAAAGCATACGGGCAGACGTGCATCTGGGCGTCATGAAAGCTGGCTAGAAACCAGCTCTGGAGTTGTCACATGTTTTCAAGCACTAACTGTGTAGCTGGTTGGCTCTCTTTCTAGCTGGATAGACATTTTTATGGTGTAATAATTACTTTGCATATGTGGGGTGGTCTAAATTTATTGCACAATTAACCAGTTAATTGCATGATAATTACTTTGCACTTGTGCCTGGGCTTACTTTTCACGTATGGCCAGTCTAAATTTCCTGCACGATTAACCAATAAATTGCATAATATATGTATTGTGTAGCCAGGGCCTCTGTTGAGCAGATCTCCCCACCTCATCTGTAAATGCTATAAGGGCCTCTGTTGAGCAAACCTCCCCACCTCATGCTCTTTCTTCCTTTCCCATCATTATTACTGGCTACAATACTTGGGGCTTGCTCCTGTCTGGCAGCCAACCCCTAGGTTGGCTGCCAGATCCATGCAGAAGGGTCACCCCACTGAAGTGGCATGTTCAAAGCATCCTGCTCTATAGAAGGGTCTGGGTAGCGGGGGATATCCACTTGGATTTTACCACGCCACCCCCCTGCCACCAATTTGAAATGCCCTCTGTTGCAGAAACTCCCTTGGGTTTCAAAAAGGCTGATCAAGGAAGCCACTGGTACCTTTTGGAGCATTAGCAAGAGCATGGCTACTCATGATGGTCTTGAGTTTGCTGCCTCCATGGTGCCTCCCAGACTTGCCCTGGGGAACCAACCTTGGATTCTCTGCATGGCAGCACCTAAGGGCATCAAGGGATTGCTGGTCTACATGGACAGGGCAAATGCCAAGGGTCAATAGCACTGAGCAGGGACCCCTCTGCATGATGCAGGGTGGAGAAGGAGGCTGTGCTCCTCTATCTTCTTAGCTAATACCAGGGGATAGGTAGGGAAGGCAGCATAGTTTTGGGCATGCTGGTGCATTAGCTTTTTTGCATGTGGACTCTTCAAAGGTTTGTTCTTTGACTATTCTGAGATATCTGGAATGACCAGATGCTGCCTCCGGGCTTGTGATGGGGCAATTAGCCTTTGTACCTGGATCTGAGTCGGGAAAGGAAGGTGGGTTCACCCTTATTACAGTGGACTCTGCCCACTTGTGCCTGGATGCAGATGCATCAGAATGGCTCGGGGGGGCCCTGAGTATATGCCCCAGCACTGGATTTGGGCTCTGTCAGGGCTTCTTGGCTGTGCTCCTGACAGATCTACGCTGCTTGTTTCAGGGGCATGGATGCCTGAGAATAGAAAGGCTTGTCTCTGTCCCTGGCCCCACTCTGGAAACAGTTTAGAAATAGCCTGCAGACTCTCTGAAGCCTTTCTGAGATCCATGGACCACCCAGTGGTCTTCCTTTCCACACTTCTAGTTTTCTCCCACTCCTTCTCCCTCTCTCCTGTGCTCATTTTTCATCCTGCACTCTCATGCTTGCTGCTGCCTCTCGTCTTCTCCGCAGGAGCTAGAAGGAAGGATAACTGGAGTCTTTCTCTCTCTGCATACTTGGCAAATAGTCCTTTAGACAGGGGCCTGGAGTGCTTGGGAAAAACGCTCACAAGCAGAGATTTTTTTTTTTTTTTTTTTATTAGATCGAATATTGAAATGAATAGTGCAATCAATATTTATAGATAATTCAATTAGAAAGAACCAAGATTGGTTTCACATGTTCTTTCTCTCTGCGTATCTTCCCCTCTCTCTATTTGTGCTGCCTCAGAAATTTTGGCTGGCTGCAGAAAGTGGGGGTTTTGCTGCTGAGTGCTGGGTCTGGTGTGTGTGGTGTGCAAAGAGATCTCTGTCTTTCCCCAGTTCACGCATGTGCGCACACGTGATGTGCCACAGCTGATGGCAGTCCATGTGGTAACACTTTATTGGTGTAGATGACCAGCTATCATCTTGGTCACAGCTGTGGATGTGGTGGGTTATGGGAGTGACTTTGCAAAGCCAGGCTGCTGGTGGAATCTGCATGCGACTCTTGCATTAGGTTGCTGTTTAAGGATCTCCAGGTCTGGAGGCAGGCTTGGAAGGCAGTCAAGTACTACAGAAAGATGGAGGGGGGGATACCACAGGCACTGGGGACTACAAGGGGACTGGGGCCTGCTACTTGGTGGGGCCAAGGAAAGGAAGGATGGGGCTGTGGATCAGAACCACAAGGAGTTTTGCATTCATCCCTTATTCATGGGGAAAGGAGGCTGTTTGCTAAATAGTCCCAATTCTGTTCTGAATTGTTGTGCAGGGCACTTCAGTGGGGTTGTCTGGCTTCACACTAGAAGTGCCTGCACTGCCACGGTGGTGGTGTGTGTAATCTGCTTACATTTTTTTAGACTAGTTGGGCATCCTACCAGAAGAAAGCTGCTATAGAAATGTAAGTTGCTGTTAGTACACATGTGTGCGTGGAGAGAAGATCTCCCATCAGGTGAAAATAAGTTAACCCTCCCTGGAAAGTTATTGCCATTGAGAAGCTGCTTAGGGCTCTCCTGGACAGAGAAACACAAAACGCTGTGCATGTTTTCATAACACCTCCTTGCAGCTGCATTTTGTCGTTTCTCATGGCAAAAGGCTTCACCTAGACCAGCGGTTCTCAACCTTTGTAGATTCGAGGCCAGCTCCTAGTTTTCACTTTGATTTTTTTGGCTACAGAAATATAGTAGAGCAATTCTTCTGTTGCAGAGAAGTTAGACTGCAGCAGGGCACAATGGTTTTAACACAAACGCAGTTGCGGCGGGGTAAATAGGAAAGATCATGGCGTGTACAAATGCCCATGATTTCCTGGTTGAAATCTCTGGGTTTATCTTACGAATCGCATTTGACCATCTCACAGTACTGACATTGAAGGGCATCCTGTGGCACCCTTGATAGGATCTTGAGGTACCTCGGGGTGCTGCAGCACCTGGTTGCGAATCAGTGGTCTAGACCCATGAAACACCCCGATTCAACTGGTTAGAACCAAGGAAAGCCACCAATAGTCAGAACAACTGCTGGCCCTGACTGGACAGAGTAGCTGAGATTCAAGCAGGTTGGGCAGTGAAAAAAATGGCAGCCCTGGGTTAAGGAAAACTATGAGTTATACTCAACTTAAGAAGAAAAAGCAGAGGCAAAGCAGACAGATTCGAGGGAGATGGTACCTTGTTGCTATTGTGATCCCAGCTGCTGTGATGCCCGATGATGATTTGGCACCCCCACCCCTTAAAATTACCATTTGAATTTGTTCTGGCCTGTTTAGACTCTTGCTAATGAACATGCATTTGCACAGTATGATCCTCCCAAAGGATCCCATCCACGCTATAACAGACCAAGAGAGCCTGCCTCCTCCATCGTCCCTCTCAGTGCCACTGTTTATTACCAATGCATCTCTGAGCTGTTAGCATTTCAAACCAGAGCAATGTAGCTCAGTTGTCCCCTCGGTATTCCTACCACGATTGTCATTCGGGTTTATTCTCCTTACAGGAGCATCTTAACCATATCGTTTTGAAGCTTACTGAACTCTAATTGCATGCTGCCTAATGATATGCAGACTTCTCAGCTTTAAGCTCATCAGGGCAGAGGTAGAGGTCTCTGTTTTGTACAGCTGCTAAATGAGTTTTACTGGGACTAAGGGTCCTAAGCTGATGAGGCGTTTTTGAAAATCCCACCATAAAAATAATGGAGAGAGATAATTTGGGGCTTTAGAGTATTTAGAGTATACTGGCTGTATAAATACCTGCATTGGCTTCGACACAAAGACACGCACAGATATTTTAAAATGTCTGTAATTGCTTTATACAAAAAGCCACAGTCCTTCAAAGACGCCGTTCTGGGCCGAACTTAACAATGCTGTGAATTGCTCCCTTGAAGTCAACGGGACTACTCCCGTGCTTAAAGTTAAGCCTGTGCTTAAACACTTTGCTGACGCAGAGCGAGCGAGAGCTAAGTCAAATATGCTTTTGTAAGACTGAGCCTTCAGGCACTGCGTACATCTATTTGCATCTAACCTCAATTTGCCCATCAAATAGGAGAACAGGGATCTGAGGAAGATTGTCCACTGACTGCATGGGGCTCTGGATCAAACCCTGGCTTTCTCTCAGCTCTCAGGTACACTATTTATTTGATGTCCTCCCGTCAGGATTTCTACTGTTACCAACACACTTGAATTTCTATCGGTGGAGCGCATAAATCATTTGTTACAACTAGCTCTTTAAAAATCATTTTTAGTTAGGGATTGGTTAATGTTTTTAAAGACTGGATAAGAACATCACACCCGCTGGTTCTGATGAATCATAGATTTCTATAAATCTAATTCCTTATCATTAATGCAACTGTAACATCAAGCACAAAGAGCTGTTGTTGCCTTTTATTCCGGGAAATTACACCTCAAATCCTTTAAAAAAGCATCCTGATAAGACACAATCCATAGCTTATCTCTAAAATTATGCAGTCGCTACTGTAATGCTGGAACTCCATTTCCAAGTGACATTTTACCCCAGGTAAAGTGAATTTGCTGAGAAATGGCTTTGACGCCATTGAAAATCCTGTAGTTTGGAGCCCTTCAGACCCATGTAAAGCACAGCTGAACTAGCACAGGTTTGGCAATGTAGATGCAGCAAATGCCCTGCTCTGTCAAAGGGGAATGGAGATGCCTTTTTCTTCGTGCCCTTTTTTGATCCCCGGGTGAACGACAAGCTCATTCATGGCCTTTAATGCAATGCAACTTTGGAAGTGAAAGACTAGGCTCCAGGACCCGGCGGTGGGAGAGCTTTCTGTGCTCTGCACCCTGTTTCCTTGAACACCCTTGCACTTCAAAGCATTCAGTTCCCTGATAAAGGCATACTTTCCCTCCTGCCAGCAGTTCAGGATCAGTCTTGCTGCGGAAGAGTGAGCTGTGGTTGCCTCAGCCTCACGCTTCAACAGTGCAACTGCCAGCTAATGCCTGGTCCTGCAGTCTCCATGGCAGGAGGAAGGCAGGTGGAGCAGAAGGCAGGAGACCGGCTTTGGTTCTTCAAGGGGGCAGGCTGAGTTTGGGGGTGGATGAGGGGTGGGCAATGCATTTTGATGGTTGAGCTCAGTACATCCTGACCTCAGAGTCACTGAGGGGAGGATGGAGACTGACTGATTCAACTGAGTAAATTAAGAGTAATTGCACACTACTTGGTAGGGTTGTGCTCCTGTGAGACCGGTGGAAAGAGGAGTCCATGTGCATCTAGACCAGTGATTCTCAGCCAGGGTGCGGTGAGATCCTTTCAAGAGTGCCTCACAGCATAGGTGGGTGTGCAAATATGATTCACAAGGTGAGGCCAACCGTTTCAAATGTGATAAACAGGCTCTGCTATGTTGTGGTCTTTTTGCCTTCTTTGCAGTAGAAAAATTGCCCAATTCTTTTTTCCATAGTCCAAAAAATGAGTGAGAGCTAAGAGCTGGCATTTTCCCAGGGATGCCTTGAATCTAAGAAAGGTTGAGAACCGCTGGTCTAGCCTCCGAAGAGCATTTAGGAGCCACTTGCAAACACTTCCAAGTGGAATTTATTTTAGTACAAAGCTGGATTTTAGCATTTGTGCCCTGCTCCCTCACCTCCTGCTGCAGCAAGAAAATGATCTCTGGGATCTCTCTTTCATTCGGGCTTTTGCGTGCCTTGCAAACAGGATCGGGGGGGGGTGGGGGAATGAAACATCTCTGAAGTTTGCTCCAGGATGCAGCTAACAGTTATGGGATGTGTTATTCGGTGTCTTATACCTCGATCTCTGAAACCTAGTGGGTGCTCGGCACTGCTCAGGGTTCTGCAAAGCACTTTCTCCCTCCCTCCAAAAATAAAATGAAGTTCCAGGAAGACCCCTGCCTGCAAGGGAATGTGTTTCTAGGAAGCCAGTTCCCAGTGATGCTCTGTTAAAATGGGCCCACTACATAAGCAGCTGGATGCCATTGATTTTTAACATTTTTTTTTTTTCTTTTTTTGCTCCAGTTCTGTCCAGTATGTTGGGATCTGCATTGTTATGAGTGCTGCCACGCGCTGTTGTCTAGAGAGAAAAATGCCTTTGATTGTGGTGTATCTGGGGTTGCTGCTGCCAGCTCGAGGCGGAAGGCAACGTGCGCAATGATTGATTGTGCTGCAAGGGCCGCTGTTCTACACATGCGACATTCTCCATCCCGGCAACCTCTTGGGGAATTTCCCCTCCCTCGCCCTCCCCTAAAATGGAGTCCCGGGGGCTGTCCACTGGAAAAGATGCCCCTGCTTTCCGGAGAGCCGGGAGCCGCAGCGCAAAAGGAAGGAGGGGAAGAAAGCAGGAGCGAGAGTGCTTGAGGTGCTTCTGTGGTGGTTGCATTTCAATCAGATTTCTGCGGCGTTGTCAATTAAGGCTTCTTATGCTTTTCTCAGCTGGCCCTTGGATCCAATAGAGACGTATTTACACGATGCCAACTGTGCCTATGTGCCAGCCAGATGTGGTGCAGTGCCAACATCAGCTTATTGTGGCGCAATATAGGGAATGAAGTATTATCTGCATAACGGGCTGCACTCGGCGCGTGTGGGGAGGCATCTGTCTGCTCGGTACAGGCCGTTCCCGTAGGCTGCATTGCTTGGGTGAAAAGAGCGTTTGTTATATTCCTTGAAATCTGTGGCTCTGTCCATTGTGGCTTTGGTAGATGCTGAGAAGCAGCTGGGATGCGTATAGACAGGCTAAATCACGAAGACCTCCGGGACCAGAATGTCGACTGCCGTAAATCGGCAAAGGTCGACAGAGCTGCGTGAATTTGTCCCAGCTCTAGGTCTGGACCACAGGGGTTTAGAAGGGCATGTACCAGTATATCAGTCTTCATCATGAAAAACGATCTTGCTAACCTAGCAATGCAAAGATATTTGGGGGATATATATATATTTTAGTGGGATCAAACCAAAGAGCTCAGCAAAGCATCTTTTACTAGATGAAGTGCGATGCAATAGCTGCTTTGCTTTCTCTTCACAAGTAAGCATAGCAAGTAGAGGAGGCGAGCCCTGAGATGGTGTGGGGATGGGAACTCTGCAGACATGAAGGATAGTGATTTTTTTTCCCCCCCGTGCTTAGTGTGAGACAGTTGGCCATTTCTCTTTTGCAGAATCGCCTCTTCTCATGCTGCTGTCTCTTTGCAAATCTACAGTGGGGCGATGGTGTTAGCAGTGCCTTTACCGACTTAATATGCCTCATCATTGGAAGTGAGTTATTACAGTCACAGCTGGTGACTGAAATTGGTAGGGGGAGGGGAAATTGGATTAGACATTTGAAAAAAAAAAAAGAAGAAACCTGCCTCCCCATGCCTGGTTAGCCATGGAGTTGCACATGTAATCCTACTACCTGAGCTGGAGAATAGACATTATACCCCTGCCCACAGCAGAAGGTCAGTAGAGCACATGCAAGTCAAGCTGGCTAAGAGAACAACAGCACATCAAAAGGGTAATTTACTGGAAATAATGCAGACTGGTTCGATGTACCTGCCCACGGTCTGAGAGCTCGGGTAGACGGACAGGAGAAAAACCAAACTGCCCTATCGACTTCTCTCTATTGCTAACATGAGCCACGCTGGGTTTTTAAAACGAGCTTCAGTATTTGGGTAAGAGCAAGTGCTGCGATGACTCGCAATGGATGCTCTGGTATATCCAGCCCTTGCAGTTGTGATAGCGCTACAGGGCAATTTTCTTTTTAAAACCCCTCTGCTGTATAAATATCTAAATAACATCTATAGTCATTAGAAGATTTGGCAAGTGGCTATTAACACTGGGGGTTACGGGGTCCTCTTAACCTGCACAGTAGGTAGAAATGAGAAAGGGCTTCTCTGCTGGTTATGCATCTCAGCTTAATGATCGTCCGTCAGGGTTAGGATGATGAAGTCATTTCGCTCCGGACATTGATTAATATCTGAGTTGAGATGCTGAGAGTGTTCGTCTTCTGCTACCAAATTAGCCTCAAGAGAGTCGGGCAATATGAATTTCATAAGGCAGCAATGGATGCCTTTGCTGAGGGATAGGGGACGGGCAGTGTGCTGCTTGTGACGAGCGCCTGCCTTGCAGAGTTCAGCAGCTTTGTGGATCAAGTAATGACTTCTTCAGCCCTTGGGGTCTTGGGTTCAGACCTAACCCAGTTCCACAAACAAGTCACGGGGCTGCTTTGTTTTGCATCATAATTGCCATTTTATCTCGAATACAATACCTTTCCCACTGGGGCATGCAAGTGAGAACCAGCCTGACCCCACTGCTTACACCCTTGACCTTGGAGAAGGCCTCGTCTTCAGGCAAGTCCCTGAGATCTAACCTGCTTATTGACCAGGTTGGGCACCCTTCCACACATTAAGCACTGCTTGCTTCTGCTGGCATGCGAGTGTAACGCTATGCTGTGCTGACAGCACTGCCTGCAGAACAGGGTCATAGCGGTGCCACAACTGGCCCTTCATTGCTAAATGGTGGACTGCCCACATGCTTTAGAAACCATTATGTCTGGGGAGCGGGGGAAGGAAGAACTCGGCCTTCCTGCAGCCTTTTCATGTACGGCCGCATTCCTCTCCTTCCCTCCTCTCTGTGAATCCTACAGGAAAAATGGTTTGTGTCTGGACGCATTTTGTCTGCTATCAAAGCTTTAGATTTTGTGGATAATCAAGGCGAGAACCCGTAACCCAAGTCATTTGTCACCCTCGGAAAGTGACACTCCTGATTACACGAAGGCATGAGGCCGCAGCTGTTGTAGGCTATAAAGTGGCTTTTGTAATTTTTTTTTTCTTTTGTAAATTCCATTAATTTGGCTCAAAAAGAGAGCAATTGCATAGCTAATCATGAGCGTCTATATAAGGCAATGTACAGAAGTGCCTTGCACTCCTGCTGGGAATGATTTTTACTGGTGTTATCACTGGCATGATTTAGAGAGGTGCCATGAGCAGAATAGGGCACCTCATCAGGTTCTGAATATGGAGCCATTTGAAATGTCTCCAATGGAGCCCTTCCAGGGCCCAGACCAAGGAAAGTACAGAGCCCTTGGGAAAGCCAACTCATTTAAATGTGTTGAATTACCTTTTGTGATCTCAAACCCTGACAGCTACAGGACAGAAGCACAAGAGATCTTGCTGGAAAGCACATAGCATGTGGAAACGTTGCCCCTTGACTGAAGGCAGCACCCGCTGCTCCGTTCAGCCTTGGGCTCTACAACGCTCTGGTTAGCGTCTTGCTCATGGATTTCACTG
>NW_005841980.1:2029326-2079384 GCF_000455745.1 Alligator sinensis | reverse complement strand
CCCTCCACCCAGTTGGCTTTTCGGGAGGCAGGAGCATGCCGCTACCCCTCTTTTAAAGTCCGGTTCCTTAGAGATAAAAGAGAACAGTGGGTGCTGCGATCTCTAGGAGGTTAAAACAGGATGTTGTATTCAATACGGCAACTTTTGCCCTGCTCATAAATGAATTTGCAAAAGCACTTTGAATGCATGGGAGGCACGGGGAGGAAAATGTTGGCCAGAGCAATCCAACAGGTTTGTAAATCTGGGAGCAACTCTCGGATTGCAAACAGTAATCTAGCCTTGTTCTTTTTAGCCTCTGTTCAGGAGGGGCGATTCTGATTTTTGTTCACACAGATGTGATAATCAGGTCCATGGGATTTTGGTGGATTGTTTCAAAGGTTTCCAGACCAACATCCATTCAATAAGACAATATATTCTAGGCTGCCTTTATTCTTTGCCCCATAGAGGAAGGGCATTTACACTTCTTGGCATCTATCATGGTACCTATGTATCATTAGGGGTAATTCAATGATCTAAGAGACATGAAACCCAGGAAAGATCATGTTTTATGGGCTCTGCAAATCTTCAAACGTTGCAGTTTGTAAACAGGATTTGTGCATGCAGGTAGATGGACTTCTCGAGAGATCATTTTAATCAACCTGCGTAGGTGTCTGCACAGATGAGGGTGCTTACAGGATCCTTTGGAAATGTATTACTCCATTGCTGCCCCCAGAATGATTATTTCTCCTTGTAGTACAGTTCAACCGCAGGTTGGAAAATAGGCACAACAGTACATCCAGATATAAGCCCCTTTTCCCCCTTCCCACTCTCTGCTGCTTTAGTGTGTAAGTAATTGTCTTTAGTCACAGCAAAGTGTCTGTAGTCTGTGAAAGCAAGGAGAAAAATAGATACATCTCTTCTATTAAAAAAAAAAAAAAAAAAAAAATCCCACTTCTAAATAAGCTGCTTACGGCATATTCTTAATAAAACACCCCAACTGTAACGGAAACAAATAGTATATTGGCAATATCATAATGTTTGCAATCGCACACCAGATGTTGTTCTTTCCCATAGGAATATTTTGAGGCTAGCAGAGGCCTCGTGGTTAAACAGCACATCTAATTTTATTTTCTCTATCCGCTGCATCTATTTTGCTTTTTGTCTTTATTGTTTTTTTGCCCCCTACATTATTACTTTGTAGGCTACGTGCTGACGCATCACAGATCTTCTTTCCAGAATGTTTTTTGACAGGCTGACAATAAAGGTTGGCGTACCCTATAATTTAAAGTAATGCATACTTGTATTATGGATTATTACCAGGTTTGGGATGGATATATATTTAAACACTGAACATGGCTTCTGCATGGGTAGTTCATTAACCAATGGTTAACCACTCTGCAATGGTTTATGAACTAAGTTCTGCCATTAAAGCTGGAATAGCAGAACTATTACTGAACTAGAGAAATTGGTGGGTTTTAGCCTGTGGTAAAGGGAACACGTACATGAAAAAGATGCTTGGAGCCTATTTTTACAGGGATGCTTCATTAAAAATAATAATTGCAATTCAAAGCATGATCTGCTGTAAGAATCTTATATTAATTAGATTCATTCGTAATGACTATTTTAAGATGCTTTATTCGCTGTACACCTCAAACTACAGACAGATCCATTGTGTCCTAGGGATGAGCACACACATGCCATAAATTACTACAGGTGAACATCATAGGCCTGATATTTCCAAGGCGGTGAGTATATAGGACTCCAGATGAAAAGAACAGAAGCTGCAGATACTCAATACCTCTGAAAGTGGGACCCTGAACACTTGCTCTGTGATGCTTAAAAAAACACAGTGCACCGAATGAATTTTAGAATAAGACAGGCACGAGATAACTTGGGCAAGTACAAATTTGTCCCTTCCCCTCCATCGGTTTTGAGGAGAAGTTGTCACTGCCTATAGGGTTCGGATTGTATAACATTTTGATTGAGGTGCCTCTGGCATCCAGCTTTTTGGAGCATTTTGGGCAAAAGCGGGGAGCTGGGCTATGTGTAATTAATTTTCTCTTCTATCTCTCTGGTTCAGTGCTACTCAATGCCAGTAAGATAAAGCATTTAATTCGCATGCAAATGTTACCTATTTGTTCACCTCCACCATGCTTTGCAGTGCTGCTATGTACTCCAGGAGAATCAAATGGGAGTGGAAAGGATGTGTTTGAAGGTATGGCTAGGAGTGGGATGTGTGTGGTATTGTTGAGACCATGAGAAATCACTTCCAGAGGTCCCTTACTTGCTCTACCTAATACACGGCCCTTTATTAAGTACTCTGAGTTTATGCTGCAACACTGCTGTCCTTTTGAGGCTCAATTATGAAGAAATTGGAAAAAGTTCTAGGTGTTATGTTTAGGAAGACCTTGACATTCATGTGGGAGAGACAAAAAGCAGTTAGCGAAACCTGGCAGAGCATTTTTCCACTGCAACAATTCATGAAATAAATTATTCTTCTGGCCACGTACAACATCTGTCTAAATAATACTCCCTCAGTGAAACACAAGATTACGCTTTAGTCAACACACACGCGCGCACACACACACACACACACACACGACAGAAACCGTGCAGCTTAAAGGGAGTGTAACAGTGAGTCCTGGAGGTCAGGAAAAGCGGATTTTCCCCAGGCAGGTATGTGACATTTATCATTACCATCACAGCAGAATGCATTATTCATTCACATATAGCAAAGCGATTACTTGCCACTATTTCTCTTGGTGTATTTAAAGCAAACGTTCAGAGGAGAGCTGAAACGGGGAGTTCGGCTATCTTATTCTTGAAACATTGCAAACATAGTTTTAAATTCTAGCCACCCAGCTGCAAAATTGAATGGTAACCCAGGTGGCAAAGTAGCTTCCTCCTCCCCTTGGAGTTTTATTTTAAGCCCCCCCCCCCCCCCCCCCCAAACCAAAAAAGCCCTTTGTAGAAAGTTTGTGGAAAAAGGACTGATTTACTCTCTGTGTTTTCTGGGCGTGCATAAATCAGAGGCTGAAAGCAGGAGAGGGGCACTCCATAGGGAAGCGCCCATCTCCTTCTAAAGACAATCTGATTGAAACATATCCCACTCGTCTCAGTTCAAGCTGATATTTTCAAGAGGGAAAGGCGACCCTGAGCTGTCTCGATTCAAGTGCAATCGTCTCGGCCACCGCTAGTTGTCACTTTCCTACCAGTCTGTACGCCCGGTGTTTTCAGCACTGCGGTTCGAGAGCGAGATTGCAGTGCTAATTAAACAGAGTAACTCATAAAGCTACCTAAAGTCTTTAGGCTTGGGCTTGCCAACAGCCAGACCCGGGGAAGAAATGAGGGAAGGGAAGGCGGATGGATGGATAGCGGGCTGGCGGATGTTATGGCGCTAGACAGCCTCCCCCCTCCCCACCCGGGGAAACACAACAGATGCATCCAGTGCACACACATCCCAGCCTACCTGAAGAATACTATGGTCTCCCAAATGTAGACTCCAAGAGCATTGACGTTACACATTTTTCCAGCCGGGGTAATTTGTAGTCCGCGAGTTCAAAGAGAGAACTTGGCACTTGAAATAAAGCAAGAAAAGGACCCAAACCAGGCAGAATAAAGTGCTGGAACTTTCTGCTTTGCAGTAGCTTAGCTCTAGAGAGGGTTTTATCGATATCTATAGCTCTACAATCCGTGTCTCAGAGGGTAGGAAGCGAAGGCTGCGCCAAGTCGCTCCGCATCCAGGACCCTGGACAGTGCCCCGGCTCCAGGACCTCGGAGAGCGCCCGGGGGGTCTCGGATCCAGCGTCGTGGGGCTGGGGTGGTTTCTCCCCCCGCTTTTCCTGATCCCCCTTCACTGCAGTGTGGAGCTGGGGTCGGATGCCCAGATCCCAACCCCAAAAAAGAAACCTCCTTCCTCTTTCACCAGGAGCCCTGTTTTGGCATCAAACTGTTGGACCGGGCGAGCTGCAAGAAGAGCGCGTTTGCCATCGGGGAGGGCAGAGGTGGGGTGGGGTGGGGGGAAAGAAAGAAACCCACCACCACCACCACCCCTCAGGACTTTAATTTCCTCTGCTCGCCGGGTGTCCTCTTCAGTTAAATCCAAGGGACCGCGCCACGGTTGTGCAGTTGCTGCATTGCCCTGGAAATCTTGCTTTCCTGCTCGGCGCTCCGCTGCCGTTGGGTCGCGTTGGCTGGGAGCTGCTGCCCTCCCCGTGTAAGTTATTATTGCTGCAGGGAAGGTGTCCCATCGCTTGGGGCTAGAGGGGCGAGGGAGCGGCGGGCAAGTTTCGCGGGACCAGGACTTCCATTGTGCTCAGAAAGAAAGGAAGGGAGGCCAGGAGCGGAGGGGCCTCGAGATCCACTGCATTTTCCTCCCTTGCCCTGTCTTAGCCCGAGAGAACTCGCCAGATCTTGGGAGTTTTCCTGCTGCATTAATTTACTAAACTAGAAAAAAAAGAGAGCGCGAGAGAGAAAAAGGGGAGGGGGGAAAGCAAGGAGGGAGAAATAAGCCAAACCTATTGAGCATCCTAAGCCCCTCCTCTGGGTTGCACTCATTGGTCCTAGTGATGGGAAAGATGCTTTGGGCTGTGGTTGGGTGAAAAGCAGAGGATGTTAACCTTTAAAGCACTGGCTGGTTGTATCCCCCTTCCCTTCCCCCTTTTAACCCAAATCCCCAGCTTTTTCAGAAGTCTCTGAACACCTCCTCCCTTGACATGACACCCTCTGAGCCTCCAAGATCAGCTGGCAAGGTTGGCCCGTGGGGGGGTTATTCCCTTTCCCCGTTGCAGTGCGAAAGGGGGCTGGCCAACAGCAGAGCGAGCAGGTAAGGGGCACTTGGCAGCTTCCCCACCACCGCCTGGATGCTCTGGGTCTCCCCTGGGGCTGCTCCATGCAGGCATCTGCAGCTAGGGGCACGGGGGTCTCTCTTTTTGTGGGGGGGTCCTCTTCGTGTTACAGCCACTGAGATGCATTTCAAGCCTCCAGGCTGGCTGTTCTGCTTGGCTTTCTTTGAAATTTCCAACTCTTTGCAGTTAAATTAGAAATGAAAGAAAGCCTTAGACTTACTATTTTTTTTCTCCTCCAGGCAATGAGGTTTTTTTTTTTTTTTTCTTCTCCTGTTTTCCTTCAGGATTTTTCTTGTTGTCTTGTTCTGAACTGTGTAAATCTCTGGCCAGGACTTGCAGTGTCTGACACCTCAATTGGGCAGGTTTTTTGGGTTGTTTTTTTTGTTTGTTTTTTTTTTTTTTGCAGTAGCATGAGTCTTTCCATGCTGGTATCTGCACAGATGAGGAAGAAAAACTGCTTGACCACTGCTGGTTCTTCCCTTGTTGTCCTACAGCCCCCTCTCTTCTTCAATAGAAGCAGGTCCTTTCCTGGGGCTGTACATAACCTCTCAGCTGATGCTTTCCATCAGGCATTTTTTAAGCCGTTTGTTTATTTGGGCAAACCCAGATCTCAGACATCCTGTGGGTTTGTGTCATTCAAAATAAAACAAAAAAAAAAATCTAGTCTGAGTTTTAGCTGCTGTCAGGGGAGGAGATTAATCAGATTTACTCCAGATATTGGGTCAGATTAGTAACTGGCTCTGATTTGCAGAGTGATTTGAACTGGTAGTGACTTTGTGGCTGTAACTCTGTGCAGGGCATCATGTGTGCTGCTGGCCAATGTGTGCATACACTGGTACTCCCTCCCACTCTCTTCTGCACAGGGGTCAGCCACCGTCAGGAAAATAATATGGTCTTTTATCCCTGCACACTCCTGGCCTGGAGCTTTTGCCCAACCCTTTATGAAGGTGCAGGAGTTTAGGTGCACGTTGCTCCCACCTCCCCATACTTGTTTGATGGGCAGATTGGGGAAAAAAACACCCACCCCTCCAGAGCCAGCCTGTTCAGGGACAGTCTCCTGAGAGGATCCTGGGTGCTTTGCAAAGGCAGAGGGGTTTTAAATATTTAAAGGCCTGGACCATGGGGCTAGTCAGAACCAGAGCTGGGAGTAGTACTAAGAGGATAGATCAGGGGTGAGCATCAGGGGCTAGGCAAACAGCTATTCACCAAAGCGTCCCGGGGGAAAACCAGGAGCAACCGTCATAAACTCCGAAAAGGAGGTTTCAGACTGGATATAAGGAAAAACGTCTTTATGGCTCGTGTGCCCAGACTCTGCAATAGACTCCCAGTGGGGGCGGTGCAGGCACCTACCCTGGAGATGTTCAAAAGGAGACTGGATGCACACCTTGCTGGGGTGATTTGACCCCCGTTGTCTTTCCTGCCCAAAGCAGGGGGGGCTAGACTCGATGATCTCACGAGGTCCCTTCCAGCCCTCAACTTCTGTGAATCGGTTATATGATAGGAAGGAGCAAATTGCAGCTGTCTTCACTCGCAGCCAGCTTGGTGGGCGTGTGGGCTTCCCCTAAAGCAGCATTTCTCAACCCATGGGTCGTGGCCTAAAAGTGGGTTGCAAGAATCTATGAAAGGGGTGTGAACAAACTTGCAAAATGGATCAACAAAATAAAAATAGATTCTCCTTTAAAGGAGAAAAAGGTGGGAAATGGCGACTTTTCTCTTGCAGGTTGGCAGAGTTCCAAGGGGCTACTTGGGGCGCTCGAAATGGGTCCTGGTACAAAAAAAGGTTGAGAACCACTGCCCTGAAGGGAGCGCAGGTGGCAGGGACCTCCCTGCCCTTCCTCAGGTAGAGGCAGTGCAGCACTAGCTTGGCAACCCTGTGGATGAAGGCTATTGAGGGGTGCTCTGGGTCAGTATTGCCCCTGGCTGCCCTTGTGCTGCCCTGAGCTAGCTACTTTTGGGGTCATTTCTCTTCTTAGAGCACCCCTGGTCCAAGGCAGACCTTGCTGCTTTGCAGCAGTACAGCTCTGCCCAGGCTCTTTCCCCTCCTGCCCACTGCAGGGCCTTCTGCCAGGGTTTCTCCACTCCATCCTGGCACCCAGAGGGATGATTTTGGTGCCAGGTCCCCGGAGGCACAGTCCAGTGTTGTAACCCTCGTGATTCTGAAAATCACTGCCCGGGGAGGGGCTGTGACGCAGTTACCTTGGCTGGCTTTGGCCAACGTGTGCATGGGAAGGTGAGAGCAGGGTGTTTGGAAGCCTCCTTCAACATCACACAAGGGGACACGGTGAAGAGGAAATCTAATCAGGACTGCCAGCCAGGTCTTCCAGCGTCACAGTAAGCGATGCAGTCAAGTCTGGCTGCCTGGGCTCCTTTCCCAAGTTTGTCCTTTTGTTTCACTTCAAAATGTGTTCAGCATCTTGCTCCAGCCCGGTGTGATGTGCTACCTGCTTGGAGAGAAGGAGTTGCCAGGTCTCTTACGGCTTTCTTTAGTGGACTCAATTTACTCCCGTTTGATAAAAGCATCTTTTATTCACGGCCCTCGCATGCAACGCCAAAGCCCAGGGGAGACAGAATATGCCTGTTGAAGTAGCTAGGTGAGGAGAAAACTCCTAGAGGGCTCTCCCAGCTGTGCAGCGGTGGAGGAAAATCACAACGGCTGGAATTCACCCTGGGGTATATAGGTAATACCAAATCTAGCATCGCAGACGTCTCCGCCAAGTCCACGGGAGACTGAAGAGGCCTAGCAGTTGTAGCTACTATTTGTAGGGATGAATGTCAATCCATGATTGCAACTCAAAGGGATCCTGGAGGAAGGATTTTTCTGCTCTTCCCTGCTTGATTGGAAGCCTTCCCTTCCTGGAGGAAGAACAGGGCAATAAAGGCTGCAAGACGGGCCTGAGAGGATGTGGATGGGGATGAGTTTGACTTGGAGAACAATGGAAAAGGCAAATAAATGGATGGTGTGAAGGAATGGATAAGAGAAGATGATGTGGCAGAGGGAGAAGGAGGAAAGTGGTCAGTGACTCTATAGCACCGAGTCCCTTTACCATTACAGGGTCAATGCCACCTCTTCCCGTGGCTGGCAGGAGGGAGAAGGGAGATCTAGGTGCCTTATCAGGCTTCAGTGACTCTATGCAGAGATGGGTATGGGCAGCATCATTGCAGGGTGCTTCCCGGCTGCTCTGCGTGGTCAGATGGACATGGGGCAAAAAGGCACCCCAGGTGCAGCGGGGCAGTAGGGGAGAGCACCGCCGGCTTTCTCACAATACTAGGATAATGTTCTTGGTTTGCTGCAAAGGCTTTGGTAAGCCACTGTAGGGTCCAGCGCGGGAGAGGTATGTAAAGCAGGAGGCGGTTTGTGTTGGATTTGCAGATCTGGTAGCTGAAAGACTAGCAGCCGAGGGGGCAATCTGAGCGGGATGGGAAGGAGCAGTGCAGGGCTGAGCTGGGTAGGGTGGGATTTCCTTTTTCAGGTTCCTCTCAGAGCTGAGGCCATCTTTGCTTTTTCATTGTCTTTTTTTTTTTTTGCATTTCCTCTTGAGAGCAATTGTAGCTGGTGCATTTTCTGAGTGCCTCCTCCCCACTTCCAACATCCACACTCATCCTCCATTACTTGTCACAGCCGTGCAACTTGTACCCCATTGGGAAAGGGGTAGGAAAAATGGTCCAATGGTTAAGATACTGGCTTTTCACTTGAGAGACTTGGGCTCAGCTACAGGTATCCTAAGTCTGCAGAAAAGGACCTGGGGGTTAAAGTGGACAATAACCTGAATATGAGCCATCAGTGTACCCTAGGTGCCAAGAAGGTTAATGGCATCCTGGGCTGCGTTGGCAGGAGGGTTGCTGGCAGATCAAGAGAAGTGATTCTTCCCCTCTATTCAGCACTGGTGAGGCCGTATCTGGAGTCCTGTGTCCAGTTTTGCCCCCCCCCCCCCCCCACTACAGAAAGGACATGGACACATTGGAGAGAGTCCAGTGGAGGGCAACAGAAATGGTTCAGGGGCTGGGGGACAGGACTAGTGAGAAGAGGCTGAGGGAAGTGGGCTTATTTAGTCTAGAGAAGAGAAGACTGAGGGGGGATTTGGTAGCAACCTTCACCTCCCTGAAGAGTGTGTTCAAAGAGGATGGAGCTGGGCTGGTCTCAGTGGGGGCAGATGGCAGGACAAGGAGCAATGGGCTCCAGTTGCAGCAACAGACATTGGGGTTGGATATTAGGGAAAACTTTCTCACTAGGAGGGTGGTAAAACACTGGAACAAGTTACCCAGAGAGGTGGTGAAATTTCCATCTTTAGAGGTGTTTTAAGACCGGAGTAGGCAAATCCTTGGCTGGGATGGTGTAGTTGGGGCTGGTCCTGCTTGGAGCAGGGGGTTGGACTAGATGTGACCTCCTGAGGTCCCTGCCAACCCTCATTTCCTATGATTTGATTAAGTGTCTCCATTCCTGCATCCACTCCTGGGAAGCTGAGGAGATGAACCCTGCTCTGTGTAGGTTCTTCTACTGGCCTCATCACCATCGCAGTGTCTTGGCCCCCTTCCAGTATGGCTAACGAGTGCATGTCATCCTCTCCCCAGGAAGTGGTGTGTGTACAGCATCTTGATGGGAGCTGAGGTCTTCCAGGTGGCATTACTTTCATAGTTTCATAGTTTCATAGTTTCAGGGTCGGAAGGGACCTAATAGATCTTCTAGCCCGACCCCCCGCCAGGGCGGGAGAACAACAAAAAACCCTAAAAACAAAAACGGGACTCAAATGAGTCCAGCCAGGTAAGTATCCAGCCTCTTCTTAAAGATCCCCAGGGTAGGGGCCAGCACCACCTCCCTTGGAAGTTGGTTCCAGCTCCTAGCCGCCCTAACTGTGAAGTAGTTTTTCCGGATGTCCAATCTGTACCTGCTCTCCATCAACTTGTGCCCATTACTCCTTGTTATGCCAGCGGGGGCTAGGGGAAACAGCGTCTCCCCCAAACCCTTCTGGTTCCCCCTAGTGAGTTTATAGACGGTCACCAGGTCCCCCCTCAGCCTTCTCTTGTGGAGGCTGAATAGGTTCAGGTCCCGCAGTCTCTCACTGTAGGGTCTGCCCTGTTGTCCCCGGATCATGCGGGTGGCCCTCCTCTGGACCCTCTCCATGTTGTCCACATCCCTCCTGAAATGGGGCGCACAGAACTGGACACAATACTCCAGCTGCGGCCTGACCAGCGTCGCATAGAGGGGGAGGATCACCTCCCTGGCTCTACTCGAGATGCATCTGTGGATGCACGACAAGGTCCGGTTAGCCATGCCAACCATGACCTCGCATTGTCGGCCCATGTTCATCTTGGAGTCAATAATGACACCAAGATCCCTTTCCGCCTCCGTGCTCTCAAGTAGGGAGTTCCCCATCGTATAAGTGTGCTGCTGGTTCCTACTACCCAAGTGCAGCACCCTGCACTTGTCCGTATTGAAACACATCCTGTTCCTCTCTGCCCACCCCTGTAACCTATCCAGATCCTTCTGCAATCTCTCTCTCCCTGCTAGCGTGCTCACCTCCCCCCAAATTTTGGTGTCATCAGCGAATTTAAACAGGTTGCTTTCCACCCCAAGCACACTTGTGTGTGGCTTTGCTGCTCTTCTTGACTCATGGTTAAAAGGGTCTCATGCATAGGTTGCAAGTGAAATCAATGCTGTCCCTGGTGGGGACTGAGCGAGTCCAGCTTCTCTCTCTCCAGCAAAGGCTATCGACAGGCTGGGAATAACAGAACAGAACAAGACTGCTTTGTGTGGCTCGGCCATTGGGGCAACTCAAATCCCCAAGCTCTGAGAAATCATTTTAACCACCGCAGCCAGCAAAATGTCCCTGGCACCTGGACCCAGTTGCTGCGAGTATCCAAAAGCTTGACATCGGAGTAGCCGTGGGGGGTGGAACAACATTGTTTTTACTTTATGACGCGGGGATACTCATTAAGGGTGTGTGCTGCATGTCTCTGCAGCCTTGTCACATCCCCGTCTGGGGTGAACCATCTCAATTTGATTCTCCCACTATTACAACTGAGGATGAGATTTCAAACCTTCCTGTTACCAGCTGTTGTTAATTAGCAGTGATAACCAAATATAGCCACTTTCCTTTTAATATTCCTTTGGGCACCAGGCTTCCCGCCCCCCCTCCTCGGGGTCTCTGACTACTTCTGCTTTATTCCTCAGCGGATGTCATGATCCCCTATGATGTCATAGCTGTTCTGCAGGTGACTACTGTCAGGAGCTGACCTAAAGGCTTAATTTGGTGGCTGCAGCCTGTGCACGGGGTGCTGTCTTACACATCACTGTAGGAGAGAGGGTCTCCTTTCCAACTCAAGCTAGTTTTCCCCACGTTTCAGTGCTGCTAGGTGAAGGAGTTTGGACTCGTGGGTTATAAGTGAATGATCATCATATGCTTCCATAGCTTTGAACTGCTCGTTAGAGCAGTTGCCACTTACAATACCAGTTTCATTCATCAGTGCACCATTTCCTTGGAGGAAAAGCAAGGGGCTAAACACAGGAGATTGTAAAAATCTTATGCAATGTGCATGCCCTCTACAGCAAAGCCAGCAACCTGCAGCCATCCTCAGGGTTCCTAAGGAGGGCTGCTCTCAGCATATAATTAAGCTTCGTTGCTTTAATAAGCCATGTAGCCTCCAACCAAAACATATGCCTTGTTACTGTAGCATTTTCTATAACAGCAAGTAGGGCAGAATTGTGCCCTAAAAAAAAAAAAATTGAGTATGGAGCAGTGCAGATCAGCATCTTTGCAGCAAGAGCTGGGAGGTATCATACTTTATTTATTGTGGAAAAAGAAGCCATTAGAAGAACATTATTAAGACTGAAAGTCAAGGAACTGGAAGCCAGGAAATGCCGGAACTAATGCTTCCTGTACAACCTTAATTTGGCCCCCATGGGCTCATGCATTAGGACAGTCATTAGTTCTCCGATCGCACACTCTACTAGCTAGGGAACCCTTGTTCACAGCAGAAGATGGGCCTGATCCCGGGATCTGTTGGGGGTGGGTGATGAAGATGCTTGAGACTTGGCTAAGAACCTCTGCCAGAGTTGCGGGGCGTGGAGTGAATGAGGTGGAGGACTGTAGGGAAGGAGAAACTGATGGTCCCTTGGGTCAGGCTGTTGAGCGCTGCCATAGAGAACTAGATTCTCTCCCTGCCTCTACCCCACGGTTCCTATGTGATGCTGGATGTGTTGTTTAAAGCATATTTTATGTAGGCGGATGCTAATTGGGTGTTTCCCATTTCCTGGATACCTGACTTGATACCCTGGGGCCAGATTCAGAATGGCTGAGCATACATGGCTGTGGCTGAAGTCATTGGAAGTTGGGCTTGCAAAGTAAAAAGGCGACGTAACACTGAGCACTCTGAAAAATTGGGTTCAATGCATCTCAGGCTATGAGAGACTTTGGTCCTTACTGTGTCTCTGCCTCATCTTCCCATCTCTCTCCTCCAAAGGGTGCAATGGGGACACAGAAAACATTTGCAAAATGCTGCTACTATAGCGATGGCCATCAAAGCCCAAGGGGATAGTCATAACTTGGTCTTCTGAGCAGGGTTTGAATAAGGTCAGGCTCTCAGGGGCAGGGCAGGGCATTGACACTTTGTCTTCCAGGTGAGCACTTGGACCGCTAGGCAACTCTTCCACCCCACAGTGATGGAGGAGACACACTTTAGTTGCCAGGCTTGTGAAGGCCATGAGATTATGGGGCCTCTGGCATATCCTCACCTGCACTGATGCCCTGATCCTTACATGTAAAGAGGCACAGGGCGCTGCAGCGTCCACATGGCCCTTTCGCAAAGCCTCTCCGGTCCCAAAAAATCAGTTCATTCTCCGGATGAATGAACAGAAATGAATCCTGTTTGAAATAATGTCAGTGGAAGAGAACGTGGTCGCAGGATAATGGTCTCCTGGCACTGCGGGAAGGCGGAGGCATTCACTTTTTAAAGCAAATGACATTTGATCTTGTGACTATGAGTCTTTTGCGATGACTTTATTTCTGTTGCACCGAAGGATTGATGGAGGCATAATCATTGTGCCGGGGAAACTGGCTTTAGAGACTAGTCTGAGTTTATGGTGGTGTCTGTGAGGCAGCCCAGCACGTGCCTGTGGCTTGGGTACCGTCTCAGCTGGATGCTAGTCTTACGTTCTTGTGTCTAGTGAAGATCCTTGTTGTAGTTGCCAGATTTCTTACTGCAGTTCTGTCTAGTTTCAGCTGTTCCTGTGTTTGTGGGTGGTGCGTAACGCATTATATACTGAAAATATTAGGGAAAGGCAGCAGAAAAACAGTGAAAAAATTCCCAAGCAAGGCAATCAATTATTTTTTGCTACTTCCCCCCCCTAAGGTGTGAGATTTCAGAACACAAAATGAGGGGAAAGTTCCATGGAAACCTTCCTTATTACCCTCTGCTCTGTGCCCCCACGAATGTGTATATTTTTGCTTTATTGTCACAGCAGTACACCCTCATTCTTTCAATTACAGGATTAGAGCCGTCGTCTAATGAGTTGGCAGTTGGATCTCGCTGGATTTTTCTTCTGCTTAAGTATTTCTCTGGCTGTTTCACTCTTTGCTCTTGCATTTCATCATGCCCTCACTGGGTGACTTTTACCCCTGCATGGAGGGGTCACCATAACCCTGTTGTGGGTGAAGTTGGTCCTATTTGTGGCAGGCATGTCCCATTCAATTCCTTTTAGTTTCAAGTCCTGTTTCTGCAGAGTCATGTCCCTTTCCTTCCGCACTGTTATGCTTGCTCAAACAGCCTTTTAGCACCTGTTCTCTCCGCTTTCCCATAGGAATTCCCTCTGCCTTCCTGAATTTCCTCCTCGGCTCCCCTTTAGTCCAGGGAACACAGCTATATTTCTTCTAGAGTCTGTGAATTAAATACGCCCTTCATGTCCGTGGGATCCATATGCCCGTTGTACTTCTGTGCAAGATATGGGGAACCCAACGGTTCTTGACTTTGGGCCTGAAGGAACTCTACCCGTATTTGATCTCCTCAAGCTGTCAGGCAGATGTCAAAAAGCCCGAGGGTGGATCGATTCAATCTTTGCAGCTTAGTTGAAGCTGTACAGATAGAACCGACAAGCAAGTGAACAGACATTCATTTTTGATTCTGGAAATGCAGCCACATGGCTGTAGTGGCCAGGCCAGAAGCTGTTGGGCAGAGAGCTTGGCCCAAGGTTAGCCTGCCCACCCTGGTGGGGGGGCTGCAGGGTAGGTGCAAAGCATCCTGGGATGCTGGAGGATTGTGAGTGAACTTGAATCTGGAGGAGATCTGGATAGAAGTTCAATAAACCACTTTAACCTAAATCAGTTAAGTTTGATAAGGTTGGTTTTTAAACCAGTTTCAATTCTGAAAGAGGTTTACGTGCACTGAACTCCTGTTGTGTTACAGCTTTGAACCAGTTTCTGATGACTTATACTGGTTTATGTGCCATTTCTGTCCTTAGCCTCTATCATAACAGTGGGTTGATTCTGTTTTTGGTACATTTTTCATTTAGATTTTATGCCCGATAGGGTCGTTTCCAGCTTGGCCTGTTTGTCCGTTTCAAATTAAAAACCCGAAAGCAAATGAATGTAAAAAAGGAAGCAACCCCTTTAAGCTTGAAACAAAACAAACATGCACAAACGCAAAATAAATTACAGGATTTTCAAAGGACAAGTGGTTATAGTGTAGCAGCAAAGCATATTCAGCGCGTCTTGGGAATACTAAATCCATTATTGTCATTTTGTTGTTTAGAGAACAGCTAATGAGGAAATAGTGCCCCGAGATCTCTGATTGTGTTTCCCAAGGTAGAGATTCAAACTGCTGCTGCAGCACTTCTCTTCTTTTTTGATAATGTGTAAAATAAATAAAGCTTTGAAATTAAAGTTAAGTTGGGAACTTTCCAAAAGATTCTGCAAAGTAAATTCCGATTAAATGAATCTCCCTCTGTAATAGACCATTGGCATGAAAGCAGCTATGAATTCACCTAAATGAAATTCTCCTATGGGCTCAATAGCCCGGGACCTGGATTTTTCCATGTACACTTGTAAAATAACTGTGGAAATTCTGCGCTGGTGAAATAACTATGGAAAATTCCATCGAGCGAATGCTCGGTAAAGAACATTGCAGCATAAAGCAATTCAAATACTAAAAAAAAAAAAAAATCCGTTGGCACTAACGTAATGGTTATGACTGTCAGTATCCTAAAATAAAAATTGGCCTTTCGATGGGAGCTGTAGTGAAACCTTTGAAATATCCTGTTTCTGAATCCAGTCCCAGGTTTCCAGAACCAACCAGGGGATGCTTTTGATGAAGTAGTTCTCGGAGGTCGCTAGCGAGAACAAAACTTTGAGCAGGGCTCGTGGCCAGGGGATGCATCATGGTAGAATAACGGCGCTTTGAGGTGGAAGCAGAAAGGCTTGTCTACACTTGGGAGTTTACTGGACCAGCCACTCTGGAGCATCTGTATTGAACGCTCTTGTCCTGGGGTTGCCGTGTTGGGCAACTCATCCTGTAGAAGATAGAGGCGAGATGATGAGGCAAGATGATGTAGAGGCCCCTTGGCCTTGAAGTAGAAGGTGGAGGCAAGATGCTGAGAAGCCCCTTGGTCTTCTACGTTGAAGTTGACCAACGGGGCCTTACCCTTGTAAATCGGTTATAGGAAGGCAAGGAGCTAGCCCAAGTTTGCTTGACTCCCAGACTATAGGCCAGGATGAGAGTGGTGGCAATGCTGGACCTGTGGGGAGCCTTGGGCCGTGTGAGCTAGATCGGGTGTGCAGGGTGGTGCAGGGCCTGATCCTGGGGTGTGGGCCTGGGCAGAGGTGGTGCTGGGCCCCAGGACCTGATCCTGGTTGAGGCTGTGTGGGCCCTATCCAGGTGTGCAGGGCCAGGAGGAGGCAACGCGGGCCCTGATCTTGGTGTGCAGTCACTGACTTTTATTTTTGCTGGGGGTGGGGGTGCTAAGATGATGGACATGTGGACAGTTTTACACATTTCAGCTGACAGTCCTGTTCCCGAGGGGAGCCCCCCATGTACTTGGCTCGATCTGGTCCTACACCACTCCTTTGGCCCACAGGGCTAAAAGACTGAGCATCTTCAAGCTAGCCCTGGCAACAAGCGGTGTGCTGGCAGGGTTTGCTGGGCAGGCCTCTTTGTGCTTTAAGCAACTCTCCTGGTGCTGGAAGGATTCAAATTTACATATCTACATATGCACACAGTGTAGTCGGTACCCTGTACCGTCTAAAATGTTCTGCTTCCTATTTCAATAGGAAAATGAGGTGGTTGTGTGCATTGCACGTGCCTTGGCAATGTATTGATTCGTAGGTTAGGGCTGGAAGGGTTTCTTTTGGGAAGAAGCACCGCTTTGTGCTTTCACAAGTGATGTGAAACCCGTGCTCCGGTTCAGTTCAGGGCTGACTATCTGGTTGCCGAAGGCAAGGTGAAGAGTTGAGTGAAAAGTGTGGTTTTAGGTTCTTGTTCAGTGACGGCACATGCCTGCTGCACTGGATGTGTAGAATCAGGTCAGTGCATTAATCCCTGAAGAAACAAAGGAGCCGATGTGCTTTTCCTACCAGCAGTGTTGATTTATTAATATCTGTCTATATCTCTTCTTTCATGTAATGACTCTTGACTTAAGCTGTGAATAGTCCCATTGCATTATGTGCTTGTCACTGTTATAATTTATATAGCGATGGGAGGGTAACTAGCAAAAACACAGCGCAGACCGTGTAGCTGGAGAGAAAATACAGTATTATTGCTCATTGAAAGCTGAAATGCGGGTCATGAGTTAATTACTTTCTGACCCGCACAGCGTAATTACCTGGCAATCTTCAGGAACCTACAGTTACAGTTTATTTCCAGGGTCCTGGCTAAATAAAACCTCTTTCCTTACAATGCTAAGCAAAGTGAAAGCAAACACAATTTCCCCAGCTGGCTCTTGCAACCGGGCCAGGGTGGTATGTTTGTAAGGCCCGTCATGAATCTAGGACTGACCCCAAATATTGACAGTGAGGTGCTAAAAGAGGAAGAAAATGCTAGGTTGTCCAAGCCAGATTCACTTGTTCACTCCAGCATGTTGACATTTTGTCGGCATCTACTTGGAGGTATTTTGCAGGCTGCTAATCAGTCCTGGGCACGAGCGTGAACTGCATCCGACTGGAGGGCCTGGTGGCAGTGTAGTGGGGCAGCTCCTATAAAATACTGCAGCATTGCAACCTCCAGAGGAAGGTGACTAGTCCCCACTGCCTTGTGGGCACTTTTTGGTTGGAGAAAGACTAAGGACCATCACCTTGGCAGAAACACGCCCTTGCCGAGGCATTCGGCAGTCAGCAGTAGCTCCAATCTGTTGCTCTCTGCCAGCAGCTATGACCATTGAAGCACTGAAAGTCTGGACTCGGTATGGCCTCTGGATCCTGTCTGTCTTTCTAAAGGGAGGGTGGTAGGGCTTGGGCAGCCTCCACTCCTCCATACTTTTGCCTAGGCGTATGCATCAAAGGTCTTGATGTGATTGTAGACCTCTTACGTGTACACCATGATCCAGAGGATCAATGGTTGCCTGTTATTTGCCCGGGGCCTGGATTTTTCCACGTATGCTTGTAAAATGAGGATATTTTACAGGATTCTGGCATGATGCATCTACAGCAGGGGCTTCCAGGGGTGCCAAAAACTTCCAGCAGCTGCAAAAGACATTGGAGATGATATGCCCCGAAATACCGAAACGGTAGAATTACCTAACGCTTGGATTTGTCCCGTCGGCAGCATTATGGCACATCAGCGCCTCCACCCAGTTGCGCTCTTTTCAGTTCTCCAAAAATCTCTGCTTTCACATGCTCTTGCATAAGTCTCCGTCTGTTGTGGGGATGCAGGCGATCTGAAAAAAAAGGTAACTGAGGCAGTCTCCAAGCAGCCTGGAGCTGCAGCTGAGAGAGCTGCGTACTGCTGCTTGCCGGTTAATTCAGAAGCCGAGCGGTGATTTTTAGTGTCAGAAGGCACAGGTATAGACTAACTAAATAAGACAAGCTTTTGTGAACCCACCTTCACTTTATCAAATGCTGTGAAAGGACAGCATTGTGTGGAGCAGGTGATGAGAAGACACGAGGGGGCCCGGGGAGTGCTGTGAGAGGCATGCAAGCAAAGCACCCATAGGAGTAAAAGGGCCACCAAAACTAATCCAAGTAGCAGGATACGAATGTGTAGACCCCCTTTAACCTAATACTTCATGCAGTGCACAATTTCCCGGTCGAAGTGGTTTTAAAAAATTGTTCTGCTTGAGAACAGCAATGCTGAGGCCGGCGCTGGGAGGTTGAAGTGTTGTGACACGGGCTTTTGTGTCTTTCTGCAGCGGATGTCACATTTGTGGACGTTCATTCTTACGTGTCAACATTGCCCCATCTGCCCCATGTAGACATTCGTGTTCACCCTGGTAACTATTTCATTCTTTATGGTAGGGAGGGGGAAAGAGCCTCCCAAAGCTGCGCGGTTTCCGGTGGGCGACATCGCACTTTGATGTCACGAATGGGTGGCATTTTTGGAGATACTACTGCTTATTCCCCATTGATTAAAGAACCCAGGGATCCTTGCAGACCCATATTCAAAGGGGAAGGAGATGCTTAGCTCTGTAAAGATTAGCTGAGCCCAGGCACGGTGGCTGGAGCTTATGCAACAGAGACCATTTGCATTCTCCCTGCATGCGTTGCCACGGCCCGGCCTCATAAAAAATATAGCACGTAGGTGACTAAAGCACCACGCTCCCTACATCAGTCGCTCCAGACCCAAGGCCAGCACCTTGGAATTTGCATGTAAGCCACCGAAAGTGAAAGTCTTTGCAGAGAAAGTTTGACTGAAAGCTGCAGGCTATTAAAGCAAATTCGGAGACTTCAGCATGCAGTGCCGGGGTGACCTCCTCCGTGCCAAACATATTCAGATGGTGAAGTATCGTATCGCACATGCCCCAATTCACTCACAGGACAAACTAGGATCATTTATCTTCTGGAGTGAAAGGAACAGCATGCAGCTTTCGGAGCCTGTTGGCAGTGGAAATATCTCGGTGTCGGGCATCTCAAGGAAAGCCCTGCCCTTTTATGAACTTCCTGATTTTTTTTTTTTTTTTTTTTTTTTTAAGCAAAGAAAATTGGCCTCCTCTGAAAGAGGCTTGCTGGAGAGTTGCCTTTGTGAAGGCAATGTCCACGGTTGCGAAACGGCTTTTGTCTCCATTTCTGAGACGCTACAGGACGTGAACTGTGCTGGGTGTTTTCCCATCGTGTCAGCGGAGGGGGTTGTGTTTCCCCATGCGAGGAGGAAACCTCGGCCGTTCTCTAGCGAAGGGCAATATTTCCCTGTCTGCAGTTGTTCCCTGCATTGTTCGGTTTAGAGATTGTGTTTCTGGCTTATCTCGCTGGCACTGAACGGGTATTGTGGAAAAACTGAGTCACAGGCATAGAGACGGATAGCAAACCTATGCTGGCGCAAGGGATCTTTGAACGAGGGTCTTCTACCTCCAAGGCTTTTGGTCTAATTACTGCGTAGTCATTTCTAAGTACTCTTTGCCAAATGAAAATCCAAAATGGGTATAAACCCTCTTGCTCCATGACATAAACCAGTGACTAGTGGTTTGCAGGGAAAAGACATTTTTCTCGTGGCGGTGCTGTTGTAAAATTGTTCACGATGTATTTTTTTTTTAAACGCCTGGGCTGCTGGAGACAGAAGCAGTCCATTCGTTCCAATATTATGCCTGGGCCGTTCTTGCACGGAGGCATCTTTGCCCACCACCCCTGCCTGCACCCGGAAAGAAAAGCAAGCAGCTAATATTCACAGCTCCACAAACAGATTTCCAATGGCTCCTGGCATCCGAGAGGCTTATGTATATTAAGAGATGGAGTCTTGTACCACCCGAATGACCTTAAATGCTCTTGTCCTGTATGATGGGGAAATGCGCACAGAGGCAGGCACTGCTGGAACCGGAAGCCCCCTTTCTCCCGAGTCCCCGTCTTGTGCTTTAACCGCTAGGTTGTTCTTCCTCCTAGCAGCAAAATCCTCCTCATACTCATATGATGGCTGGTTTTAGGGGATCCCAACTCAGTCAGGCTTTTGGCCTATTTAAGGCCAAGGGAACAAAAATATCACTAGTTGCAAGTTTGCGGGATTGTTTTTAATCGCTCTCCTCCTGCTGCATTCAACATCTGAGGCTGCAAAGCTTGGGGGAATTCCTGTTAAGTGCCCGCGGTCTGCATTTAGTACGAGGAATGGCAGCATAGAAAATGGGATGAAAATAGAGCATTTACGCTGCGTATCTGCAACAATGTGCTGGGGAGAATATGCAAGCTATGATTTGCTGAGTGCAAATATGACTTTTTATTTCCAAAAAAATAAAAGGAGTGTTATTGTGCATTTGCTTGGGACGGAGGAGAAGAAAAAAAACATCGTGGCCTATTTTTGAATTTGTGTGGTGCCGACAGTTTTCAGACCAAGAAAACAATTCATTACGGAGCTGATTGGATTAGACTAAGGTGATTTATTAGGCTGTGTGGGAACTAAAATCTTTGCTAGGTTACAGTGGAGATGCTGAGCTCTGAGACAGGAAAGCAGCTTGGCTAGGACATGGAGACATTGCAACCCTCTTGTTTAAATCTCTGTGCAGATCACCATGGAGACATTGCAACCCTCTTGTTTAAATGTCTGTGCAGATCCCCCAGCCACTTCTTTGCATTTACTGCTTGATTACCTAAGCTCCAAGCCACTGTTATGGAGACAAAAGGGCTCTCCATCAAGGCAATGGGTGTCTTCACAATAGGAAACAAAGGTTGCAATGCAAGGTTCCCCTTAGTGCTTGGATAGTCGTCTAAATGTAACCTATGCTAATCCTTATCTTGATGCGTGGTGATTATCCATCCACATCACTGCTTGCACACTGGAGTGAAAATACAACCTTAAGCCTCTTATCTTTTTAATGAAATGTGCAATGGGCTGAGACTTATTTTCACTTAATAAAACAAAAAAACCCCCCAACAACGGGAAAGCCCAAATCAGGGAGACCTGCCTTGGAGAACAAATCACCAAAAATCAAACTGGGGGCAGTTTTTGGCTGGATATAGGACACCCTTGCCTTCACCTGAGTCCTGAAGTAGAAGCAAATCCCTGCTTATCTATGCAGTAGAAAGCAGGCTGGATTTGCACCTTGTAGACAAACTCAGAGATGCATAAGCTTTCATAGGAGGCAGATTACTTCATCAGATAGCTTCAAGTAACTGCCCATGTACCTGCTTTTTGCTCTGTGGCAAATGAAGGCAAACTCATGGTATACTAATGAAAAGGGGGTAAAAACCTCGACACAGGCAGAGCTGATGCACGGTCAATCCCTCAAAGACACTCTCATGGACCCAGAGGAACAGACTTCCACCTTGAGCTTTCTCTGTGCAAAAATCAAGTTTATTTTCTACCTATTGGGACTTTTTACCATCTTTAATTTTCCCAGAGCCCAAACGCTTGCAGAAAAAGATCATTTTTTTTCATGATTTCTTAGTTGGTCTAATAAAAGGTATCATCTCTGAACCAAGAGTCCTGGAGTTTTGCATTTTTCTGGCAAATTCCTGTGATTTATGGAGTCATTGGTAGCAATGCAAGGTTGTTATTTTCTCTGTGGATCTGCCACTAGAGGGGGATGGGAATACATGGTTTGCTGTGGGGATTCACAGCATAGAAAATTTCAGTCCAGTCAGTCACCAGTGGATAAAATAATAAGCATAGGGGAAAGTCTTGCACTAGAAAGGGCCTCAAGTGTCGGCATTGCTACCTGTACGGGCTGGCACGTACCCGTTAACAGTGCCTCTGCTTCCTGAACGGAGTATCTGAATGGAGTTCCTTGTGAGACCTCTTGGACCTTGTCTGCTAAATAAATCCTGTGTTGGCCCAAGGAAATGGCTCTCATGGCCCAGCTGGGTATTGAGAATCAATACAGCTGCACTTTCCTTGTGTGAGCAGAGGAAGGGAAAGCCACAGGGACCAAATTGCTTTGCTCCGCTGGAAAAGGCCACTGCATTAAACAGTGGGCGTCCCCGAGTGCGTGGAATAATTGCCAAGGCATTAAGTGCCTTAAGTTCAGGTAACTCGGCATTGAATTTAGATTTTGTGAGATGTTTATTGCGCGCTGAGTGAATCACGTTGATTCGACAATGAATGGGCTATTTATAATAAGCGCAGATCTGATTTCATAGAGGATGTGCCTCAACCAAATCAAGTGCCGTTTAATTAACGCGAGGAAGTGTCTGAATTAATTTTCATTGGCTGGGTCTTTTGGGCGATGGCATATCCGTGTCTTTATTCACTCAAATCCTAATTGTGTTCATTTTACCACCATAGTCTAATAAATGGTAATTGGTATAACGGGTGTAGTAGTGAAGTAGGTAAGGTGGGTGTCCCTTCTCTGGACAGAATCACAACTGCTCAGGTGCCTCCGTTGTCCTGGTTTATTAACCTCTGAGATGCTCCATGAGCTGATATCCCCGTGGCCTTGGCATGCTGCACAGTTGACAACGACGACGATCTTCTGTGGTTAAGGAATTTGGGCGATTCGGGGGTATTTCAGTGTGTAAAGGGGGAAAAGGGCACCTACCTGAGTGCTCTTCTGCACTAGGCTTGAGTTCTTGGGCACCTCACTAAAATTAGCCTTGCTATGTTTTGTGGCGTTAATGGTGGCCATGGACCACCGGTCTGGGGAAAGCCCACAGGTTCACTAAGCACTTCTCATTCAGGTGAAAGAGCAATTTAAGTACCTGACAGTGCAGTGGGATCCAAAATAGTTGAAGCCACCACCAGGGTTGACCAGCCTACCGAGGCTTGAGCAGAAGCTAAGTTGTGTGGGTCCCAGGGTTTACCGAGGCAGCGACTGTCCTAGGCTTGGGCAGTGGCTGGCTGTATCTACATGCATCCATCAAAAAGCCAAGTCTGTTTGTGGGCACAGCATTTACTAGAGTGGCAGACCTGGTTTCTGGATCTGGAAAGTGACTGCTGTTTGTGTTCCCCTGCGTTTGGGGAAAGAGAACTTCTGATCTGTCCTTGCAAATAAATAGGATTGCACCAAAGAAGCACCTGCCTCATGTAAGTGATTTCCCCTCCTCATTGAGATAACCTAGCAAGGTCCCCGGTATTGTCCAGCTTCCCTCTTCCTTGGTCATTTTGAGGCCAAGTGGATGCATGTTTGAAGTCTAAGGATGCTTTCTTACCATGACCTGCCTCTGGCTGCCAGAAAAGCCCCCGGCAGACAATAGCCATCCCCATACAGTGCTACTCAAAGGCTCTGCTGCCGAGCACAAAGGCACTGATGAGACCTTGGCGGCAGCCTGCACACCCAAGTCTCCAGGTGCCCGGAGGCTTGGGTATGTTTCTACATTTCATAGATTCATAGATGTTAGGGTCGGAAGGGACCTCAGTAGGTCATTGAAAGCTTGCCAAGAAGAGTTTTTCCAACTATTTGAGTTGGCCTAATAAAAGATATCAGATTTACCCAAAGACCCTTGTCTGCCTACGTCCTTCGACCAACACAGCTGCAACCTATACCCCTGGCACCAGGACGGGGGCACACACAGCACAGTCCCTCATGGCCAAGTGATGGGCATTTATTTCCCACTTAACAAAAGAAAAGGCAGGGAGGGGAAATTCAGACTTGGAGAAGCTGGTACTTAAAGATGGCTTATACATGACTTAGGTGGGACTTCATGGGCGAGCCGTGGGTTAGCCATTCTGAGATGGATCAGGAAGAGGAAAATGAGGCAATCTGCCCAGAAGAAAGCTAATCTTGGGTTTAATTCACAATCTCCTCCTCTTCAAAGGAGTTGCTAATAAGTGTTTGTCTTTGCTTTCCCTCCCACTCCTTTCCCCCAGGAGCTGAGGAGAGCGGCAGACAGCACTGATCACAGGAGCAAAATTGTAAAGGAGAGAACTCCCCAGTGGCAGCCCTTCAGTCTGCCTGGAGAAAGGGCAATTTGTGTTAATAAGACAAAACTGTGGTGGTTAATACTAATTGTAGAGATTGAGGGGAGGTGCTGTGTGAGGGACCGAGGGGGACGGAAGAAGGCTGGAGTTTGTTTGCAACACTTGCTTTCATTGCAGCAGGAGGTAAAGCAGCCAGCTGAGCGAGCTGTGCCTTTCAAGTCAAAGAAGGGCAGTTTGGCCGGTCATGATTTCCAGTTAAGAAGTGAAGGTAGGTAGCAGTTAAACTTGCCCTATCTCATCTCTGTTCCTGCTGGGAATGGTAAAGATTGCTGAATTTGGATTGTAAAGGGAGAGGAGTTTGAAGGAGAGTGACTCAAAGCCAATGAAAGTAGTGTTGTAGTCTTGAAGAAAGGAGACAGGCCCGTGGTTATCCCAAAGTAGAGTTGCCTGGGACTAGCCCTGATCCTGCTGCTACAGCTTTGACTCATTGTGGGGCCCACATTTTATCCCATGGAGTCTGGAACATGATGTCTGCTCCATTTTGAAGCCCTCGGGCTTTGGCTTGGATGCCTATGGGCCTTCCTGACCAGGGGTGACCTGGGATGATAGCCACGGGTGCGAATGCTGTCCTGAGGCTTAAGTATCTGTGCAAACAGGTTACATCTTAAGGTGCAAAATTTCACCGAGTGTTTTGTTTCGAAGCTGTTTCGACACGTTTTGAGCTTGAAACAGTGAAATCGAAATGAAACAAAAAGCTTCGAAACGAAACGAGGGCACTCGAAACGGTTCGAAATTTTCAAAACGTTTGGAGTTTCAAACCAGCCCAGTGGCAGGAGGCAGGGGAAAGCCAGGGCTCTGCCCATCTCCTGCCGCCGGGCTGAGCTCCTTGGGGCTGCAGAGCCGCTCAGACCGCAGCCCTGGCTTTCCCCTGTCTCCTGCCACCGGGTCGGATGACGGGAGGCTGCCACTGCTGCCTGGGGTTTGTAGGCTGTGCCCAGCACCGGTCCCAGGTGGTAGTGACAATCTCCTGTCATCCGGCATGGATCTGGGCGCCTGCAACCCCGGGAGGAGTCCAGCACAGCCCCGCAGCCCTCCTGGGCGTGTGGGCCCCTGGATCTGCGTCGGATGGCAGGAGGCTGTCACTGCCAGCAAGTGCCATGAGTTTTGCTTTTTGCAGTTTGAGGTGCAGTTTCTGAGAAACCTCTGCACCTATCTCCTTGAAACTTGGCAGGCTTCATGCCCTCAGAAGGGTAGCTACCATCCCTGCATTTTTCATCCGAATCAAGCAAGAAATGACGGTCATTTAGGCATTTTCATGATTCCCCATCATAGCCTATGGGTGAAACATCAAAGTGTGTTGAAACAGGGAAATGGTTTCAACGAAACAGGACAGTGCCCTGAAACAAAATGAAACGACGAAACGAAACGCTGTCCCTTCGAAACGGTGAAAGGGATGTCGAAACGAAACGAAACGATGGTGTTTTGTGCAACCCTAATCTTCATGCTCCCTAGAATGCTTCAGCATGACCTATAATTGGACCATATGGAGTATAAATGTGGATATTTTACAGGGAGAGCCAATATTTTGTTAGTCTTTGTCATTTTGGTTAAAAAAAACATGGATGGTGCATTGTCGACAGTGCGTTTGTGTTGGAAGGAGCTGGTTTGGAAAGAAACTTGGTCTGCGTGTGAGCTGGGAGTTTGGTATTCGGCATGGTGAGAACAGCAGCTGTTCGCAGGTGCCAGTGGGTGGCTTGTCCCAGCGTATCCTGGCATCAGCTCCATCCCAAGCAAGAGGTGACAACTGCTGCACGTCTCCAGAGTTGAAAGCCTCCTATCAAACACTGGAGTATCTGGTTTTGGCTAGGATGAGGATGGAGAGTGCAGTGTGACCAGACATCACTTTTTCATCAGTGATATAGGTGTGTGTACTTGGAGGTTTATCATAAACCTTGTCTGTTTTAGGGGAGAAATGTGTAGAGCCGGGTTCTTGGCTGGCGTCACGATAATGCAGCTGGATCCTTAGCTGACGTGCATTATGTAGTGTGTAAAAGTCAATGGTGCTATGTCCATTTATTCCCACTGAGAACATAGCTTTAGGGGATGGCGTGAGAGAAGTTTGTGCTCTCGAAAAGGTTTCTTAGGGCAGCAGAAGATCATGACAACTGCTGGAAGCATATGTCACAACCTACCGTCACCGCTTAGCTGGGGTTGCCAGTGTTTTAGTGTCCATTAGGACGTGGAAATGCAAGAACCCCAGATGGGCAGGCCACAGGAACGTGAATGATTGGGACAGGATTTACTGCAATGCTTCCAGCCATTTATGGCTGTTTTATATGTGCAGCTGGATTTTCCAAACTTGAAAGCGGTAAATGACAGCCTTTTCTCTTCTTCTTGTTCATGTTTATCAAGCGGATGGCTGCATGCATCAAGAAATCCTAATTACACTTAGGCACAGTTCCCACATACATGCACCAAAGTGGATTTAATTACTATCGGCCATTAGGGCCTTAGAATGACAGGCAAGGATTTTCTCAGATTAGGCTCAACAGGTGACATTCAATTACCGTCCGCTGGGGCGGGGGTGACGGCGAGGAGCCTGACTGGGTTTTAAATGAGGACAACGAAGAGACTCATGTTTCTAGAGGGATAAAGGAGAAGGAGATGTCTTCAAGTGTGGAAGCGCAAAACACTTAGCATTTCCACGTGCTTCCAAGTGCGTCCACTCTCCGGCACTTCCTGTCCCCATGGTTTCCTGCAAGCTGTCGAGGACGTCAGCGTTCACGGCAAAAGGTAGCTGTCTTTCAATGGTAGAAAAAGCACCCTCTTTTTGAGCTCGGTCTTGAAGCAAAGCAGAAGCATTCAATACCCGATGGTCCTGCATTTCCTCTTAAGTTCAAATCCATTCTTAGGTCACAAATAATATGAATCCTGCAGTGGACTTGCAATTTGTGTTCAGCAAACCGCCACAGAAGGCTGTAGATTGTACCCCGGGTCTGCTGCATTGAAATGCTTGATCAAAACTAGTGCAAGGTGCTAGTGCAAAGCTCTGCTTTACGTAGGTACAGTGCATCTGCACTAGGTTTTTGCACTGGTCCAATATAGAGAAGCTCACTGTTTGCCTGGAAGACCATGCGCCAAACCACCGGGGATGTAGTCGGTCAAGCTGGAAACACGGCAGCAAAGCTGTGAAGTGGGGGGCATAGCAGGGTGCCTGAAAGTGCAGAACTGAGGTGTATTCCCATTGCCCAAAAATAAGGGAAACTTCCTTAGTGCTTGTCTGTGCAATGCCTGAATTAAGCCAGTGTTATCAGTTTTATCCTCCTGATTCCCTCGCTCTCATGAGCCCTGAATTTGATTTCCATTTCTTTAAGTAAGTGTGATAAAAAAGATGACAGGAGATATTATTTCTAAAAGGGGCCCCATGGGCAGACGGTGAGATGCCAACTCCTCACTAGATTAATGCAGGGAGGTTTCATATCAGGCGCTTAGTGTCTCCTTAGATGATAAGAATTTTCTGTTTAAACATAAAATTTTATATATATATATATAAACACCCCCTTGCTGGTGAAGCATCTCGATATTCCATTATTATAAGAGAAGATGGATATGTGCTGCATTTCATTTGACCTTTAAATTACCTTCATCTTATCAGCTCCCCTTATCAGCAGCTCTTTAGAGAACAGAGCCCTTACTTGGAATTAATAGATTCCCTCGTTGTGAGAATGTGACACAGACATTGTGAATACCTCGGCCGGCGTGTATGCCTCAAGCAGAGATAGCATCGGTGTGAGCAGGCATGCAGGTTGGTAGGAGGGATGGTTTGTGGGGATTTTCCTGTTCCTTCTGATCCTCTTTTGCCTCACTCATTGGTAGCAGAGGCCTCCCAACCAACACCGATACTGCAGAGGGGTGGAAACCATCTTATTTTCTTGCCATCTTATTTTCTTCTTTCCTTTCTGATATTGCCGAAGGGAAACCAGAGTGCAAAAGCGTCAGGAGGAGCAGAAGGGATTCTCTGCTGAATTGCAGAGAGAAAGGAGATGGTCTAGGTCCAGTGATGGCAATCGGTCAAAGACCAAGGCGTGTGAAGAGGTTATCGGGCTACAGGGATTGGTGGTGAATGATACGGGAGGTTCATTTATGGAGGTGCCCAGCACTGCTTTATGCTGCCAGTGGTGGGTAAGACCGACTGATTTTAGCAGTCAAGCTTGGCTTGTAGAGAACAGGCGGCAAACCCTGTGCAAAGATTTGGGTTCGCAGAGGTTCAGCCAAGTCTCCAAACCTCCAGGAGAAGCAAGCACGTGTTGTCTTGAGCACCGATTCATTTCTCATTGACACCAGATCTAAACCCACGTGTGTGTAAACTGGTCGGCGAAAGGCACACACACTGGGGGGATTCTCCTTTGGAAAGGAGACACGACCTGAGCTAGGAGCTGCGGGTGTAAGTCGCAATCCCACTTTATGGACACGGCTCAGGGATCAACTCAAACAACACTTGAAATGAAATCCAGCCATGTGGCCAGCTCTGTATAGAGCCCCAGGATGATGGCTCCCAGCCTGACATCCTATCCCCCAAAACCATCTTTCTTTCCCATAATCACATTAGCTTTTGTTTTCTGTGACCTGGGCTATATGAGCCAGCTGGCGTGTCCCACGTGGTAGGGACAACAGTGTTTGCTGTTGGCAAGATCTCGGGGGGTTTCTAGAGGAGGCTTCGTTATTTCGGTGCTGCTGCTGATTGACCTTTTGTTACATAATTAGCAGCGAGCGTGTCCACGGATTTTGCACTCTTTGATACGTGGATCGTGCCCTCTGCGTTCCTTGCCTGATGGCTGGTCTAGACATGGAGAGCTGGAAGGGACCTCAGGACAACATCTAGTGGGACCCCTTGGCGGGGGCAGACCAATCCTTCCCAGATCAGATGTGCGTTTGTCTAACCTCTTCTTCAAAACTTCCAACAAAGATTCCCAATTACCCCTCTGCAGCCTGCCCCAGTGTTTTACCATCCTAACAGGAAGGGCTTTCCCATGCCCCTAATGTCCAATCTCAAATCGTCGTCTTCTCCTTCCCTCAGTAGTCACAGAAAACAATTGATAACCATCCTCTTTGTACTAACTTTGGGTGTATTGGAAGACAGCTGCCCTGTCCCACCTCGGTCTTCCCTTATCTGGATAGGACCAGTCCACATCCTTCAGTCTTTCCTTATAGACTCAGTTTTCTCACCTCTAAACATTATTTCTGTCTAAGTTGCAATCCATCCTTGTATTTCCGAAATGCAAAATTCCAGCTTGGAGCTGCCAGGAGGTGATGAATTGGCAATGTTTTCTTCCTTTTGTTTCTTCGTTTTAATTTTTTGACTGAGCTGCATGTTTATGTAGCAGAGGGTCATTAATCCAACTCTCCCTCCCACCCCGTCTCGTCTCCGTGCCACCGTAAATAACAATATGACTGCATTTGGTGGGAAGATGGAGTTTTATAATGGAGAAATATTCCTTTTGATGGTAGTTAATCTCCTGGTTTAAAAAAAAAAAATAGACCTATTTCATCCCCTAATTTAATGACAAATTACAGTCATTCGTCAGGGAAGGAAAGTTAAATAATAGGGGGAATAATAAATGGGCAGCAGGGAGATATGAGAACATAGCTCTATCAAAGGAGAGACTTGGGGGGAGTCCAGAACCACTGTCATTTTTCTGTCCCCCACCTACTACTATGGTGACCTTCTTTCCTAGTCTAATACTTATTATTTTTGTTAATTTATACAATCTGTGGTTTAAAAGGAGAAATATCTAAGCTCTGTAGGCTAGGGATTATGGCTCCATGTTAGACAAAGAGTCTAATTTTTTGGTAAATAGTAAATTTAGCATCACCTCCAGCCAAAAAAATCAAAAAAAAAAATCCCTTTTTTTCCCCATTTAGCCACAAACCTGAAAAAATTCCATTTGGAGTCAATCTGGAGTGTTTATTCCCCCCTATTTTTTGCACTGAACCAAAGCATCCATCATTTTTCCTGCTCTCTTATGTATGTCTGTACAGTTGCTACCACAAAGAGGCCTGATCTCAAGTGTCACCTGTAAATCAAGAGCCTTCTCCAAAGAAACCATTCATAACGGCCTGAATTTCTTACCGTTCCTCCCTGCAGTGTCAGCACAGCTGAAATCTGGGGGTCTTGTTTTTATCGAGACTCGTTATGTCAGTAGAAAATGGGAGATTTGCACTGATTCCAGCCAGGAACGAGGCGGGGGGACTCAGACACGCAGAACATCTGGACTAGATTTGGATCTTGGCTATGGCTACGGCAGTATAATACCAGAACTACTCCATCGAAAACGCTTGAAGTCACCAAAGTTACCCCGTGTTTATACCAGCATAATGGAAACCAAAAAAGTTCAGTCGACTCAGATTAAACGTGAATTTTTTAAAGTGTTGGTCTGACCCAAACCTCTGCATTCTTGGGAGGCTTGTCCGTCTTGAGGAATAAGCCCTGCTGGAAATCTTGGGAAACTCTTCTCCCAACTAATTTTTCTGTTTTCATGTCACTTCTCGCTCTCCCCAAATTGCAATCCTGTTGGGCCCGTCTCGAGAGACTCCGCATGCTCCTGACATGAGATTGGTAGATTGTGACCTGCCGACACCGAGTGATGGATGGGTCTGCTTATCTGGCAATCGTCACATCACAACCCGGCTGCACAAACCACCTCCAGAGATGAAGTTTTCTTGCCTTTCCCCTTCCTCTCAAATAAGCCACTACTGATCCGGTACTTATTAAGGGTGAAAGGGGACAATTAATAGTGGGAGGTGCTCTCCCACTTACAAGCATTGAAAATTAGGGCTGGAAGGGACTTCAGGACGGCATCTATAACTTTCCCAATGGTTGATGTGTAAACTCCTTTGATCCTCTCTTTCCTCTCTTTTAAATTAAAATGACAGGTTCCTAAAACAGACATGTCTACAGGCCCAAATACAAGCTGCATCCCCCTGGGACCCCTCTTGTAAAGGTATTTTAACATTTTCACCTGCAGCGTCTCCTGTGCATAGCTCTCTTTCTACATCTAGGAATGGAGCTAATGAGATCCACCTGATCTGCCTGCTAAGGTGAGTCAGCAGACTAGCACACAGCGTCTCTCTACAAGGTCCTATAGTGATCTGTGCTGTAATCTATACTGGTTGCACATCTGACTAGAGAGGGAATGTATAGGGAAAGCTGTACTGGAAAGACAGACAGATGGGATCAATCTGAATCACAGGGCGGTTTGAAAAGGAAGCCAGGACGACTGGTTCTCTGAAGGAGGCTTTTGGGGTGTAAAGAAGCGATATCGCTGATAGAGTGGAGGCCTTTTCCAGCATCGGGCCAGTTTGAGGGCTGGTCCGCCGGGCGAAACACCAGTGCGCAGACCTCCTGCACGGTCTGTTGCATCCCAGCAGCGTTGAAAGCCATGCAGAATCACGTTCTAGTTTGCTCCATCCAAAATCCATGCCATGAGCTCTGCCCGGTGCATGAGTCATGACCAGGTTGTGGCAGCGGGCATATGAGCAAGTTGTCTTGGGGGTAAAAGGGGAGAGGGATTTACTGTGGCAGCTGCTTTGCAGGTGCATGCCCGATGCATGCTTTTGCTGCACGGTAGATGAAAGGTTAACAGTGGTGGGTTAACCCCCTTTCTCAGGCAAAGGAGGAATTGAACCCCTGTCCTGGCTAGGTGCTGTAAAGCCAGAATTGGGCAAAAGGAGGACCCCAGTAGCGTTCTTCCAGCCTTTTGTTCCCCTTGCTTTTCTTCTTCTAATCCTGGGGCCTGACTCCCCTTGGTGAGATGGTCACAGAGCAGTTTTAATCACACTTTTCAGCTCTGCTAATAGATGGGAGAAGGTCGGGAAGTGCTTCCCAGCATATTTCTTTCTAAACTGAAGCAAAGGAGAGGCGTGGGAGGATGGGCAGAGTGGGGTAGAAGCATCTGTCCAGACAGGAGAAGAGGAAACCGGGAAATCTGTGTAATGCTCATTAATCAAAGAAAGATCAAGGGGGGGAAAAAAAAAGAAAGTTCTCTATTAATGAACTAATTCATGCTGAAGAAAGCAGAACCGACCTGCCAGGAAAGCAGTGTTTTGCTGGATGTGTCATTCTCTGTAACTAGGGTATAAATAGGAGTAACAGGATGAAATTAAGCAAAGAAAAAAAACCCAGTTGAGCTGAATGTAAGTGGGGGGGTGGGGAAAGGTTTATCTGTACTCATTTTTTTGTACCATAAATATTGCAGTTAGCAGTGTGATGTTTCTTTTATTACTATAATTTTTTTATTTTTTTATTTTTTTGCACCTAAATAGTTACCCAGCACAACCCCTCAATATGGGCACGGTGACACCAGTATCAAGGTACATAACGCTTACGTGCCTTCGTCTTTTTATGTTTCTAGTTTAATGTGAGAAAAAGGTTGTATTGCCTTTACTATACTGGTATTATAAAAGTAGTACGTGCTTTGTACATAGACACCAAAAGAAGTCACGAAGCGTCTTCTGGACCCTTTCCATCTAGGGACCAGGGCCAGCACTGAAATGCCAACCTGAGCTGGCGCCTGAAATTTTCCAAACCTTTATGGGCTTTTTTCATGAAACTTCACATTTTAATGCAGGGGGAAAAAGGTAAGGAAAAAAAGCTCTGGCGTTTCTTTTGTGAAGACTTTCCCATTTTTCAGCCAGTGCCTGAGGGATGTTGCCCTGCTGAGTCCTGTGGAAAGGACTGGGTAACCCAAGAGGTCTTTCCTGGCAAAAATGGCAGGGTTAACCAATGAGCCTATTGTGACTGCAGTGATCTCTGGAAGAGCACTGGTTAATGGAGCTATTACTAGGAATTTCAATGTGAAAACAATCCCAATTTGCTGTGAAAAGGTAGTTTAAGACTGGCTTTCTTGCATGCAGACCAGCCTCTAGCTTCTTTACTATTCGTTCCATCCAGGAAGAGCGCGCACACCAGCTGCAGATGCTGCCTCAGCCTGACGAAGGGTAATTTATACCCGAAAGCTCGCAAAGAAGAATTTGTCCAACTATTTGAGTTGGTCTAATACAAGATATCAGATTTACCCAAAGAACCTCGTCTGCCTAGTTTAAGAGGTAAAACTTCTGGTCTCTATGGGCATGGTGACCCATGATTAGCTTCTGATTAGCATATGGCTCTGGTTTCCTTTCCAGGGCAACCCCTCTCCCCCAAAAAGCAGGGGCTATTCTACTTAGGCACAAGGAGGAAGAAGGGGGGGAATATAACAAAAAAACAAGAAAAGTTGCTAGCTAGAGAAGAGGGTCAGCAGCTGGGAATGGCCTGGTCTCTGCTGTGCTTATCCTGGGCATGCATCCCTCTTTCCAAGCAGAGCTAAGGCAGGTGCAGAAGCACTGTTGCTTGTGCTCCAGGAAGGGGAGAGCAGGGGAGACCTCTAAACATCTGGGGGACCTGCTCTCCCCTTGGTATATAGGCCAAAATCCAGGCCCTGGCACACAGCGGGTAAGATTTGGGAGGGAGGATTGTCTTGGCTCCTCTGCAGAAGGGCTGCATCGGTCTGTCCTGGGAGAGGGGGCAGGAGGGTCGATGTGCACAGCCTATGGATGCTCTGTGGCACGGAGCCTGCATTTTCTAGGGCTGCCGCCCAGCTGGGGCAGGGCATTGGGGCTAACGGATCTGCTGCCGTGTTGGGGACGTTTCCCATGTTTTCTCCTTGCGGGGGTTGCATGGGGCCTTTCAGCTGCAGGAGTGGTTTCACAGCATGGTTTCTCCCCTCCGCTAATCAGCAAAGCTGTAATTACTGGGATGCTTTCCTGGGACCTGAGTGCTTCCCAGCCGGGAGGAATCGTGAGGCCTGCTGCTGCTGCGTGGGTCCTCTGCGCGGGTGCGGGGGGAGTAGCTTGCTAGCCCCTTGGCAGAGTCCTCTCTGTGGGGAGGACGCATCGATTGTGACCCTCGGCTGCATGACAGCTCCTTCCCTCCCCTTCTCCCCCCGGCTCTTCCCAGGAGCTCTTAGCTGATCGCTCTATGTGAGTAATTGAAAATGACTCTCCATTTTATTATGGACTCGCTCCGATCGATACGAGGCTCTTTCCTTTGCACTTCGCCACTTCTTCCTGCGGCTGGAGCTTTTGCTGCCCAGCTCAGCATCCCCGTCGTGGAGAGGATGGTAATCTTTTCCCTTAGGAGAGACCCTGGCCTCCAGCAATGGCTCAAAGCCAAGATTTTCGGGGCAAGGGGCATCCACACCTTTTTGGGGAGGGCGTTGCTGAACGCGCACCCGGGTTCTCTGCGGTGGCTGCTAACTGAGGTTGCATTGCTAATTTGGCATCGCTTCTGGACCGTGCGCTATGGGCCCAGGGCACTGGGCTTGCTGCTCCTGTCTCCTCTTCTGGCTAAAGTCAGCCAGGAAACAGGCATGGGCTGAGCTGGACACACATGTCCTTTCTAGCGGAGAGTGCCTGGTAGCGTTGCAGGGATGTTGCAGCCTCAGTCCAGGGCACGGGAGAAGAGGGGCTTGCAAAATGAGGTGGTATCTTTTCTTGGAGAGAGACATTAGACAAGCTTTTGAACACAAAATGGCCTTCCTCAGGCTTGGCGAAGAAGCAGATCCAGCCTAAGCTGAATCCCCGGTAGAACAAATTACATTAATTTAACCCCACAAGCAAACACTTCAAATGGGAAGCAGGCAATAACTGGCAGATGAAGGAGAGGGAAATGGATTTCTCAGGGGAACGAAGCTATTCAGCTGCCTCAAAAGAGCGAGCAGAGAGTCGCCGTATTAGTTTAAAAAGCTGTTGCATCTCTCTCCAGACGCAGGCACCTGGAGGGCTCTCGCCACGAGAGGCTTTTTGGGGGCTTGCTTTCAAGCAGCGGGAGCGGGCGTTTGAGCTGTGGGTGGCCCGCGCTGGAGTTAGGCGGGGAATCGCTTTGTTAGGATTGCAAACCTTGCATCCCAGATGGGGGAAACCTTTGAGGATAATTTAAGGGCTTCTCTAAGGTTCCCTGGCTGATAGCCTGCAGCATGCACTTAAATGGATGTGCTTAGACGAGAACAAACCCTGGCGTGGAGACCCTTGAGAGGGACTTTGTTTTTGGGGGGTTTTTTTGTTTGGCTTATGCTGGTAAATTCAACTGAAACAAGCTCCCTTGATATAGGAGTGTCTCCGAGTTCAAGCACAGCAATTTAATATCTGATTTATGTTCAACCGGGCTTATAAACCAGTGTTGTTTCTCCTCCTTTCAGTTCCTTTACGTATAGGCACGTGCTCTCATCTGAGTGGAGAGAGCTTCCCCAGGCCCATTTCTGGCCTCGTTGAGGGGCTTTACCCCAAATCTTCTGTATCTATCTTGGGGGCTTAGGTGGCCCGCGTTCCTGTAGCATCCGACACCCCAGGTGTTAGCCACGTTGCACCAAGACATGGCTAATACCCAGGGTGTCGGATGTGCGTTTCTCTCTGGTTCTTAAAACCTTGGGATCTGTTGCGCGTGCTTTCTTTGCCCACATCTACTCCAAATCCATCCCGGGAGTATATGACTTCAGGAGCAAAGGGACGGGGGCAGGGGGAGATGGGGGGCTCTGTTACCCCTTTGGATACCCTCCGTTACCCCCTTGCTGCACTTCAGAGCCACTTTGGACTCTGTGCTCCCAGGGTGTTTGGGGACGAGGCATGGCTTTGACTGGGAAGGATGTCAGACAGATGGTTCCTGTGGGTGGCAAAGTGCCTTTTTATTAACTGGACTTCAGCACAGAGGGAAATCTCCAGGAGAAGGAGCTGACGCTGCCTCTGACGCGCTGTCCGCGCCGGCCCCTCTCAGCTGCTGCATTGCTGCTCAGCGTGAACGCGCATGCGGGAGCCGGCGATGACTGCGGCGCTGTCCTCTCCGTCCTGTTGAGGCTGGATCGGGGCTGCGTCTTAGCAAGGGCCATCTGCTTGGCTGAAAGACACCAATAAATGTGCCATTAACTTTCAGGAGACAGATAAATCAGAGGCTTTGTGGAGAACGCGCAAGCCCACACTCCACTGCCTTCCCGTCGGCTTGGGGATGTGCGTGTATCTGTATAGTGCTGTATAGACACAACCCTCCAGAGGACAGCAAATTTGCCCCAGGGCTGTGCTTGCTATGACACCCTTTCAAACATGCATTCATTTCTCCCTGCACCTGCTGTATGCATGTCGCCACGGCGGTTCTTGCTGGGACTGTCATGTAGTGCGTATGCACCCCAGCCAGCTTCAGACTCGCTACCGTACACGATAGAAGCTCATTTATCCTGCTTCCTGGGCAGGTATTGCTGTCTGCAGTAGGCACCGTGCTGCTGCAACTCCTCTGCTACCAGCACCCAAGGTAGCTGGCTGAAAATGAGCTTGGGTATCTGTGCTACACTGACGTTGCCTCTGTGACTGCAGTGTAGACATACTGTGAGGCTTATGTGCTGTCTGTGGGGATGTCTAGAGCAGCATGCCTTAGCATTTCTGGGCAGCTTCACTTAGCCATAACTGTAGCAGTGAAGTTGCAAAGACATGGGTTTTAGCAACTCGCGTCCCAGTATGTCCCAGTAGAGCTGGTGCGCACGTTGCTGGCAATGCTGGAGCCTTTTGCCATGCCAGGTAGATGAAACGCTGCATGCTACCATCGCAGCTTTGTTGGCTCTGCTGGGCGGTAGTCTTGGCTGTCCTCGCTGCTCCCCTCCCCTGTGCAGCCTTGCACCTCTGGGGTCTTCCTGGTGGACGGCAGTGCCCATGCTCCATTGGGGCTCGCAGCCCTGTGGAGAAGGGGGTTGCTTGCCTTGTGCATCCCTGGAGCAGGCAGATCTTTGCATGGTTTGGTAACCACAGGCACTCCAGCGAACCATTCTGCTTTAATAAGGTGCTGCGTATCTGTGGGCGAGGGTCAGCAGTGCTGCACGGATGGGGCTAGCCTGTTTGACACTGAAAAGCAACCAGGGAACAAGTTGGTACAAACACTCTCCCCCTCCACACCCGCAAGCATCAGACACTTCTGCCTGGAGGAATGGGTGTACCGCAGGCAGTAAAAAGATGCTGAGCAAAAGCCTGGGCAAGGCTGGGTTAAGTGTATTCTCAGATGAACCAGGAGTTTGGTATAAAACAGTAGCACCAGCGGCAGAGCTTGAGCGCTGCAGCCCCTGCCCCGCAACTGGATCCAGACTGCAAATCAATGAGCGTCCCGCCTCTCCCTGCCCCTTCCCTTAGTACAAACCCCCTTCCCTGCCTAATCGCTTTGCTGGCCAAAGCCATGCCTGTCTGCAGCACCGCGATGCTCCCAGGGTCCAGAGAGAGACACACACATGCTCATGTTTCTCTCCAATTACAGCTTTTATTTTTTAAATGCTAAGCATTTTGACCCCTCTGGCAAAGGACATGCGTCAGGGGAAGGAGTGTTGTAGTGGTCCAGCGGTCGTACAGAGGTTGGTAGCCAAGTCGCTAAAACGGAGCATTTCACGCTGCTCCTGTTATGTTTCCTTCAGGGCAAGAGGGGTTAAGAGCTGATTTATACAAAGAGAAAAGAAGAGAAGAAGAGGCGGACCAAGTCCAGACAAAAGACCAAGTCCTCAGGCTACAAGGCTGTTCGAAGCATTGCAGAAGCCGAGGACAGTGCAAAGGGGGCTATTGATCCCGTAGAGGGTTGACTGTCTAGCTGGTTAAATATTGCCATTAATAAAGACAGTCCTGCATGTTGTTAGTTAATAGGTGCGACGTTCCCTCAGTCTCCCTTGCGTGCATGCAGATCTCTATCGGTTAAAAAAAGTCAAATGGCTGGGGTTTTTTTAGGAGGGGGAGCATATGTGAGCCGACTGGGTGCAAGGTATGTGCTTAGAGGGTGGCGTGAACTAGCTGCGTCGCACCGTGTCGTGGAATCGATGAGCGTTGTCCTTTCGGGCGTCCGCTGTTCCTGACGAACCTTGACTTCCCCACGCTTGCAAAACGGTCAAAATGATGTGACTCTGTTGGATTTCCTCCTAGCGGTAGTTTGTAAACCATCCTTTCTTGACCCTGCCTTTGACTAGCTCTTGGTCTGGGTGTGTGATTGGCCACCCAAGTCACCTGGTATCTGTGTGTTTGAGCCCTGACTGGATGTCTGCGCCGTGTAGAAACGGGGCGGGAGGGGGAGAGAAATCGGAGAGCTTTCAAAATGGCTGCCAAAGCACATCTGGCGCACAACTGCGGAGCACAACGGGAGCGCTTGTGAGATCCTTGGTGCCCGTGAATGTCACCGAGCGTGAAACCTCCCCGTTCTTCCCGGTCTGTCTGCAGATGCATGCTTGCCAGTATTTCTTTCTTTCGCTTGCGGCTCTTGGCATCGCCCTTTCAACCCAGCGTAGGCTCGCAATGCAGATGCTGGGTGCTCCCTTCCATAAACCATCACTGCGGTAATGGACTCATTAATAATTGTCACCCTGACCACCTCCAGGGAAATCCGTACGCTCTCAGTTAACATATCTGCGGCTACTTTTGCCAAATGGGAATCTATTATGTTCTCACCTCATCCATAGGAATGAGTCCCTTGATGGAGGCACTTTGCCGTACCACAATATCCAGAGATTGCTGAATATTCATTATATTTGACTTCTGCAAGTGCCTCTCCAGCATATGGTCATGGAGCCAGAATGCTTTATTAGAGCAATGCCTTTTTCTTTCCCAATGAAGACGATGCGGTTTTTACTGCCTGCTCAGTTCGTTGCTGCTCTGGGCTCCTTCCCTATTGTGCGCAAGCCTTTTTTTTTTTTTTCCTTTAAAGGGGAACAGAAGAAAGAGGGGGAGGAAAAAATCCCAATTAGCTCCAGTGCTTCAACTCGGTGAATGTAAGATTTACTGTCCTGCTAGTCTGCTTGGAAGATTGATGAGGGAGTCCAGCCTCTGAACTTTGTTTCAAAGAGGAGGTTATTATAATAAATATAAAGCAGGCAACTATGTTTCCTGGTGCAGGGAAAGGCAGGCGCTCCATTTGCATCTTTTTCATAGGGAGAGGAAGGCATCGTTCCTCGGAGACCTTATGCAAGCCTGCCTTCAAAATGGCGGCGGGCAGGGGCGCTCGCTATCAGTGTTAAAATGATGTATGGTTTTTTGTTTGATTGCTTGTTCTGCAATTAAAAATAATCCTGTGGTCGCTCTGCTGTGTGTGTGCCAGCACCCTGGCTTAGGGGCCTAAACCCAGGTTCGGAGCACACTATGGGTCCCAAATGTGTGGCGCTAGTTCCAGCCTCGTGCACTGTGAACGCTTCGTCTTGTGCGTCCCATCCTGGTGTGTTGGCTGCCCTTCATGTGTGCAGAGATACCCCATCTCCTCGATGGAGCAATGGGCTCAAGCTGCAGCAAGGGAAGTTGAGGTTGGATATTAGGAACAACTTTCTCCCTAGGAGGGTGGTGAAGAACTGGGACAGGTTACCCAGAGAGGTAGTGCAGTCTCCATCCTGGGAGGTGTTTAAGACCCGGGTGGACAAAGCCTTGTCTGGGATGATGCAGTTGGGGCTGGTCCTGCTTGGAGCAGGGGGTTGCACTAGATGAGACCTCCTGAAGTCTTTCCATACCTCAATTTCTAGATGCTACCTCTCGTGCTTGCTCTGACCGTTGCACGTGCCACCATAGTGTGCATGTTTCCTTGGGCACTTAGCTCTCCTTGCTTCCACGCAGATATCTCTGGAGACAAGGTTCTTTGGGTAAATGTGGTATCTTTTATTAGACCAACTAAATAGTTGGAAATTACCCAAGAACCTTGTCGGCCCTTGTCCTTAGACCCACACGCCTACAACCAACACCCCCAGTATCTCTGGAGTGCATTTGTGCATTAGTGAGGGTGGGGAGGAGGGATGGGTAAGCACTTCTTAAAGATCAGCGGGGTGCAAAGGATGATAGTCTATCCTCTACAGAGGCAGCTTAGTGCCACGATTCAAGTTCTCCCTTCAGTCTTGCTGGGCCTCTAGACAGAGGGGAGGTGTGCCCCAAAAACAGAAGTAGAGAGGCAGCAGTAATTATTCCAATCAGAACTGTGCCTCTCTCCATGGGGTTAAATAAACACAATTAAACAGATGTCCAAATAGCTGTGGTGGTGTTTTTTAAAAGCCCACGTGAACTCGCAAAACCCCGCTTCCAGCAAATGTTTTTAATACCCAGCATTGTTGCAGGATCGCAAGAATGTAAAATCAGCATGGAAGGAAGCGGCGTCTTCTGGGAGCCATTTGGACGGAAGAAGCTGTATGGAGGTAGGCAATTTATTTTTAAGATTAGCAAATTAGCTGCCCAAAATGCAAGTTCGGTCGTCTTGATACCGTTTGCAAACGCCACTCCAGTTTGTCTGCGCTGGAAATTTTCTTGGGGAGAGGGGTCAGGTTCACTGAATTGGAGCTTGTGTTGTCCTCCTCTTAATAGCTCCAGGGATAGATCACACTCGTTGCGTGTGTGTGTGAAGCACTTCTGTTGGAGTTGTTCCACTTGGCATGAAACACGTCTGTATCTATGGGTGCTGCAAGAAGGGGAGGGGGTTCTGTTGCTTGGTATTTGGTAGATGGGAGCGTACCCCTTCCTAGAGTACCCTACAGCTTGGAGGCTTGAGCATCTTTGGAGAAGGGAGATGCAGGTTCCAATTTCCTTGGGCCCAAGGAGGACTCGAATCCAGATTTGGTATCACATGTTCAAGCAACTTAACACTGATAAGTGCAGTTAAAACATGAGCAGGCACGTATGAAAGCAGTTTAGCATCTGCTAAATGCCTTGCAAAGCAAGGCCAGGGTTGTCTTTTAACAGGTACTAACTTTAATAGATCACTCCCTTCCCATGTTCTGCAACAGTTGCTTGAAATGCCACCCTAGGTCTTTCACCTCTTGGGAAAGTGCTTTAACCCCTGAGCTACAGGGTAAAAGGGAATAGTGGTATGACCTTATGGGATCACATGTATTTTTTTTTGTACCTCTCTGCCTCACGTGAGTAGGTTCAGCTATATCGTCTATTCTGTATTGTCCGCTGTTGTGTGAATTGATGTCTCGTGGATCCTTTCTGCACACTCGTACGCACCCGAAGCTTTCCCTGTAACATTTGCTTAGACTCTGAAAACTTTCATCTTACGCAGCCGCAAAGGCGCGATGGCACTGATCAAAGCCTTTTTTTACCAAGCTGTCGGATAATTAGATTTGGCATTTTGCTCTCTCTAGTTCTGAAGCTGGTATTTTCTTCCCTCCTTTCTCAATGATGATTTAGAGCAGCAACAAACACAGAAACAAGGCAGTGGAAATGTTTAATGTCTTGGCAACTCTGCTGAGTTCCCATCAAGCAAGGTGTCATGCATGAGCAGAGATGCAATCCTGGCAGGCGGGCGGGCGGGGGAAAGCCCAGGCAGGATGGTGATCTCCACATAGGGATATGAGGTGGTGAACAAATCAGGCTAGCCGCTCTGTTGGCATAAGTCAGTGAACTTGGTCGAAGTTGCCTCTAGCACTGCTTTGGTTTACACCCGCTCAGGATGCAGCCCAATAAGCATCATTTTCAAACACTCGACGCTATTCAGAGATCAAACACGGCACACTTCAGTCTCCTGTATTTTACTGTCTCTTCTCTATGGCGTCAGAGCGGTCCATACACACATCCTTAGGCAGCAGGACCCGTGGTTGGAAAAGCAAACCAAGTCCTTGTGGTTTCTTGTATCCTTCCCAGCACTGCAACCTGCGGTAGCCGAACTCAACTGGCAAGGGCCAGGCACAGATTGTCATATGGCACCCGTCGCATGATGACTAACAGCAATTAATTGTTTTTAAAACCCCCCCCTCACTTTGTCTGAAATGTTTTGCTTTGCTTTGTTGCATGCGAGCAGATTCCCACGGTCTGACGGTAGCGCCCAACGCCCATGGTCATGTCCCCGCACAGCTGCGGCCTGTCCAAAATACGCAGCTTTGTTTGCTTCTGTGACTATTTTTTTACAGATGGCTGCTGGAGGGCTGCACGGTTTTATTCGGTTCAGATTTAATCCTGAAGCGATTCTGTGGAGATGAATGATTGTGGAAACTCCTGTCTTGTCCTGCCTTCGTTCACAGTTGAAATGAGGTGGAGGAGGCTCAGGCTAGGGAAGCTCTGGGAGGACAGAACAAGAATGCCACGCGCGGTGGTCCAGGGATGTGTTTGGTCTGAGACAAAAAAGAAATGCCAAACTCTAAAACTCTTGGTTCAGAGATGATACCTTTTATTAGACCAACTAAGAAATCGCAAACTAATTATCTTTCTTTGCAAGCTCTCGGGGTGGTTGGCTCTTTTAAGTGCCGGAGAGGTCTGCAACTGGAAGAGCAGGGGCTGTTGCAAGTCAGACGGGAGGTACACAGCCGGTTTGTGTGGTCCCGACCTTGCTTGGATATACTAGCCTCTCTTTAGGACTGATGCTAAGATCCTCGCTCGCTCTCGCGCCCAGCCAAAATCTCCTTCTTCACTTCCAGTTTATCCCCATCCTCGCCACCTCTGCTTTCCCCAGTGGGATGATACAGGATATTCTTGGTGCTCTGGATATTGTGCCTTGTAGTTGCATGTGAGGGTTTGAAGGGGGGATTTTGGGGACCCCTTGGGTCAGCGGTTGCCTGGGAGGCCCCTTGCAGCCCTGCCTTGCTGTGCGTCTGGATCAGCCATGCTAGGATAACAGCCTGTTACTGCTGCTGGTGAATGGAGCTGTTCCCCTAGTTCAAGAGCTTCGGCACTGTGTTTTGGCAAGGTTTGAACTGGGATGACTTGTGGAGGAGTTGGACCCGTTTCTCACCCGGCCCTGGGCTTCCCAAGCAGTGAATCCAGGCCTCCCGCACTACATAGCCCTCCCCGCCGGGCCAGGCCTGTAATTCTGTGATTGGCATATCGCTAATAGGGGATTAGGGCTTCAAATGCGAATAGGCAGCAGGAGCAGATGAGCTCTTAATGACAAAGAGCCTCTTTTCATGCAAATGTCCTTAGCAATAAGGAAGGAGGAGAGAGCCTCTCTGCCAGCTCCTGCCCCTGGCAAGTGCGGGGAAGTGGCAGCAAATTGTTTCTAGATAAAATAGGGGTTTTCCCCCTCAACCATGCATTGTCTTCCCTTTAAAGGAGACAACAGGAGCTTTCCCTAGGATCCTATTCATGGGAGGGAAAGTCAAAGGAACTGGATAAAACTGAGGGGCCTCTTGATAACCTCCCCTGGCTTTCCTGAAGCAGTGGTCGGCTTGTTGACTCCTTTCCTGCGAGCGGAGCAGGACTGTGGAAAGTGCAGTGTGAACCTGCCCAAATCCATAACCGTAATGGCAGAACTGGGGGCAGGAGAATTGGATTAAAAGGCAGCTTTCATTGCAAGGGAGTCAGAATAGCACCCCCGCCTTCCAACAGTAGTAGTAATAATGGCATTGCTGCTGTTGCTTTTAAAGATGACCAAAAAAAAAAATTAAATAAATTAAATAAAATAAATAAAAAAGCAAATGAGCTGCAGAGCATAGGAGCGAAGCCGCCCTCGATGATGCCAGTGCTGCTGACAGATACTTTACAGCCCCGTGCGACTGGCTTGCACTGGCGCTCGGGGAGCCCTGGGTGTTAAGCACGCGTGAGGTGGCATCTAGGGCATGTCATGTCTTGAGTGGGAAGGTCTGTGGCAGAAGAGAAATGAAAGCTGTCGGGAAGCAGATTGGTTTCGAAGCCAAGCGCGTGGTGTCGCTCGTGGAGCTGGTCCTGCCTTCGCCACTTCTTTCTGGCTGGGTGTAACTGGGCTTCTGAGCGTTGGCTGAACCCCAGGCCAGCACTGAAGCATTGGGCCAAATCCCTGTATGTGCAAAAGGGAGGAAAACAACATCCCATCCAGTCCTGGGCTCCACTACTGGCTTCTCTGCCTCCATCCATCCCCAGCCGGGAGCCTTTGACACAGGTAGTTACTCCTACTGTTGCAATGCAGCCCTGGATTTAGGAAGGCAGGAGGATTCTTCTCTGAAGGGTTATCTGTGCTCTGTCTACAACCGTGTTTGGGGCAAGGCAAGGAGAGGAGCACAGCATCATTTCCACAACCTCAGCTGGAGTCCAGGAGCTCGGCCCTCCCTCCCAAGCAAAGGACCTCCATTTACTTTGCAGAGCGCATCCCCAGCTGCTAAACTATTGGCTTGGCTTTTCTTCACGCGCCTTGCAATACAGCCCGCAGGCTCCATTGCAAAAAAATATTGGCACCGTTGTTGCACAGAAACCTTCATCCAGCTTGGCAACGGCTCCAAAATAAACCTCAGCCATTCAGTTGACGGAGAAAAACAAGAGTTTGCACAGCAGCGGCAGACGATAATCTGGTCAGGTGTTCCGCGCAAGCCGAGTGTTTTGATCAAAATCAGGTTTGGGGTGGGGAGAAGGAGGGGCGGATGTTTTCAGGGCTGCAGCGGCTGATTCGGAGAGAACAGACATTCCTGTTCAGAAGGCAAATTGTCATGAATCCCAAATTGCTGGTGAATGGTAATTTTTCTGCGGTACGGCTACAATGCCTCCCGGTACCGCCGGCTTTGGAGACGCTGAAAGCGCGCTGGCCAGGCTGGGCGTGCTCGCTTACTGCAGGACTCTGGCACGAGGCAAGGTCTCAGCCCGGTTGTCCTGAAGGCAGTACCGCTACATAAGTCTTAACTACTACTACTACGGATAAACCTTCCACGCTGGCCTTCTCTTCATGGGGTGATTTTCACCCTAGGAAAACTTTTAACGAGCAGCTCAGAGTTTTTGGTTGGTGTGCTTGAAATGCTGCCAGTAGACAGATCAGAGCTTCAGTAAAATGCACAGGCTGAGAGCTTCAATGCCGCTGGTTCCCAGGGGTATCCAAATCCCCTAGGCACCTTTGACAATCTCAGCCTTCATTATTGTCAGTAAACACTCGGCAACTGGGAGCCGGTGAGTGCGACTAGGAGGAGCTGGCGCTGATCCAAGGCATTTATATGCTGCCTTAGTGCTGTAGTAACTAAATACTTCCAGATCTGTAATATCTCACTTGGTTTTATCTCGCAGAGCGGTGAAGAAACGTGGCCCAAGGTCAGGCAGGACTTCTGTGGCTGCTTCAATTTGAAACCACCTCTCTTGAGTTCCCCAACCCTGCCTTCCACTCTGGATAGGATAGGAACAGGCAGCGCACTTGTGTCAGAGCAACCTGTGCATGCATTTGTCCCAGAGCAGGTGTATCCCGAGTTTGACATGCACACATCGCCCTTTTAATCGAGGCTTAGCGAGCCGCTGAATGCAGGGTGGCTTCTCCGCCATCGCTTCAACGATGCAGTCGACGGATAATCATTCAGATGCGTTTATCCTGGGATAAACACGTGATGCTTCTTATTCCATAACCCTTTTTAGGATTTATCCCAGGCCAACAGATGCGGAGATCTGCAAGATTGCACTTCAGCCTCGTATAAACTGGTCTATCTCGGGACAAACGTGTCTGTTTGTAGCCTCCGTCACTTAGCCTGGAGGGTGCTATGTCCCTCCGAGTGCGGGTGGCCAACACCCAGCATTTCCCCATCGCAGGAAATGCTGATGCTTGCTTTCTCTCCCAACCTGTGTGAAAACAAAGGTTCTTTATCTTTCCTGATGCACAGTTTCACCTTGGGAACATTTGACCCCTTTTGGAGTAAAACATGCCCCCACCCGAAGAGCTAGCACCAGTTGCACATCCTCCGAGTCCCAGTCAAGATTAAAGCCAGTCGAATTGTGAAACGTCAATGATCTTTCCCTCTTCCCCCCAAGACTTTCAGGGGGGAAGGAAAAAAGTCATGAAAATTTCCACTTCTACCCCCAAACCCAGGAAGCTTGCTTGCAGGAGATGGGTGTTTGTTTTTTAAAATGCTGATGCTATCCTCCTGTTCTTCAAGCCAGCTCCGGTTAAGATCTACTCTGCGGACATAAATGGCCCAGAGGCTTAGTGGCAAATTTTGGTCCTCAACTTCGATAATGCAGGGTCAGGTTCTGCCTAATGAAACGCTCACAACAGTTTCCATGTCAGCAAAGCGCACAAATGCGACACCTAAAGCAGAAGCGGAGGATTTTCTCGTTCATGTTTCCCTCCCACCTTTGAAGCCCCAGCTCTCTTGGGAGTTGCAGCCTAATGATTTGGGCATCTGTATGGCCCTGTGACTTTTTTTTTGCTTCTGCATGTACATATTCTTTCCCGGCAGCTGCTTGTGGTGGTCTCCTTTTCAAGCTTCGGGAAAATCCTCTGCGGTCCCGGGGGAATCCTTGTTTTACTCCGTTGTGTAAAATCCCTGCCTCGGCGATGATCCAGCAGCACAGGCTGTGTAGGAGGATTTCTGTCGTCAACTTTACAAACTCCGCTAGAAAGGAAGAGAAGAGAGATGGCGGAGACTGCTCCGCCATGAGAGGAGAGGACAGCTGAGCTGTGTTATACAAACCCCTCACCTGACCTCACATAAGGAACAAAGGCCCCGATTCACAAAGGCATTCTGGTGCCCAATTTCCCATCGAAAACCACAGGAAATTCTGTAGCTAACTACCGTTGTGAATCTGGCACTTCAGTGCTCTGTGCCTCAGTTTTCCCACCTGTAAAATGGACGTCAAGATGGTACAAGGCACCAGAATGCCTTTGTGAATCTGGCTGCTTTGTATTCACGGGATTCATCACTTGTGCTTTTTGTGTCGCTCTCTCTGGATGTCTTCCCCCACCCCGGTTGTCCATTTAAGTTCCTCATGATCTTATGGCCTGGATGCAGAAGCCATTTGTTTGCGAGGGGCTTGGCAGGTGGAAAGCTGAGGGTGGCTTTTTGGAAGGGCCAGTTTAATACCGCTGTTTTGCTGCTTGGATTTACAGGCTGATCTGGTTAATCTCATAACTGACGGTTTCTGGGGCTGGGTCGAAGGGGTCATTTGCCAGCAAAGGACAGGTTGATTCTTAGGGCACAGAGAGATTTTTGTCCAGGCACTTGTTATCGTGATGGGAAGCCCGATGCCTCCTTTTCAGCTACCCAGGGGTAATAACCATCCAGGAGTCTGCAGCTGGGATGTTATCCTTCCTGCAGCCAGACAAATAATTAGCTGCTCTGAATGCATCAATTAAAAAACCCCCAAAACAAGGTTCCCGCCTCTGGTGTGCAGCCTTCTTGCTTTCATTTCTGCACCATCTGTTAGGCGTTGTTCTACCAAGTGTCCGCGTGGCTTCACATGTACCATCCTCCCTCTGGGGCAGCAAAGTTGCATGTTCAAATCCCAGGAGGATGTAAGCAGTGGTTGCAACTGCTGTGCAGCTACAGCCGCCGTTTGCTCATCGTGTGGCTGCAGTGAGGTCTCTGGTGTGTCCTCAAGGGGATGGTAAAGGTCCTGGGGGTTTTGTTTGAGGAGAAGAGTTGGTACCAAGGGGGTAAATTGACTCTTCTGGCCTGTTTGCAAGTGGAAATGAACACCCTGAATCCCACCGAGCGACAACTTAGGATGGTCCCGTAGATCTACATCGGTGGTGGGCTGTGGCCGTGTACATGATGGCTGGCCCCATGTGCTTACACAGCCACTGCAAGGCGCAGGATGCTTCATAAAGATCCCCGATTCTGTGAAAGGCTTTGTATACCGCCACGTTTGACACGAACTCTTCTGCCTACAGCGCAGTTTTCCCAGGCGAGGTGAAGGGGATAGCCAATGTTCAGTGCTGAAGCATATAGGACCCCGTGCTGCCTTCCGAAGAAAACACCGTCGAATTCAGTACAAACCATTCAACTTTCAACAGGTTTTTTGTAATGTCCTAAAACATCTCTTGCAGCTTTCCTCTGCAAGTCTTAGGGTGCTTTGTGGGAGGATCGTACTCAGATTAAAAATGAAGGTTTTTGAACTCATTTCTGTCTCTTCCTAGTCCATTCCTATTGGGTTCAGGGTTACGGTCGGTAGGATTTTTCCATCGGTTAGAGGCTTCACGCAAGCTAGGATCGGGCCTTTTAAAGCTGCACATCCGTATCAAATTCTATTTTAAATATTCATATTGAAGCTGATCTCGAGGAGGTCTGTTTTGGTGGGAAATGCTTTTTGTGTGTGCCGTGCTTCTTGCCCTGTGGCTCTCTCCTTCCCCAGCTCTCCTCCAGTCTCACAGCAGAAAACCAGCCTTAACTTCATTTGGATGGGCAAAGGGGAGTGATGACCTCTCTGCCTAGAGCCGCTCACGTTCACAGAGGGCTCTGGAGCAGGAATAAGGATACCCTGTCTGCGGGGTATCCCAAGCTCATATCTAACTTTTCCTGATATCTAGCTTGGATTTTCCTTTCCCTTGCCTGGAGCGCGGTCTTGGAGATGGTGATACGGAGACACTCCAGTAGCTTCTCTGCGGTTATTGATTGCAGTGACCAAAATGCTGCTTCTGGTAGGTGATTTTCCTAATTTTCAGAGCAACCACCCATTTCCTAGAAGTGGTCTAAACCCACCAGCCATTGCCAAAGTCCCCCAGAGGTTTGTTTCTGGCGACGGAGGATGAAAAAAAAATAACTCCCAACCACTCTTACCTGTTTTGTCCTTTGCTCTTGAGACCCAGACCTGAATGCAAGGTGAACGATGGGGAGGAACGGGGAAATGCTGAGGTCAAGAAGATTTGAACTTGAACTCAAACCTTTGTCCCCAGGCCTCTCCAACAGGATGTCTTCAATGATAACTGAAACACTTGGTTGCAAACAGCAGAGTCTTTGGACCCCAAACGCGTGGATATGGTCATATCCTGGGACAGTGCTGGTGGTTCAGGTCTGGGGTTAAGAAGTGCACGCCTACCCGGACATGTCAGCAGCCCTAGTGACTTGCCAAGACAGGACTTGGCCTGACTCTCCCAGCTGACATCTCTCCAGTCAGGTCTTCTTAGGGTATCTTTCTGCAGCATGCTGAAGGTTTGGTCGTGGCATGGCTAGCTGTAATTTAGCTGGCTCACTTCCCAACTGCAGTGACAATGCAGTGGCACCGATTTGAGCAAGCGGCAGCTATCCGAGTTAGCCCCTTGGGTCCTCCTGAATCCTGTGCCCCCTCGCTTCTCCAGGACTGGCCCTGGAGCTAGTGAGGTTATGGCTAGCTTGGGCATATCTCTATGCGCTGCAGCCATGCCTTCAGATTAAATGTAGCTGAACTCCCCAATGCATTGTGCAGTTTTGTAGCTGTACAACTCAGGCTGACTTTACTGGACAACTGCTTGGCTGAAATCCAGAGCAGCGCTTTCATAACCAAGGAGGGCCATTTGTGGCCTCTATTGCTCTTCTGGGATTCTTTATTGCTGAAGAAACTAAAGGAAAAACAAGGAGTGAAATACTGGCCCCTTCAAAGCTAATGGCAAAGCTCCCATTAACTCCATTGCAGCCAGGATCTTCCCTCAGACTGCTGCATACAAGGTCCTTTCGCTCTTCTTGCTGCGACTTCTTCAGCTGCATTCATAAGCGTTCGCTCAGATAACTTCACTTGTGAGGTCATACGTGTTTTTGCTGTGGAAATGACTGATGTCAGAGGGGGACGCTTATGACCTCGGCAGGGGCAGCATTAAAAGCCGGCGTGCTCATAAGAAACCAACTTCTCTACTTTCACACGCTGAAAAAGAACAAGGGAAACGGAGGAGAGAGGATGTGACAATATCTGCCAAATTGCTTCCAAACAGAACGTTTTGCAAAGGTCTCCGGGAGACGCCAGCTGCTAGGAGCTCAGGAAAGAGGAAAAGCAGAAGGCCGTTTTCACGAGGATCTCGAGAAACAATTTGCAATAAAACAGACTTCATGTGAAGCGCCTGGGACGCACCGTCAGCAGGCTCCCGTCTTCACTCCCATGCCCCTTTGCAAAACTAAATTACAGCCCGCTGATGCTGAGTTTCTTTCGCAAAAGCTTGGCTAGATGGGAAAGCTCTGCATCTAACATCTCTTGAGTTTGGTCTTCCTCGTTCTTGTTGCGTTGCTGTGTAAATGGTCAGCACCATCCACAAGGCTCTCCGGACGTGAGCTGGGTTTGTATTCAGGGATTATCTGAGGCCCGAGGCATGAAAGGGAGTGGAGAGCATGCTTTAGACATAAGACGGTCCAAGACGGTGGTGGTGGAAGTGATACCAAATTGTAGAAAGGTCTCAGCCTATTTGTTCATCTTCATCACAACCGCCTTCTGCCTGGACTCGTGCAGTCTCCCTCCCTGGGGTCGTCTTGATAACAACTTCATCCTTTCTTCCCGTCTGTCCCATGGTGCTAGGTGCTGTACAAAGAGAGCACAAAGACAGTCTTTGCCCCGGTGCACTTACAACCTCTAAATGAATGTCTGAATCTGCCGCTGATTTGGTGGACTTAGCCCTGGTTTAGGTGGTTGATTATTGGGAGCTGAACAGGGGAATCGGACAGGAGCAAACAGAATTCGTCATTAATTATTATTTATT
>NW_005841980.1:2019503-2029295 GCF_000455745.1 Alligator sinensis | reverse complement strand
TTCCCTATATCCTGCATTCAAGGACATAGCCCCTGCTTGTTCAGCGATGAAGATCTGGGTGCCTTTGCGAATAAAGCAAATCATTAAAACCCGATGACATGATTCAGTTCTTGCAAATGATCAAAATGAACATGTAAATGCATGCAAATCACCTGGCTCCGTTGGAGTCCTCGCAACCTGACAAGAGGCTCCCTCGTCACTGCTGTATTTGGAGGGTCTCTGGCCCAAGGGTTGTGATTGGGGCTGGCTGAAATGGGTTTTCCCCCCTAATATCAAATGGTTTGTTGATGACCATCTTTTTTATGGAAAACTATTTTTTTTTAATTGGAAAACTCCCTTTTTTTTTCCATAAAAAGCTCCAAGCTCAACACCCTAAAAGTTTCCCTTGTAGACATAGGCCCCCATACTTCTGAAGACACCTTTGATTAACATGGAAAGAGCAAATCTTTTATTTTTTTTTTTCCATGGGCTAAAAATATAATTTCCTAACCCATTCTGAATTGGCAAGAGGTCTGTAGACCATGACTACTGCAGAGGCTGTTCAGGAGGTTACTTCTTTCATTGCCGGGTGTACAAATGCGGACCGGCCAAGGATAGCATTCAAAGGCTGTTATCTAGGGTCAGCATTTAGGTCTAATGCATCTAACTTGTGAAAGATCCACTGACCAGTTGGACAGATGTTTCTCCCTAGCTCATCCTTTCATATTTCCTTTTGAAAGCTCATATCGTGCGCCATGCTGCACAAATGAAGAAACTTTTGCCATCAACAGGTGGCCCGTCACGTCGTCTCCCCATTTTCCAGACTTCCTGGGTTTTGTCATGAAGTTCCTTTGGTGGAATGAAGATCGGGTTTTGTCATGAAGAGTTTGGCAGGATAAGTACCAAGTCTGAGTGAATAATTGGCTTTTCGGTAATTCGTGTACATCTGACCCGTGGATTTGTATATAGAAAATACATAGGTTAGTCGTATGCAAAAATACACTTTGACATTTTTTTATCGCGGGAGGTTTCGATGTATCGTGCCACTTCCGACACGTTTTGTTTTTCCCGTGGCCAATTTTGCCACCAGGTTTAATTTGATCACGAAGCTTTCGTTACGCGTATTCTCGCCCACACCTAAAATCGCCGTTTTCCCTGTTCTGACACGATTTGTCCACCAGGTGCCCTCTAGCGTGTTTTTTTTTTAACTAGGAACGGCACGTTAACCAATTACGAGCGTTCATCATGTTGCATGCAAAATAGTAACGGGAATCACCTTGGTACTTTGCAAGAGTGAAAGAAACCTAGACGTTATCTTTAGCTGGAAAAAGCCACCATCGTGTCCAGGCGCCCGTTGGTTTGGGCTCGCAGCATTGTAGAGTCGGAAGGGACGCCGAGGATCGTCTAGTCCAGATCCCCTGCACAAATGCAAGGTGTACGAAGGCTCCCTTGAAAGAGGGAGGTTACAGCTGAATGAAGGATGCGTGGTGATCAGCACCAATCCACCATCATGCGCGTGGTCCCCACTCATAATGGGAAGTCAATCTCTTAGTCAAGAGGCATGAATCTAGAGACGTCGATGGGATGAAAAATGCTTAATACATCACCTCTGTGGATCTCCAAGGGCCGATATATGTGTGCGGGTATCATTTTGGTAGAGGCAGAAGCAGTGGAGTCATTTGTAGGAAATTATCACAGCTGACACAGCGTTATAATGGAAGAGAGAGCCTGGAAACAGGCAGGAAAGGATGGCGCAGCCTCCGGCTGCTGAGGGAAGGGCACGCTTGCGATGCGGGGGTTTCTGATCATGGCCATCTTTCCTTACGCAGCAGCATGAGAAGTTTGGCGGGCGGCCAGGCCGCTGCATGCATGCGGCCGATGAAAGTCCCGAGCGCTTCGTAGAAGCGAAATTGGCTCCGTTGGGCAGCCAACAGTCCAGCCAAGTTGGAAGGCAGGATTTTTACAAGATTAGCAGGGAACGGGGTACAAGCCCAGGGCTCACCTTGTCTGTTTTCACAGCCAGGGATGTGAACTCTAAATTAAATTGACATGATTTATCACGTCTCGAAAAGTTGGAGGAAACATCAACAAGGGAGGAAGGAAAAACGGGGCGGTGACAGATTTTTCCGCCCCCCTTCCTGGTGGCACGGTGCCCAAAGATACTGGCCAAATGGGATTAATACTGGGTCCCAAACCTACTAGTTTTGAACCAAAAAAAAAAAAAAAAAAGGTTTAATGTTTTTATCAGTGAGCAGCGATATCTCAAGGTGGCAACTCATCTATTCTTGTGGAGGAATGGGATGGAAAGTGCATTTGGAGTCTGAGTTTGTCCCTGCCGGGGGAGCAGCACTGAGTCACGGTGATGTATGGGAACTCGGTGCAGAGGAGAGCAAGCACATTCTTCCTTTGATTTATCTTGTGCATAATCTCTGCCACTTTCGGCAGCATTTGTATTCTGCAGGCAGCAAACGGCAAGGAGAGGTTCCAGCCTGCTTCTGCGCTGAGGCCGCACCGCAGTGGGAAGTCGGCTGGAGGAGAGCCATGATTTGGATGGAGACGGGGCTTGGATAGGGACACTGAGAAATACCTGAAGGGGGAGAATGGAGTGAATGGAAATTCACTCAAATCAGGGGCAAACTGGGGAGATTGCAGCGGAGGGCAATGGAAATGGTTGGGGGGCTGGGGCATGTGCCTTGTGCGGAGAGGCTGAGGGAACTGGGCTGGTTGAGTCTGCAGAAGAGAAGACCGAGGGGGATTGAATAGCAGCCTTCACCTCCCTGCAGGGGGTTGCAAAGAGGATGGAGCTGGACTGGGGGTCTTCAAGAGGTGGTTGGATAGATATCTGGTGGGGGTCTTATGATCCCAGCACTCGTTCCTGCCCAGGGCAGCGGGTCGGGTTTGATGGTCTGTTCAGGTCCCTTCAGACCCTAGAAACTATGAAACTACGACTGGTCTCAGTGGGGGCAGATGACAGACCAAGGAGCAATGGGCTCAAGTTGCAGCAAGGGAGGTTGAAGTTGGATATTAGGACAAACTTTCTCACGAGAAGGCTGGTGAAGCACTGGGACAGGTTACCCAGAGAGGTGGTGGAGTCTCCATCCTTGGAGGTTTTGAAGACCCGGGTAGACAAAGCCTTGGCTGGGATGATGTAGTTGGGACTGGTCCTGCCTTGAGCAGGGTGTTGGACTAGACGTGACGTCCTGAGGTCCCTTCAGCCCTCATTGTCTATGATACTGTGATTCACAACCTGGGACAGACAGCTTGCAGGCTTGACCTGAAGCTCCTGTCTTCATTTCAAGTCTTGATGAACAAGCCAGGCTGGAGGTACAAGCCAGGTGTGCACCTCCTCTCTACTGCGAGGCCTGACCGGACTGCCCTGCAATGAGCTGCGCCCTGTTCTCATCACCTGAACGACTCTCCTGTTTTTGGGAAGGATCTCATGGCTGGGTGCTGTCCTCAGGGAATAGGGGTGTATGGACTAATCTGTGTTACTCAGGTTTGAATCCAGAGTAATTCCATTGCTTTAGGAGTCACTCCACATCTACACCTGTAGCACTTAAGCCAGTATCTGACTGGGAGGATTGCTCATTTTGGAGCAGACTTTTGTGGCCTGCTTTGCTGACCATTTCAGACTCCGAGGCATGATACTGTATTTCACTACCTCTGCGTGAGTGCAGGTGTTGTTAATAGTCATAAAAGCATTTTAGTCCTTTAAAAAAATCCCCCCTAGGCCCAGTATTTGCTTCCAGGATCCTGTCATCTCATCTGTTACTGGTACATGCAAATCTGCATAAGTCCTGACTTCTCCTCGTATATTTATCCATCTTCATTTCTCACTTAAAGATGTTTGAAGTGTCCTCTACAGAGGGGCAAGGACGTTCGATGTATTGACGTGACTCCCCAGAACTTTCTTTGTACAATTAGAAAGGAGGAGGAGTAAAATTGTATTTTTTATCATTAGAAAAACGGGAAAACCCTTGGAGAAAAAGAGCTCTGAATTTTTTTCCCCCCCTCCAAACTGCCAAGATGGTCTTAGGGATCCTCTCATCTTTCACTTTTATTGTCTGTTATTAAAATCACGCAGGTGGCATATTGAACAGTACTTGTCAAAGATGTAGCTTTGTTCTTTTATCAGAAATAAATGAAACTTGTCTCATAACCTAATCGCTCTTTCTGAAATGACTATAGATCCAAGCAAAGAGCAATCGAAGATAATGTATTTTCTTCAGTTATTGCATTAACATTCATCATCTTTCCTTGATTTTTTTTTAATTCTCTTTCTTTATTAAAAAAAAAAAAAAAAAAAAAGAAACTTAAAGGTTAGCAAAGTCCAGCTTGTTTTTGTTTGAGACAGCTTTTTTGACGACTCGACGAAGCCAGTCTGATGTGCATATGTAGCTTGCTTGATTGCATAGGGAGGTGCCGTTCCCAAGGCTCGTCTGGGGCTTGAACTTCCCTGAGCTTTTAGTTTGTGGCACCTGGTTCCTCGATTAGACACCCCTTTAAATAGTTTTGCGGCGTGTCTGCATTCTCCACGCAATTATGGTCCACCTCGGTCACCCCTGAGTGTCCTTTCCCCGAATGAACGTGGGTCGTGTTCCTCTCTCGGCTCGCCAACTCGCTGAATCAGTCTCGTGGGGCTTCGATGGCATCTTGACTGCTGCTGCTTCAGGGCCAAATTATTTGCTTGACTTCTGTGCATGAGTCAGGAAGGGGAAAAAAACCCACAGGTATCCCCTTTATTCTGCTGCGCAGGGAGGGCATGAGATCAGCAGCCCTATGAAAACCTCACATTGTAACCTTGGCTTAGCAAATCGGAGTGGCCGTGAAGGAGGTAAAGGAGAGATTGTCTATGCAAGGTCAGAAGCAAAGTGATCCAGCTGCATTTGAATTAAACAAATACCTGGACTTGGGACAAGAAAATCAAGGTAGTAACAAACATATTGCAGTAAAAAAAAGCAATCCAGGGGTCAGAGCTAAGCAGGCTGCCTGGAAATGCGATGTTCCTGCCTTTGCATACTTTGCTTTTGGATGGCAGGAGGTATTTTGAATACCGTTCCCTTGTTTTGTACAAAGTTTTGCCCATCCAAGGAGTTCCCAGTCGAACAAAGCATTTAAGCCTGGACCTAATGGTAAACCAACGCTTTACTGAGCTGAGGTCGCAGGCATGTCAACTGTCTTGAGGAGCTTATAGTCCACTGGCAAGAAAAATAAGGATGAGACCATATTCAAGAGAGCAGCACAAGCAAGGCTGGGGCCAGAGAAGGTTTCTTGGAAGAAAAGGCTTCCCAGGAAGGGTGTGAATGAGGAAGGGACTAGGCAAACCTCTGCTGCCATGTTTTCTTGCTAGCGTATCTTTAAGTGTGCTGCACTGTTTCCTGAACCAGCCCTAGTATATCGCTATGCCTGGGTGGTGCTGTGGGTCAGCTAATTAGCATGGGGCAGACCAATTAGCATTGTCAATCAACAGTGCTAGTTAACCCTATTACAAATTGCCGCCTAAGCTTAGCTGCACCGCTTTTGAACCTCCTCTGTGCTCCTCTTGCCTGAGTTTCCCCACGCTCCAGTTCCCAGCGTGCTGCGGGAAGAGTCTGAGGATGACCCTGACCAAGCTGGGTGATCTCACAGTGAGATGGGGAATAATAATTAAAAAAAAAACAACCCAACCTGCCCAGAATTTCACTGGTCTGGAAGAACGGTTTTCGGGAAGCAGATGAACAAATGATTCATCATGAAGCAGCTTTGACCCTTTGTAGGATCCTATAAAGCACAGTCTTTCCTTGTGGCTGGCTGTGCGTAGCATGAAGAACCTGGCAACGTGGCACTGATGTATGTTTTCACGGCTTGCTCCATCTTGTCTCGGCTTCGGTGAGGCAGGTTTGCCTCTGCAAACAGAGGAGGGAGGGTGAGAGGAAAGAAAATGCTAGGGCAAAGAGTGGGATATTGCTCAAGCACGTTGCAGGGTCAAGTCGGGATGCCAAGCTCTGCCAAAGTCAACTGCTAACGGCGGCACTTCCGTCTCTCCCTTGTTTTCATTCTGTTGCTGAGATAAGTCTTTTTACAGCTTTTTTGGTCAGTCCCGCAGAGCCCAGGCAGCCCTGGAGAAGTCGCAGACTTTTGTTCCTTCTTGTGCATTATCAACCAAGACCCATATCTACCAAGCTCCCACCTGCGACACAAGCCAGTGACAAGGACACCCATTTCCCAATCAACCACAGGACCGTTTTGCCAAGGAGCAGGCTAAATTCTCCGTCATTGCAGCACTGAAATCAAAATGCAGGGCCTTTCTAATGGACATGGTTTAGGTCAAACCCAAGTTGTTGGGGCTGCATGCAGGGGACTTTCTAAGGAGAGCAGGAGTTCCTCCCTTCTGGCTTGCACGTCTCCTTACAAACCTACCGGTGATTGCTGTGAGGTTCACATGGAAATAAGGGGAGAAGTTGGGTTCGGGCAGCTTTAAGGAGGAAAGGGATAGGCTGTCCTATGCATGTGCGATGGCTGATTCACCATTGCTCTTGGAACCTGAATTTTGCTATTTTCCAATTGTCTGTGATTTTTAATTCAGTAATATTAAGATGCTATTAAAAAAAACCAAGCAACCCAAACCACAAGGACTTATCTCCTGGCTCTCTGCTAGATATAGCACATTGGAAACTGTCCCTGAGAAACCCATTTAAATGAAGACAACCCAGTGCATGGGCTTTGGTTTCCATTCTCCACCCAGTTGTAATGCTGCTGTGTAAACGGAGCAAGCAGGTTTTGCAACTCGCTTTTTATTGAGACAAATGGGATGAGAGAGAAGGGCTGGCTTTTGTCTTTGCAGGGGCTCTTGTCTCGGTAGAGTAACGCTACCAGAAGCCCGTGTTACAGAGCAACAGCGCGGCTCTGCCTGGTGGCAGCTGGGTCCTCACAGCGGGCCAGGCAGGGGACATGATTTTGGTGCAAGAGAAGCTTAGACCCCGGGCAGTCGGTTTGGAAAGCAGCAGAGATGACACAAACCCTACGAGCATGCAACGCACGTTTGTGTCCGCTTCCTAGTATCCGGCCACGTTTCTTTTGGGGAGCATTTTGCTGTGAACGTTTCCGAGTGACGTTTCCCGGCTCCCTTGGAAATACTGTCCCTCAGCAGCGTTGAGATGGCCAGGCCCTGTAAGATCACGGTCTGCTGTGAGGAGGAGATGAGGGGTCAACCTGGGCTTTGCTAGAATGACTACAAATTAAACATTTTAGCCAAGATTTACTAAGCAGGTTCTGAAGCTAATTGCTTCTTATAGCTTACAGCTACTTTTAATTCCCCTTTGCCTACAGAGCCGCACATTTTCCAGGATCGTGTTGATGTCCAGGTTCAAACAGCAGTCCTTTTCTTCTGAGAGAGGTTTTTTTAAAGAAACCTCATTCAAATATCGGTTGCAATGGGAAAAGCATAGTTCTCTCCCCTTTCCAAATAGTGAGGCCGGTGCTAATAATGTTATTTAACACCCCCCGCCCCCTCCTTCTGTTTTTTTAACCAAAGAGGGGAGGAAAAGGGAATTGCCTTTGGGCCAGATCTAAATTTCAGGCCACAAGCTAAATCTTTTAGAAGGCTGGGCTCCTAGGAAAGCATAAGCAGCAAGGTGGTGCCCGGATGTAGCTGAGTGGACGGAGGGTGTACTGTAGCATAGCGCATCGCCATAGCTGTGCTATAGAGGTAGGTGATTTCAGTAGCACAGGGCAGCGTACGGTATTGCAATGGTACAACGGATGGATTATCCTCATTTGTAACAGCAAATGTGCAGGAGAGAACATGACCGCTGCACCGGTGGCAGGTTGCAGTGATTTATAGCACTAAGCATCCCAGGCAGCAGGGCGTTGTCAGGAGAGTGCCGTTTTGCTGGCCGCGCCGAAGCAGTTTTGCATCTTATTTTTAAAAGTCCTGTGTAATCTCTTTTCTTTTCTCTCCCCCTCTGCATCGAGCAGAGCTCAACTCTGCTGCTTGTCGCCGAGATTACTCCAGCTAATTTCTCCAAAGCGCTGATGAAGCAGAGCCCTCTTGAAGGCTGTCACCGTCTCTTCCCAGCGCCCTCCCTTGATTGCTTTTGTAAAACGCCGACCTTATTAGGTGCAAACCCCAAGGACCGTGGCGTGCGTCTTGGATCCCCTGAGTGACAGCCCATCTGCTTGCCTGCTTCGCAGACCTAAACAACTTCATTACGCGGCGAGACCTAGCCGTGTGACGCTTGCTGGCCAGCCTCTGCAGCTCTGCTGCGTCTCCGGCGATGCGGCCGGCCCATTTGTTCCCCACGTGCATGCCAGCGGTAACTGGCACTTGGGTTTTGTCCCTCTGGCTGCAACGCTCCTGTTTGCAGCAGCGGGAGACGCGCGCTCTGCGTGTCAGTGTGTTTCGGGGAGCTCCGGTGAGGTTGGCTGCACCGTGCCGGATGTGCACGGGGGCAGATGGGACGCTGCTAAGGGGTATGGGGGGTGGAGAGAAAAATGGGAGAGGGTAGGGAATTAACCAGGGAGCATGACTGCAACCCTGAGGGCAAACGATGCTCCTTGCCCCGTGCAAGGAGCTTTGAATGTCTTGAGCATGGCTGCACCTTCAGTGCTGTGATGATTATTCTGTGGGTCCAGGGACAGATCCAGAGGGGGGCATTGGCATAGTCACACCCCAACTTTGGTTGAGCTGCACGTGAGCAGCGCGGGTCTGCCCAGAGTCTCTGAATTCGGCAGGGAGGGGGAAGGGCACATAGCAGGATTGCACATGCCCTGGGTGCTGGAGCTGTGTGGAAGCGGGGGATCCAGGCAGACCCCAGCCCAATAAGCCGGTGAGCTCCCAGTTAACTATGTGTAGATATAGTACTGCTAAAATGTGGGGTTGTGCACCCCTCTTCGCCTATTCCTGGATCTGCTACTGCATGCTCTGGGGCATAGACCTCTCCCCTGGGCAGCAGTGGTTCCCCCAGAAGGACCCTCGCCTGGCTCGTGGCTATGGCAGATCTCCGTTGCCATCATTTGGCCATGCAGAGCTGTGCCCTCAGTCTTGGCTGCATCACCCCTTGTCATCCCTAGACACCCTCTGGTTTGGTTAATGCCTTTCAGTTACCCAGATAAAGAATTTTTGTTTTTTTTTGCAAAAATCTTGTTGGTCTAATAAAAGATATATCACCTCTACCATGAGCTCTGCTTGCAGTTACCCAAGCCTGCTCTGTTGCTGCCCCTGTCTTTGGCCCTCCGGTATGTGTTGGCAACACTTCCCTTTATTCCCATCTTGGTGTCTCCACTCCCCCCATCTCTACTAGGGCACCTCCACCCCACTCAACAGCGCTGCCTGCTTGAGTGGATCCAGGCTACTACGCCGTTCTGCTGATGCAGCTCAGCTCTCACCTGCAGCAATGGTTTGAGCACCTGCACATGGCTTCAGGTGTTCTGCGATTCCAATCCGAATCCTGTTCTGGAAAGAGATGACCATGCCAAGTGATGCAGTGATTTTTGTAATGATGATGGGAATACATGGCACTCATGGGAAGCCTTAACTGGATAAAGGGCGGTTTTGGCATTCATTAATTAATTCTCTTTGCAGCGCTTCAAACTGAGGAGGCATTATCTCCACTTGCCAGCTAAATACCACAGAGCATCATGGTCAATGCAGCCTAAGAAAGCAGGCATGGATATACTCTCAGTTTTATCCTTGAAGCTAGGCATGCCGTTGAGGGCCCAAGAACCCATGCAATAGCTGAAAAACCAGGCTCTAAGCCCTACAAATTCATAGATTCATAGATGTTAGGGTCGGAAGGGACCTCAATAGATCATCGAGTCCGACCCCCTGCATAG
>NW_005841980.1:1990102-2019347 GCF_000455745.1 Alligator sinensis | reverse complement strand
GTGATGAACTTATAGGCAGCCACAAGGTCGCCTCTCAACCTTCTCTTGCGGAGGCGGAATAGATCCAGTTTCTCTAGTCTCTCCTCGTAGGGCTTGGCCTGCAGGCCCTTAACCATACGAGTGGCCCTTCTCTGGAGCCTCTCCAGGTTATCCGCATCCCTCTTGAAGTGCGGCGCCCAGAATTGCACGCAGTACTCCAACTGCGGTCTGACCAGCGCCCGATAGAGGGGAAGTATCACCTCCTTGGATCTATTCGTCATGCATCTGCTGATGCACGATAAAGTGCCGTTGGCTTTTCTGATGGCTTCGTCACACTGCCGACTCATGTTCATCTTGGAGTCCGCTAGGATTCCGAGATCCCTTTCCACTTCCGTGCCACCCAGCAGGTCGTTTCCTAGGCAGTAGGTGTGCTGGACATTTTCCCTCCCTAGGTGCAGCACTTTGCATTTCTCCTTGTTGAACTGCATTCTGTTGTTTTCTGCCCACTTGTCCAACCTGTCCAGGTCTGCTTGCAGCTGTTCCCTGCCCTCCGGCGTGTCCACTTCTCCCCATAGCTTTGTGTCATCTGCAAACTTGGACAGAGTACACTTCACTCCCTCGTCCAAGTCGCTGATGAAGACATTGAAGAGTATCGGTCCAAGGACCGAGCCCTGCGGGACCCCACTGCCCACACCCTTCCAGGTCGAAACCGACCCATCCACCACGACTCTCTGGGTGCGACCCTCCAGCCAATTCGCCACCCACCGGACTGTGTAGTCATCCAAGTCACAGCCTCTTAACTTGTTCACCAGTTTGGGGTGGGATACCGTATCGAAGGCCTTCCTGAAGTCTAAGTAAATGACATCAACCCCTCCTCCTGTGTCCAGGCGTTTCGTAACTTGATCATAAAAAGAGACTAGATTAGTCAGGCATGATCTACCTGCTACGAGCCCAGGGCATTCAAGGGTCCTACAGATATTTTCCACTGTAAATTCTTTGCCTGCTTTGCTCACTGCTACTCCCTCTCCTGCTCCTGGTCAGTATGTTTTATTTATAACTGGGCATAAATCAACCTGGGTTCTGGATATGCTCCCTGAGTACTGGTGGCTGAGGACATTGAGTAACTTCTTTGTCAGGTTGCTTTCAAAGCAGCCAACAGCTGAGCCCGTGGGGGTGCTTTAGACCTAATGCAATGCACAGGGTGAGGAAAGGAGAAGGTTGTTTCTGCGACTGAAGGGAAATGCACCTCCTTTGGAGAATCGAGTTGGCCTACGGTGGAAGAATCCCAAAGGACTCCCCTTTCTTCCGCGATCAGTGCAGGACTTAGGAAGCATGAAGCACGATGCAGTGTCATTTTATGCAGACAGCCAACCAACTAAGCCTTTGTGGGTCTTTTCATGGAACAGTCAATATTTTCCCACTAGAAAAGGACATTGGGAGGTTGTGGGTTGGCCATTACCAAGGTTGTGGGTTGGACCGAGGTGCTGTGTTGGCCAATACCAAGCCTTAAATAACCCATGAGTTTTCTTGCATGGTTGTTGCATAGGCTGTGTGTGACTCAGCTCACTGTTAAGTGCTCTGAGACACTTCCAGGGACTGTCTCAGACCTGTGCTATCCTCACAATCCCCAGGTGTGAGAGTGCCACCCCCACCTCCCCTATTCACCATGCATTCATCTCCATTCCCCATTTACCTCCACACCTATTGCAAACTTCCCAGCACCAGGAGGTTCAGTGTGATGCAGCGTCAGTGCTTCTCCTTGTCTTGGTGGGAAGGGGGTCACCAGGCAGTGGTCTTCCCAGCATCTGATCATTGCATAGTAGCCCTTGCTGCCTTAGAGGAGGCAGGGGCTGATTGTTTTACTCATCAAAATGCTCATCTGGGTTTCCTTTTCTTATGTTGGTTGCTTTTGTTGCACCCTCTGATGAGCTTTTTCCATGTCCTAACCGCACTTGATTTCTACCTTTGTGCCTTCCTTGCTCCATTTTCTCGGAGGTTGAAATTCATGCCCCCTAGTTCTTGTATTTGATACAGCCGGAAGTAGTCCGTAGCTGCTTTTCCTCTTGAGTCGCTCAGGAATTGTGCATTGCTCAGTCAGGTCACTGCCAACCCTGCTTTTCTTCGGTGCTTTCCAGCTCTGTTTCTCTAGTGTGCTGTTGTAACCGAAGTCTCTGGCTCCTTGAACAAGCCTCACCGCATCTCTGTTGCATCTTCTGCCATCCCCCCCCCCGCAAACATTTCTTTTGTAGGCTCTGATGGTGGTTGAATGCATACGCCAGGGAGCCTAGCACAAAGTTCCCTACATGCAGGCTGGCAATGGGGATTTCATTTTCACTGTTTCCATGCTGAGGATGCACTATGTAGTTTTTGGAGCTTCATCCATTGGATTCAGTCAGGAGCCAAGGCTCTGTCATCCAGAAGGGCCCTCATCACCTCCATTCTGTAAAGTCCGACCCAGACTAGCCCTTTATTTAGGTATTTATTTATTAATTTACATGCCGTCCTTCCAAAAAAAGGGCTCATCGCAGCTCTCTTACACTGGGAGAGAGGGTTCAAATACAGGTTTTCTTCTAGGATCACCAAAAATGATGGTGCTGAGCAAAATCCCACAATGCATCACAGAAATTCATCCAGACTGTATTGCGTGATGGGAAATGTAGTCTGACTGGGGAGCCCTGCTGTTTGGGGAGAATAGGGACACAAAGCACTTGGACCGTAACTTCCACGAGGCAGGATGATGCTGAGTTGACCTGAAATGAAGCATGTTGATTCAGGGGGCCTTGATATTCTCTTTGGTTTGATCAAGGTTGAAAGACACTTCCTTTCCTAATAGAAAAAACAACAAAAAAACATTTCAGTGGTGAAATGGAGTCCAATATGTGCAACAGATGAGTTTAAACTGAATTGCTTTAGAATAGTAGAAAATGAGGGTTGGAAGGGACCTCGGGAGTCACGTGTAGTCCAACCCCAACTGCATCATCCCAGCCAAGGCTTTGTCTACCTGGGTGTTAACCTCCAAGGATGGAGAGTCCACCACGTCTCTGGGTAACCTGTTCCAGTGCTTCACCACCCTCCTCGTGAGAAAGTTTTCCTAATTAAGTTTCCCTTGCTGCACCTGGAGCCCATTGCTCCTTGTCCTGTATCTGCCCCCACTGAGAGCAGCCCAGCTCCATCCTCTTTGCAGCCCCCCTGCAGGGAGGTGAAGGCTGCTATTCAATCCCCCTCGGTCTTCTCTTCTGTAGACTCAATCAGCCCAGTTCCCTCAGCCTCTCCTCACCAGTCCTGGCCCCAGACCTTGAACCATTTTCATTGCTCTCCACTGGACTCTCCCCAACATGCCCACATCCTTTCTGCAGTGGGAGCCCACAACTGGATGCAGGACTCCAGATATGGCCTCCCCGGGGCTGAATAGAGGGGAAGAGTCACTGCCCTCCATCTGCTAGCAATGCTCCTCCCAATGCAGCCCAGGATGCCGTTAGCTTTCCTTGCAACAAGGGCACACTGCTGGCTCATATTCAGTTTATTGTCCACTGTCACCCCCAGCTCCTTTTCTTGTGCATAGGTCTGTTGATCCATCACAAATGTGGAGTTCTTGATCCATTCTAATGTTTAAACAGAAAAAACCCACTTCTAAGCATTGCTGCATCATCCAGATCAGCATGCATTCATTATAGGAACTGTATATATTCCTTCAGAAGGATTGAATTTGTTATGAGAAAGTATTCGGAGAATCAGAAGTTTCTTGCTAGCTTCCATAATGGCGTTATTCCTTGATCAGTGTGAAGTGTTTTGATGTCCTTCCATTATATTTATTGTTAGTCTTGTATATTTGGCTGCCATAATAGCATGGCTGAGCTTCTGTGCTTGGTGTCTGTGAGTTTGAAAGGCTCCGCCACGTTGCTGAGATTACAGCGTGATATGATGGGGGTTAGAGAGCTCAGCTGCTAGCCAAGGGAGTTATTCTCTCCCTCGCCATCACCTACAACAGCATTATTATTGTATGCTCCTGGACTACTGGTATCCTGGTTCTTTGATGCCTGGACCACTTCCAGCATCTCTTTGTGACAAGGGGGACCTTTCTGTGACGGTGGGATGGAGTCCAGCATGCGCAATAGATGAGTTTGAATTGAATTGCCTTTGCGTGCACGTATTTCTTGGAGGGAAAAACACCCAGCACATGTGAATTTCTTTTCACATATACTTCTTCAATCTTAGATTTGTTTCCTGCGAGGGGTCTGGCTTGCAGATGGATACTGCATGAAAAGATTTCCTCATTTCCCTGATTAATGTCACCCAGCCGGAGTTGACCCAAGGCAGAGTTTTGTATGTGGGGGATGCTGTAATCTTGCCTAACATTTCAACTGAATCCTCATTTTGAATTGGTTTCCAATTCCCCTGTAAAATTTATAATCAGCGGTGGATATTATCTCTGGGTTCAGTCTGCTTGCGTTAGCATCACTTTACCTGCCTGGAAGTTTCTTGTGGAGAGGAGACTGGATAGTAAGGGAGGCTGCAAGCCAGGACTGAGGGGTGTTGGCGGAGTGGGGAGGGTCCGGGGTGGGGATAGCAACAGTGGAGACCTACAGGGCAATGACCGAACTTCCCAGAGATCCAGGTTTGAAAGAGTCTGAGGTCTTGAGATGTCCTGCCTGACTCAGCTTCTCCTCAAACTCATTTGGGATGTAGGGAGCTTCTGAGGATGAAATTGGAGAGGGATTATGGCCAGTGATCCCTTCTGCCTCTCGCTGGCTGTGGGACAGATGGGGAAAAAACAACCACCCGACCCCTTCTGCGTGCAGAGATCCCAAACGCTCTCCTTACCCCAGGCAACACCATGCTTCACCCAGGCAGCCTAGTTGGGAAGTCTTCCTTGTTCTCCAGGATGAACAGAAGCAAAGCACAAAGTTTCTTTGCAAGGGAGGGTGAGCTGGCAGGTAGATTACACCCTGAAAATCCCCTGGCAGTTCCTAGAAAATAGGATTTAGATCCTTGTATAAAGGCGACTTTTATTAAGCCGCCGGCTCTCCAGTTGGCTTGCTGGAGTGCTGAGCTAGGTGAATTTAGGAAGCTTTTAGCTGGGAAATTGGAAGGATGCGGTTATCTGTTACAGAATAAAAACCCTGCCAGTTCCCCCGGGGACGATTCTTCGATGCAGAGGTGGGGAAAAAGAAATGCAGTCATCCCTCCGTAGTGAAAGCGGCCTCCAGGAGGAGGGCGGCCAGCTGAGCGATTTCCCTTGCAGTGGGAGGGAGAATCCCTGAATGCACCTGCAAACGTGCCCCTGGATGACCAAGGGGAGCATCCAAGCCCTTGGAGCGCTGCAGATGGGGGTTTGGGACGGCAAAGCAGTGAACAACCCACGTGGCTTTTGCTGTGCTTGTGCGATGCAGCCAGCAGCGAGCTTTCTCCGGGGCCCGGGGGTAGTTTGCAGAGTACGCTCACTGCAAGGCCCTGCCACCAGTGGGTGTTTTCTAGTGGGGCTACTGCATGCAAACCCCAGCCGTAACAGGATGATAGTATCCCATTCTCCCCTCCCCTTGGCTTCGGCAAAGCTGGATCTCCCCCCGAGTTTGCAACCAAGATGGGAAGCTGCTGATTTTCCAAATGAATGAGATTCGCTGGCCTCTTGGCAAAGATATGAACAGTCCCACATCCCGCTCCCCCCACACCTGCTTCCTAGCTCCTATCTCATCTAATGAAGCAGGTGCTTTAGCTTCTTCTGGAAAGACATTTATTATTGCTCCATCTTTTGCCGGCGGATTTCTTTTCCCCCCTTTGCTTTCTCATTTTAGGTTGCCCGAGGGGGCTGTGCTACCTTTTATTAGCTGACACTTCACTTCTGCAGATGGAAATGACATGAATGCAATGTGGCTGAAAGTTTATTACAGAAATGTCGTCCATCCTACACAGCCAAATCTCCAAATAATTGAGAGAAAAGGGGCGGGAGGGAGAGCAGCGGGAAGGAGAAATCACCTCGTAGGCAGGCAGTGAAGGAGCTGATGAGAAAGGACAGGAGAAACAGGGACAGAGAGAGAGATGGAGGAAATGAAAGAGAAAGGAGGAAGGGGGAGAGGAGAGAGGGGAAGAGTCTAAAAGATCCTTTCAGATGAAATGGAAGTCTTTGGTTAGTGTCAATAGGTAGTGATGGCCTTTTATGCCTAGGTCCCTGCTAACTTATCTGGGCCTGACCCCCCTTTTACCCGGTGGTGGTCTTCAGGACCTATTCCCATGAAGCCAGTATGTCTCCAAGGATGCTCCATGGCTAAAGTGTAGACCCTGGGACATCTAGGGTAGGGACCAGGAACCAGCAACCAGGCTGTAGCATCTTCTTTGCATCAGCTTCATGGGGTGGTGGGGACCAACACTTCCAGCCCCAACTTCCTCCTTGCTCCAGTCAGCCCTGCCCTTACTCCATCTCCCTGATCACAACCTGGAATCTGTAGAGCAACTTTTTGGGGGGGTGAGGATAGTGCTCAGGGGCAGCTGACACCCCCACCCAGGTCCTCTACAAGGAAGACTCTATGAAGAGCTTGCCATGCAATAGCCAAGGAAGGGTGGCTTTGAACAGGGTCACCCATTGTGAAGCCATCGTACTGCTTCAGAAGTCTCTGAAAAGACCCCATGAGAGCAGGCCTAGGAGATATCAAAGACCAAAGCACAAGGGACTAAGCAGTGCCTAGACTCATGTCTCTGAGCACCCTATAAATACCTTGGGGGTGTTGGCACTGGATTTATGACCAGAAACCTTGTTCTGGGTGGACCCAAACCCTCAGGCGGACTACAGTTTCTTTCATTTGATAATAGGCAAATTTCATTGATACACACTGGATGCGTCTACATGAGATGCTGACCGCGTGGTAGTCTAATAACACTGTGCAATAGCATGCTGGTCAAACACTGTGCTAATAAGCTACTGCGCAGTGTTTTTGGCCACCGTACAGTAATCATCACAAAAAACCCATGCAGTTACTGTGCATTTAGTTAGTACTTCATTAAGCAAGTACTAAACTAAATCCTCAGTCACTACCGCACATTAATGAATGTGTAGACATGCCCAGTGATAGCAGATGAGTCATGCAGGCAAGGCTAACAAAATAACCTTCCCAATTCTATATCTGCCAGTCCTAAGGCTATCGCAGAGGGAAGGTGTATCTGATCAGTATATGAGCTTAACCCTGTGGTTCTTTCTTGAATGTCAGCAGTCTTGGAGGTCAAAGGCTGAGGCCTGCTCCTCCTCCAGTGGGGTGGGCGAGATGGGCTGGTGGCGCACCCTCTGTTCATGGTGGCCTCAGGTTCCCCCTTGGGGACCTTTTGCTGCTCTGAAGTCCTTCCTTTTGTATTCTTTTTCTCCTCTGATGATTCTTCATTTCTGGGTATGAGGATGGCTAAAAATCAATGATTTTTTATTTAAATACGATTTTTTTTTATTTAATGTTATTTTTTATTTTTTAATTAAGATTAAAAAAAACAAACCATGTATATAAAGATAGTTTTAATTTAAGATAGGGTAGAGCTCAAATATATCATCACGGAATAGGGGTTATAACCTCTAATTATATACAATTTGAGACAATATATTCATGTAACCTTTTTAGAAAAGTTTTATAATAGATCACAACAGACCACGGATTGTATTAGGGCCCCAATCTTATAGGATTACCACAGGCTCCTCTTTAGAGTAGTAAAGATTAAAGAAAACCACTCTACCCAATGGGACTCAGAGTTCAGTCCAGAAGATCCCATTAAGCATCTCTGTGATGCTTAGTTTCAGTTCTCCAACTGTGGATTTATGTCTCCAGAGATAACATCCTTGTTAACAGCAGTATATGGAGATGAGAGATAACAGACCTGATTGCCTACCCATCAGCCCTCTTGTCTCTCTGCAAGTTTGTGTACACAAAGTCAAGTCCTTATCTTTCTCTAAAAGTGCAAAGTTTCAAGAAGTTAAATGAATAGAGGCTTGTCGGGGTGGAGTAGATCTGGGCAAGGAGGGGGAGTCTGGAGATGCATGCAAGGGGGGAGAGGCAGTAGAAATAAAAGAGAAACATTTTGAGCAGACTATTCCAGAAGTCTTGAGGGATACATTTCTGTATTTAACCTCTCCATTGATTTGAGATCTAGTGAGGGAATGGTATGATAGAAGGGAAAGCCTATTATGGCAGCAGGCTTGTCAGGCTGTCAAGGAGACCTTGCTTGGGAATATTTTAATGAAGGTTATATCAAACAACAAGAATGCGTGTTTTGTAGAAAACAGTGATTAAATCGAGGCTTCCTGAAGGGTGATTTAAATCAAATCCACCCCTCTGGGTATCGTTGTTTGGTTTTCCTGTGGTCATCATACTGTCCATATTCTGTCCTTTCAGCCTATTCCTTTGTTTCCACAAACCAGTCACATGAATCTTAATTTGGGCATGCCCCAACCTTCATATTTGGTCCGCCCACCAAAACCGGAAATCCCAGGGGTCCTGCAGCTGGTCACTGTGACCTAATGCTTCCTTACCTCATATTACGGGTACACTGTTCATGTTTTCAATTTCCCCAGCCTGTTTGTCTACAGGCTTTGGCCTCAAAGGCCGAGAACGTGAAACCTTGTCACAAAGAGGCTTTTAGAAACCAATTAACCCTTGCCATTCAGTTGGTCCATTGTTCAAATGCAATATCTACTCTACCTACAAGTCAGTTCGTAAAGCAGATCTCTAAATATCATTATTGAGCCATAAGGGGGTATAGACCACGCTAGGACTTTGCCCACAGTTCCCCAAGGCAGCGGTTTCTAGCTGAAATCCTCTTCTGTATTTCTGGACTGTGCCTTGCAGTCCCAGTGTTACTCTTGCTTGGTAATAACAGGCTAGAGGTATGTTATCCAAGCAATAGGGGACCAGGCATAGATCCATACCTGCAGTGTACTGTACCCAGTGGGGATTGGATTAAGATAACCCTTGAGCTCCCTTCCAACCCTGTGATCTTATGATGGCTAACTGATGCTGAGATCTCTCCCTATCTCTCCTGGGCATTTACATTCTCCTGTAAGATCCTTAAACAGGCAAATGAACCCCACACCTGCGATTTGTGACCTCCTCACTCTCTCCAGAAGTTTCAGCTCTGCAGCTGTGGACCTTTAGCAAAGCTGAGGCATCTGGCTAATAAGGGGCACGTTAGCATTTGAGGATATCCGCTTCTCTCCTGTCATGCACCAGCCTCTAAGGCCAAGGAGGCAATGGGAAGAGAATCATTGCTACAATGAAACGCTGGAGGGTAATAAGTCATTGCGTGTGTGGAGTTGGATTGGGAAACCTGACTGGGTGTCAAATCAGTGCTATTCCTCTAATCTCTGCCTCTCTGGTTGTTTCTGTTGGTTATGGGAGCTTATTTTCCCACCCTGTGTTTATTGTCACAGTGGGTCAGTGGTATGAATGACTCAGTAGGCAACAAGATGCTAACGCTATCTGCAAAGCTACAGGAGCGTCCTCTTCGCATAGTCTCTTCCCTATCACCTCTTTTCAGATTTGTCACCCCCGAGCATCTCGTCGTCTTTTCCCCTCTAGCTCCCTTTGTTCCCCAAGCAGCTCGAAGGAAAACAGTTCAGAAATAGCAAACCTTTGCTTTTCTCTATGCTACTTCAGGATGTTCTCCTCTTATATTAAACAAATTAATGCCATTAAAACCAAACCAAATGTTGCATAAGCACAACGGTACCCAGGGCACCTGACCTAGGGGACCCATTCTAGGAGAAGTCTTGCATAGATTCATTGGTTTGAAGAAGCGAAACCCAGAAAGATGGGGGGGATGAAACTAGTTAATCTCACAAATCCTAGACCCTGTAGGTTTGCTTGAGTGGCCAGATGCTTGCATAGTTATGAGTCCCAGTACATAGTGGGAGAAGACGCTTTCTAGCTCATTCTATTGGCAAAAAGGGAACACGGACCATGTGTTCGTACCTGCTGCCAAGTTTGATTTGCAGATGGAAGCTCTCAGGATTTCTTTGGAGGTAAAAAGAGAGAAATGGCGATCTTCCTTATCGCTGTGAGGCTTACTTCACTTTAATTTTGGTGGAGGCAAAAAAAAAAAAAGTTTTTGAAATCATATTACTTTGAGTTTCTTTTTCTTTTTTTTTCCTTAGGAAGCGTGTTAAATGCATTAGGTAGCCGAGTATAATGACTGAAGATATTGAGAAATATGAATTTATGACAGCTACTTTTGTACAGAATGGCTGATTCTAACCATTAGGCTTAGACTTGGTTGCAAAGCTCAAGGCAGGCATAGAAACAGGCTCTTGCTTTGGGTCTTGCTCTGGTGGGAAATGCCTCGAGTTTGAGTCCTGCAGGTGCCTTGTTGGACATGGGTTTTCCTCGGCGGGGGCAGCCATGACTCCAGTTCAGATGGGAAGTTCCCTCTAGTTTAGTGGGACTGAGCTGGTTAGGTAGCAGTTTAGAAAGCAGCTGGTCTAGGGGAAGAGCAGCCAGGGATGCAGGTGGCATCTGAATGATGGCAGCCTGAGTCACCCGGTGATTCATCAGCCAGCACCGATATTCGTAGATGGAGCAGGCCTCGGTAGATGCTGTGCAGTGGAGCCCCCGTGCTCCCTTAACGTCAGCACAGGCAGGCTTTGAACTTTTAAGTGGAAAAAAAAGTTTGGGGCTCTGAAAGCCACAAAGCAGCTCATGAATCAGTCAGGGCCTCTCGGTGTGTGGCTGTTTGAGATTCTTGGAGACTAACGCCCGCGGACTCACTGAGAGGAGAAGGAGGCTGTTAAAGCTTTTATGCCCTAGGTACCGGGAGAGAGCAAAGTCTTATCCAAAGGTGGAAGCCGAATGATTTGCTTGTTCTGAAATGGATGCACAGCTGACACCCTTGACAGTGTCCCCTGGTCCTCTCTACCACTGCTAGCACCTGGCAGAAGGATTACCTATGGGGACATAGCCATACACTCTCCCGCTAAGCATAATTTACGTGCCATTGATTGTAGATGAGGATTTTATTTATAGCACCGCCTTTCCCTCGCCCTCCACCAAAAGCACTTAGGGTGCTGTACATCATCTTCATAAAGGCCATTAAAATAAAATACTGCCTTGGAAATCTTGGACAAAGGACGCAGATGAGAGAGAGCCAAAAAAAAGTGGGAAAGCAAAGGGTGAGAGGAGAGGATGGGAGGCAGAAGCAATCAGCCTTCAACAGACCATGGTCATCAGCGGGCACAGCGCAGTTTCACTGAAATAGGGCAAGAAGGGTCCTTCTCACCATGGCAAACCTAACCGCTGAACTATAATGTAATGCCGTAACCCCCCGGGATTGTCGAAACCAAAATTGGTTCCAAGGTGTCCAGTGCCGACAGTGTGTTTGTGTGTTTTTTTTTTCTTCAGCAGAAAACAACTTTTTGCCAAAACGGGTGGTTTTCCCGGAGACATCTGTTTTGACCACTTTTTAGCATCAAGTATCCAAGAACCCCAAATCTGAAATGTTCAGCTAAAAATCAAGGGGGAAAAAAATCATTTTTGGTTAAAAATAAATAAATAAATCTTTGGGTGCAAAAAATTCCCTTGTCCAGATGTAGTTTGAAGCCAGGTACCAGTCAGGTCCTGAGGATACACCTGGCCAAGGCTGTCAAATGTGTATGTTCATGCTAATACCAGTGTCCTTGGTATGCAGGCTCAATTTTAGCCGCACTCCCTATTCTTCTCTCATCCTGCTGTCTCCTATCTTTTCCCCAGTTGTTGCAACCCAGCCCTTCAGCCTTCAAAGCCTCTGGTTGCCTGAAAAACATGAGCAGGGCAATGAGAGACAAATGGTCTTTCTATAGGGCTGTGCGGGTTAGACTCTACCTGTGGTTCTAGCCAGCGCTGGTTCATTATGCAGTCATGAAAAGATGTCGGGGAATGTGCTGACCTTGTTATAATTAATGGATAGTAGGGTAATGGTTCTGTGTGACTCATTAGATACAGAAAAGGGATCCAGCGCCTCCACATTTAGTTTAATTGAAAATCTGAAACATTTATTACTTCAGGCACACTATAGTAACAGGGGTTTTTAAACCTTAAATTAATGATTTCAGCCACTTACAGGAAGGAAACCAGAGGGTGGGCAATAGCGGAGATCCAGTATCTTCAAGGGCACGGGAACCCTCAGAAGTGACTTAGTATTACATGCTACCCCTTGCTTAAAAAAGGGAAAGATGCCACATCATTTAGCCCAAATAGATGCCCTGAATGCACCCTTTAAAAACAGCAGTTAGGTGTTGAAAGGTTCTCCATGTTCCAGCTGCTGTTTGTCACAGTGCATTTAAATACAGGTAACAAGGGGGCAAGCAACTGCTTCTGCAGCATCAAATACTAAAGGAAGGACTTGAGTAATGTCTCAGACAGACTCTGGCCACCTGAGGAGAGGAGCTCAGCAGGGAAGTGAGGTAGGACTGTCCAGGAGAGCACATGTGGCCTGGAAGTTAGAGTTCGGGGCTGGAACTGGGGGCGACTGGGTTTCTTCCTGGTGAGAGCCGGTTGTGAGATTGAGTGAGACATTTCTCCATTTTCTATTCCTATTGCAAACTCTTTGCAGCATGGACTCTCACTGTGTGCACGCACAGGCCTCTGATTTCAGCTGGGGTTGGTAGAGGCTGTTGCAGTAGCAACAATCTGTGACCTGTCTGTTGCATCCCCTCGTGCATTATATCAAGTTATATAAATAAAAGCAGAAGGCACATGCCTAATTCTCTTTACACGGAGGCTGAATTTGTCACACCAGATGAAACCGGGAGTCTATCAAATCTGTGCCGTTGCAGGGATCAGAAATAATGGTGGTGATTCCGCGTTGATTATCACACATGGAACTGAGCAGCAAGGCAGAAAATAACCATCCGTGTACTGCCATCGCAAGACATTTGACTTCCGGCACGGCCCACGCATACAGCTTCACGTGCATTGCTCAGTGCAAAATTTCCAGGTGCCGAGCAATATGGAAATTCCCCGGGGTGCTTTCCACAGAAGGGACTACTTTAACTCACCACGAGGGTGAGTTGCCCCTGCATAGATAGCTTTGGGATGCAGCTAGAGCAAGGGTGGCTCAGTGCTACCTTTGTCCAGCCTGCTCCCACGTTGACAGTAGGGCCTCTGAATCGAATCCCACAAGTCCCTGAGTATGTTCCAGCTCTGCTATCTTCCATGGCTTTTGGGCTGGTGATGTTTCTTGTGTGGGCAGGGTCAGTAGCAAATGGAGGGGAGACTTCTCACGGAGCGCAACGTGAGATCATGCCATGCCAGGTGAGAGATGGGAATCGTGAGATGCAGGGAATAGCTTCAGGAAAGAAGGCCTCAACATGGACCAACACATAAAGGCAGGGGGACTAGAGCCCAGATCTTATTCTTGACCCCATGCCTTACCCACATTGTGACTTCCCTTCCTTTCAATTGCTGGTATCATGGGTGAACGTTCCTTTTAAGTGCTGCTGCATGTCAAATAATATCTGGAGTATGGTACATTGATTAGCCTAGGAGTGAAAGCTGCTGCCTTCTCTGGTAGGTCAAAGGAGACGAGTGTGACAAGAAATGCCATGTGATACTGTCAGTGCTATATGCTCATGGCAGCACCAAGCTGGGTTGGGAGGTCAGAGGGAAACGGGCATTGCTAGGAGCACTGCATATCCTTGGCCTCGCTGGCCATGTGGTGTAAAGGCCTGGACAAAGCCCTTGGCTTGATGAGACCAGTGCAGCCCGCTAAGGTTTACTCTTAGGTGGATTGGCTGAATAACCACAAGTAAAGGGTAGCTAAAAATGGATCAATGTCAGACTGGCAGGAGGTTTCCAGTGGGGCTCCCCAGGGATCTCTGCTGGGTCTGATGGTGATTAACAGTTTTAGTAATGAGTCAGGTGGAGCAATTATAGAGCTTCCCGGTAGAGTTTGCAGATGTCACAGAAGTGGGAAGGGGCTGAAGGCACTTTGGATGATAGGAGGAAGGTCAAAAGGATATTGATAACTTGGGGGACTGGATTATGGGCAACAGGAGGAAATTCAGCACAGACCAAAGGAAAGGAAGAAATGTAAATGCATGCAAGGTGAAGGGAAAGTCATGGGCCAGGCTATCTGTGCTGCCAAGAAGGATCTGGGGTGCCACGGTGGATCACAGACGCAATACGAATCAGCAGTGTGACCTTGTGACTCTACTTTGCTCACATCCTCCAGATCATATTCCCTGGTTCTTCTGGAAGCAGAGATGTTCTGGTCCTTAGTGGCCATGTTTCCCTTGTAGCGTGAGTGATGGCCATTTTAACTCCAGCAGCTATTAGGTTGCTGTTATTGTTCCTAAGGGCCTACTTCTGCGTTCCCATGGGACTTGTATCTGAGCAGGAAGTCAGTATATGCATCTAAAGCTTTCCTGAATCTTTATTAACCTATTTTTCTCAACAATACATGCAGGTTGATACAAGACTATGGAAAGAACCATTTTCTTTTTAGTCGTGCTTTGGCACCTTTAAAATATGGGATAAGTGGTTTAGGACTAATATATGGCTACTGGTCAGTCTGTGCGCTTTTATGCCATATTTTCTTTTAGGCAGCGTCAGTTCAGGGAGCCTGGGCCCAGGGTGTCACATAGGTGCTAAGGTGAAATCCTCCCCTCCCAATTCTAGTTCTTTTGGAAATTACCCTTTGTCTTATGGTCAAATCACATGTGGTCCCCCTGGTGCTGCAGGCTTCTTTATAAACCAGCTCAAGATGAAGAGACCATGTTGAAAATTTATGGAAAATCAGTAATTGAATTTTGGCTGCCCTTATAAATCATATCACCTTGTTATCAAACAGTTGCAAGTATGGTAACACATTTAAAAAGCTGTGTAATTGATGGCTTCTCAGCCACAGCCCGGCACACACGACCAGCCTTTTCAAAAAGAGTCTTTTTCATCCTCCACAAGTACTGTATTTTCTCATGTGCAACATACCTTGTTCCCAAAATACAGCTATTGGAAATTGGAGCATGCATTATATTTAAGAAATATAGTTGAAACAGTTTCGGCTGTTTGCCAGGCCAAAAGTAAAACCTGTAATGACTCGCAGGGATGAGAACAGCGGGCAGCCTTGGCTCCCTTACTGCTGCTGCTCAGATATTTACTATAAGGAAAGATGGGTTTTTTTCCTTCTTCGTTCTGCCTTTCAGAAACACAGTGCTGCTGATCTTCTGCAGCATGTTGTATGCAAGAAAATACAGTATGCCTTAAAGATGCTGGGGATGGCGACAGCTTCCTGATGGTTGGAGCAGAACTGTAAATTGAAATGTAAAGATACCTAGTTGTTGGCTCTGGAAAACCGGGACTCAGGCCCCCCTGCTCTGGGGTCTTGTTAGCTGGTGCAACTTCTATCTTGTGTTATGGGCAGTATGTATGGTACATACTCCCTCTGTTTCCAGACTGTTTTCCAGACCGTGCCCTTGATGTCTTCTTGTGCTAGACAGCCTGTCTGCTTCCAAGGCTGTGTAAAACTCTGTGACACCCAGACTCTTAGAAGTCAATTAACCCTTGCTGCCCATCCTGAACCATTTGAATGCATCTATCTATACCCATAAGGTAATTCCCCCAAAACAAACCTTTAAATACCATTTCTAAGCCAACACTAGTTTCCTGTATAAGAGCTTTCTTTTTGCAAATATCTTGCCCCCTTTTACGGCCAGGCTATAACAATAGTCTCTGGCGTGGCGACATCTCAGACTTCACAGCTCCGGGGAGAAAGAGGGTCATTGCTGGCCTTACAACTCAGGGCTGTGAGAGGTACCATTCTTTAGACAAGGAGTCAAACCAAAGTCCTTTGTGCAGTGTACTTGGGTGGAGGCAAAGACCCCCCCAGTATTCTCCGTAACGTTGTTCTGCTCTGTTTAAACTGAATACCATGCCCAGGGCCGGCGGTGTGTGTCTTATCACAGGGGCCACGATGGTGGCTACATCTGCTTACACAGATGCTGTGCTGTCAATACTGAATTCATAGCTTTGCTTTGTTGCACTTTGCAGACAATCTTGTGCCATAAAGCTGCTATAGAAAATCCTGCTCAGGGCTGGAATCGCAGGACTGCAGCAGGCCAGGACGGAGATGCATTGACAGAGCGGTGCGAGCTCCCATTACCATTTTAACAAGGGGGTTTACAAGCCTGGATGGAGGCACATTGCAGATGCATGGCGGATCTACAAAAGGGCAGGAGGCAGAGCAGTACAGTGAGCCATGAATGCCTGCGCAGGCTTGCGTGTATGATGTCTATCCTGAGCTCACAGCTTCAGGCCTCCAGGAGAGCCCCTGCACCCCAGTTAAGCTTTCCAAAGCCTGAGGAAATAGCCACATTATTTCTGAAGAAAATACAGCTCTGCACTTTGCTTACCCTTCTTGAAGTCTCTCTGACTTACTTTCCCAGCATAAGGGATTCATGTCTTCTTACTTAGCCAGAGATCAGTCCACCCTTTGACTATCCTTGTGGTTCTAAGGACATGGGCTTCCTCTGATGGATTTGCCCTCTCAAAACATTGCTAAGTTATTCTTAGGGAGGAAATTAATTATAAGACAGTAAGAGATAACAAGTTCTCTCTTTTTCATGGTAGCAACACATTTATCTCCGTGGAGTCTGAATGGGACGTACTTTATATGCAGGTCGGCTGCAAAACGGAAGAAATGCAAACTGCGGCAAAACTGGAACATGGGGTTTGGATGTTGGGCACGTCTGGTTAGATGGGAATTTAACGCAAAATGTGAAACAAAAAATCTGGCTATGGGTTTTATGCATTGCAGATCAAAAGGCCAGGTGTAGGCCAAAGCAGCCAATAACTGCATTGTGCCTATCCCTCACTCCCGCCATAGTCATTTCCAGAGTTAGCGTGCCTCTGCGCTAGAACTTTGTTTGGGTCAAGAGGAGTGTAGCGTGCTGGGATTTATGGTCACAGTAGGCCATAATTCCCAACTGGTTGCAGTTCGTACCAAGCAGGTTTCTGGCATCGGTCAATGCTGTCTTCGGGTGAGCAAAGTTTGGATGCTCCCGTTCTTCGGTGCTAGCTTCAAGACGTAAAAGGAAAACCATAGGAATTGCTTTGGGATGTGTGACACTTTCATAAGCAATTTGTATTTTAAGAGGTTTTGTTGATTAGTTTGTCGATTCCTTTTTTAAACATATTTTTTAACTGAAAAATCCCTCTTGGGAAAAAAAAAGGAAAGAAAAACCAACCCAGAGCTAAGAAGTATTTCTCTTTCCTGGGAAGGAAAGTGATTTTAAAGTTCTACAGTGGAGGAAGAACCAGTGAGTTTTAAAGTCAAAGTTTTAGCCCTCACCTCTAGTTGCAGTGAAATTTCCAAATGCCATGTTCCCACAGCAGGAAGTTGACTTAACCTTCTGCAGTGCTGGGGCGGAAGCCGTGCTCTGTTGTGGCTCTATATTTCATTGCAAAGCCTCATACGTTCATACCCATCTCTGATTTGTCTTGCTTCTATCCTCAAGGACTAACCTGCGACCTGACCTCACCTCTCTCTTTACCGGAGCGTCAGTGTGGGACACCAGCCCCTCGGAAAAATATCCGCAAACTTTGTAAAACCAGGTGACTCAACAGAAACAAATGAAGTGGAAAACATGAAGTGGCATGCCCTGGCCATCTTACTGGTAAGTGGGATTTTTGCAAACATTAGTGCATTAGTATTATCATCCTGAGAGTTTCACTGATAACAATAATGGAAAAAAAAACCTTTTGGGCCAGACCACATCTATGCAAGGTGGAGAGAGAGATGCACTGGAAATAGAGGGATTTCTTCGATAAGTTAGTGCAGTTTAGAGGTAACCACAATGGACATTCCCATTCTTCCTGGACCAAGGGCCGTCTTCACTCTGCTTGCTTCTGCATTCCCACATACAGAGCTGGGCATCCAAACAACCTTAATTCTGCCCCATAGTCACACTGTTCAATAATCACATAGTTCCAGTTATAGCAGTTTAGTGTTTGGGGCTCTAGATTAGACTAAACTGATTTCTACAGACACATTGGGGCACATCGACATGTGCATGAATGCACTTCAGTTATTGAGCATTAAATCTAGTACCTCCTTGGGGCATTTATACACGTGCCCTGGGGCGTGGGCTTTAACTAGAGTGGCTCCGAGACCCGCTCTAACTAAAGCACCCAGAGCATCATGTGCATTAGGGCCTCCACGCTTAAAAATGGTGGCGGGGGCACTTTATCTAAAGCTAATTGAATGAGCTTTAATTAAAGCACCCCTGACTCCATTTTTAAGTGTGTAGACACTGATACACAAGATGCTGAAGGCTGCCGGAGCACAGTAATTACCAGCGTGTCGGAGCTGCCTCACTACCTGTGTTTAGGCTCCCTCCTTGTGAGCTACTAAGAAAACGTGCATTAGTCTGTCTTAATGTGCTTTAACTAAAGAGCACAGGGCACCTTTACAAGCTTTATTTCAAGTGCCCCCACCACCATTTTTAAGTGCGGGGATGTTGATCCATGAGACACAGGAGGCTGCTGGAGCGTCGCAATTGTCACGTTTCAGGAGACTCAGTTAATGAAGTCTGTTCCAATACGCTGAAATTTCAGTGTGTCGGAGCAGCCTCCGTGCTCGTGTATAGGTGCCCGTGGTTTTTTAGTGATGCTTAATGCACAGTAGTCTATTTTAATGTGCATTAACTAACTAGCAATGTTTTTTTTAGTGATGCTTTAATGTGCATTAAAGTAGCTTAGTGCACATTAAAGTGCATGTGTAGATGCACCCAGTTAGGTCTTCTCGCAGGAAGTTAGGGGTCAGGCTGTTCTAGATGCCCTCACTATTCATTTCCATATAGTAACACATTTGCATTTATTTTAAAGCTTTTCTCTCATTTTCCTGGATTTAAAACACTTGGTTTGGGTTAATTGCAACATTCCTGAATATTCCCCTTAGTGTCTGGTGTAAGCTCTCAACCATAACACCATCTTAATAGTCTCCTTTTTGCCTGGGAAATACCATTTTTTAATTAAAAATTTCATATGGGAGCACTAACCAAGCAACCCAATGAGACTAGCAACTTGTTGTGTCTGATGTTTTGAGGATATGAAATATTGATTATCTATTCTTTTTTTTAATTATTATTTGAAATGTTATTGCCTGAGTCACTGGTATGTTCTGGCTGCATGATGCAGTGCAAAGAAGGGCAAGTACTTAATTATTGCTGTTTCCTCTTCTCTGGATCCTCTGTGCTCTTTGAAGCTTCTTGTATTCCCCTGAATATAAGTCCCAAGTCCTCTCTGGTCCTTCATGTTGCTCTGGGCATATCTCTGCCCTAGCTTCCCCCACTCTCCTGCACCATTTGTGTTCCTCTGTGGATGCACACTTGGCCCCCAGTTTTTATCCACTTCCATACCCTCCCTCACTTTTCCTCTCCATTCCCACTATCTTGAATAAACATATTGCAAGACACTTCAAGATTGCCCACCCTTTAGGACTTCCCAAGTCCTAGCTGCCTGGGATCTCAGTCAGCACAAAACTCACTTGGGGCCCTGCTACCTGTCTGTAGTGAGACCACAGGAAAGCTGATGGCAGGAATGGGTTTGCCTGCTTGCAAAGCTTGTGAAAAATCAGAAGTAGATATACAACAAAGTGTTTGATTAACTTCTCCCTCCCATCTACCCTCTTAGACCTATCCATTTCTACAGAAATTGTTTTGGGGTTTTTTTGAGCAGGGGGTAGGGGATAGATAGATAGATGCTTGTTGTTGGTTATGCTGCATTGCATGCAAGGTTTATTCCAGAGGCAGAACGAGCCAGCGTTGTCTGTACCAGTCATTCCTCTCTGGGTTTTCTAATGTGCTTTTCTCCTGTCCCTTCTCCTGGCTGTGGTCACTAGTTTTCTATTATGTGTGGCTCAGCCTTGTTTTCTAGGTCTCTTTGCCCCACTCGTGAGAAGGTTGGGGATTAAGAACCTGCTTCTGCATCTCATATCTGGGTTAGGTCTTTGTTCGGCGGACTCGGGGAGGTGGGCTGCTTTGTGATTCTGGCGGTTGGTGGCATTGAGATGCAGGGTTCTCCCAGCAGCCATCCCAGGACCATGTCCCACCTCTTTGCAATGGGGAGATCTTCAGAGATGAATGACATAGGAATTTCACCCAGACAAGTCTCCAGTTCCCATATCTTCACACCCAGGTCTTCCCTGAGAATCCAGTGCCAGATGGACCAGGTAGGGCTGAGATCCTGCTGTCCTCAGCTTTCCTTTCCCTTCCTCCCATGCTCTGTTCAATCTTTGAGTGTATGTTGCAGAAATAAAGGCAGCACCCAGCTGTTTTTCCACTAGCATGTACAACAGGTGATGCACCCTCTTCCAGACAGATGCTGGATGGTCTTTCCTGCACAGGTTGGGGCTGAGCTCATTGCTGACTGCAACGAACTGGGCTTTGGGCCAGTTGTCATTATACAGAGATGAAGTGATTCTTCATTCCTTTCTCCCAACTTTTTTGACAATTGTGTGTGCAGTGAGAAGGGGCATTAAACCAGCGTTCTCCGAGTCTCCTTTCTCTGCCAGGTTCGGCAGCTATTCTGCTTAGTTGGAATGGGCACACTGAAAGCACCAGTAATATGGTTTAAAAAGTTGAGCCAAATTAACCGCTAGTGAAAACTCTTATTATGTGTCTAGTCTCCCTCTGGCTGAACACTTGCAAATAACAGAACTAATACATGCAAATGAGAAGAACCGGGTAGAAGAAGGCCTGTGATTGGTTGTGTTACCTCTGTTACAATAGCCACACTGCCGAAATACCTGGGGCTTGCTGTAATCTATATAATTATAATAATTAGATACAACCATCATTAATAAACTCACTTAATTACAGCCTAATTTCTGTAACTGTTGTCGACTGCGCAAGATTTCAATTACTTTTAATTATATGGCAAGTCAAAGAGTCCATTATTTCATTATTAAGATCATTCAGAACAGAAAAAAGAAGAAAAGAAAAGAAAAGAAAAGGACACACAGATGCTGAGTTTCTTAAAGGACCCCATTTTAAATTAATTTTATCTCCTAACGAATGGACTTACTTATGCACTCTCAGGAAATCCATTCTGTCCTCAAAAAACCAGTGTGGGAACCTTTGGGAATCTGGGGGAAACTTAAGGGACTTGTTGAATCTTTGCTTCACGTGCAAAATGGTACTGAACTGTGGAGTTGCAACTGGTGCCTCCATAAATATCAGCTGCTTCAGAGCTCTTGATCATTTTGGTTGATTCTGTGCTGTTGCCTGCTGGCTGTTAAGGCACTTTATACTTTTGCCGTGTGACATGCAATACTTTGTGCTACCGGGAAGCCCATTTTTTTGCAAGCCCCTGTTTGTTGAAGATCACACGTTGCAGGAAAGACTTTGCTGATTTGTGGCTGCACATTTGGAGCTGGTTTCAAACAGGTGCAGCTGGCTGAACTCATTGTTGGCATCACTCCTCCAGCCTAGCTGGGTAGACAGGGATGATGCATTTATTCTATTGTAATAGGATCGGGGCTGTGACCACCCCTCTTGCCCAGGGTTGTGCCCACCAAACCTCACCCTGTCTTCAGTTTCTCCTTGACAGTCTGCTCTGCTCGCTAGGCTGTTCTTCATCCCCCATTGCCCGCCCCTTTGACCTTCACCTCCAAAAAGCAGCATCTTACCCTGCTCAGCTCGTTTCCTTCTGTCTCCTCTCCTCTCCCTGCTTAGCTGCCTCTGCCCTGTGCATTCACCGCTCCAGACTGCTTAGCCCACTCTCTACCTGCCTCTGTGTTGTAACCTTTTGCTCTGGTTCCCTGCCTCATTTTGCCTCAATAGAGACTGCTGCTCCCCTGTATACACCCTCCTCCCCCCAAAAGGAAGAATGGAGGATATACATAAATTGAGGAACTTCCCACATTTCATCTGAGGTCTTCAGAGGAACCTCTGGGCATGAGACCCTGGAATCTCATTACTTTTCTGTTGGATTGGAGTGGTCTTTTGGCCATGGTCATCCAGGGCACTTGCCTTCCTTTGGTGTCTGGGGAAACTCCCAGCTCTACAGCCTTACTTTCCTGATGGTGTCTGCTCCCAAGCAGGTAGATCGTTCAGCCCTTCCTGCATGCAAGTGGATGTACAAGCATTGGGACAACACTGCAGAGGTGGCTGGGAGGGAATTAGGGCATATGAGTGAGATCTGAGCCTTCTCCAGCCATATTCCAGGCAGTCTCTTCCTAGCTGTGCCTCAAGTTCATGAGATGAGCTGGGCTGCACCCCTCCATCCCTCTATTCAGACCATACCTACCTTGCAAGGGTATTTCTAACATTAATAAAAGGTTTGATAATTGCTTGGAGATGCAAAGGACCATATACACTCACATAGCTTATTTTTTTTCGCCTGTTTTACTTGTTTGGCTTGTTTTCATGGTTCTTTGTCCAGGGCAATGCATGTATTCTGGATCCCGGGAACTGATGATACAGAGCATACAGCATCGAGGCAGATCCTTCATCAGTGCTATCATCTTGCAGCCTGGTCCAAACAGCTATTATTTATTTCTCTCCCTCTACATGCCTGGATCTGACCTCACTTGTGCCCATTGTAGACTTTTGGGACCTCACTGACCTCCAGATTGACTATGAGATCACAACTGAGCCCTGAATCTCTTCCTAAGTATATAGATACATATTTGTATCCTACCAAGATTTCTTGCCATAGGACACGCAGTCCAAGATGGATTGTGAGTCCCTTTCCCATCTTCCTCACAGGAAATTACCATCTACAAGGGCACCCTGTCAAAAAGAAGGAGAGGGCTTACACTGATATGCAAGTTACATTTAAGAAGAACTGAAAGTCTGAGCCAGCATAAGGCAAACTCAGGAGCAAGCTGTCAGAACACAGAAATCTTTTATTTCCCTATACGTTCAGGAAGCATTGCTGTATAATGCACATTGCTGTCCTCCACAATATATATGGGGTGCCAGGAAATAACAAAACCACTTTTTTGGACTAAAATGTAAACTGGATGCCAAACTTATGTGGGCAGCTCCAGCTATTTCCTGCCAAAGCTGCAGCGCTGAACCTTGTTGAACTGTCTGGCTGAAATGGGTTGAGGGCTGATTTTCCTCTTCAAAGTACAAAGCAGGTAGATTGCCTCAGTAATCTGTACCTACACACTTCTCTCCTTTCCATTCACAACCTCCTTGTGATTGTTCTGTGAAGTTTCTTTAAAAAAAATGAAAGGAAGGCTTCGTTACTCTTTTTCCCAATTAAACCTAATTGCAAGTTCAGCCCTGATGAGCAAACCAACTATACCAAGCCAGCACTTACAGCATCTCTTGAATGCCTTATATACTTTTTGGAAATGTAGGCAGGTTCTCTCTCTGGGAGTGAATTGGATTGTTTGCTGCTGTGTTGAACTTGTCCTTTAAAGACTCAAATGGGAACACCCAAAACCTACTTGAAGAAGGTCAGTTGTTAGCAGAGCCAGCTGTCCTGAGTAATGGTGGAAAGCACCCAGGAAACATCACTGGATTAGATCCAGCATTTTATTTAGCAGAGCAGGTGGGACGGAGACTTACCAAGATCTTTAGGCAGCACATTTCCAGCTGATAGGTAGGTTTTGTGGGTAAGAGTCTGTCCCCAAAGTATTCAACAAATGTGGGGGCTTCTTGACATACTCAGGGAGCCAAGCAGATCCACAATGGCATGGAGGAAGGGATCATCTATGAAGAAGGTCCACTGTCCCCACCCTGAGAACAAACATGATGCTGCTTAATATAGACAGGACAGATCCAGCCTAGGGGGCAGAGAGTTGAAGGAAGCAGGGGACCTGAAAGAGAGGAGTTATATTAAATGGGACATTCACGCTGTGGTTAGCGTGAGTGTCTGAGAAGACTGTGACCGGTCTTGAAGTCACTGACCTACTTCGTGACTGCATTTTATCAAGGGAAAGGTACTGGGATGTGCCATCAGTGAGTGAAAGCATCACTTGCTACCATACTAGGTAAGTGTTAGACCTCACAATCTGTGCTTATATTGGTTACAGGAAGACGCATGGGCTGTATGATGTCACTTGCCTTAGAGAGAGACTCAGTCCCCATATCAGCACCCTGAGGAAGTGAGGAAGGTGCGTTACACTATTAGTCCATCATGCTTTCTTTTTAATCCTGTCCATGAGATCCAGAATGCCTTAATCTTAACTGTGGCATGGCCTGCATTCTAGTTGCATTGGGGATTTACTTGCAGCCTCGTCCCGTGTGCATGCACACGGATTTCAAAGGCAAATAGTCTGTCCCCACTCCACTTGGAAGATTTGATTCAACAAGATCTGAAATCCAGATCAGTCCCTTAAGCTTCAGTGTTTGGAAATTGCAAGAAAGACCTCATCTCTTCTTTTGGGAGTCCTTTTTCTAAAGAAACGTTTATATGAAGAATGCCGTTGTGGGACCAGATCCTTGTCCCAGTGACACCAGTGTCAGCTTGGAGTAACTCCGGTGCCATTGATTAATTTACTTGAGATCTTCATGGAACTGAGCAGGATTTAGCCCAAGAGATTTAGGTAAATTGGAAGAGCATCCAGAGTTATACAAATGTAGCCGAACCAAACTTCTAGTCCTATTGAGGCTTAGCCGTTAGCAAGAACGACCCAAGCATCTTCCAAGGTGTTTTGGAAACTCTTGTCTTGATGAATATTAGGCCTGTGCAAAGTGGCTAGTATTTGCTTTGGATTCGGATTCTGCTGATTCAGGGGACAGTGACTCAATTTGAATCAGTGATTCAAATCATTGTCCCGATTCGATTCGGCCAAATCTGATTTGGAGATTCGGCTCCTGCCGTATCTCTGAATCAGCCAGGCCAGGCCCATCCCTGCCCAGCAATGGCTGCCCCAGCTCCCAGAACTTGTTAAAAAACCAAAAAAAGCTCTGATGTTCACTGGGTGCTGGCAGGCGGGGGGCAATCCCTGCTGCCCCACACCATGTGGGGGGCTCTGCACGAGCCCCCAAAGCCCTGAGGCCACTGCAGAAGCGGTGAATCCTGGGGCTTTTCTTGGGTTTTTTTTTTCTTAAAGGACCAGAGCTGGCTTGAGTGGGTCACCCATGGGGGGGGCTGGGGGAGAGAGGGGTGTAAAGTACCAAGCTGGGACGGGTGTGGGCAGCCATGAGGGGCTGAGGGGGCAGTGGGGGGGGTCAGGGGGACTGGGGGAGCTCCCTGCTGCAGCCACCAGGGACTGTCCAAATCATCAAAGGTCTCTGAATCTTTTCAAAGCTCTTCAAATCTTCAGAATCGGTTTGAACCTTTGATTTGGTCCCCTGATTCAATACAGATCCGGAGATTCGGCTACTGAATCAGGCCGAATCTCCTCCATATCAAATCACCACCTGAAACTTCGCACAGCCCTAATGAAACACTGAAGGTGAAACCCCGCTCCCCTCGCCCTGAAGTCAGCACCAGCCCTGACGTCGACTTCAACAGAGCCAAGAGCACATTCAAAATATCCCTCTTATTTCATGTGCCTCGTGTTTTCCCACCCTCTCTAAACACCACCCCTCAAAGAAAACCAAGGAGGGCAAATTAGTCTGAGCCTGTGCTCCTTAGACCATGTCATCCCTCTGCCCTTTCAGCTTCCTATAGCCCTGAAGCTAACTAACAGTTCACTCATCACTAAAAATTGTATCAGTGTGCATTGGCCAGTGAAGGCCACTGACCAGTAACAGAGATCAGTAATGACAATGACCCGTGGGTCAGTGAAGGCGACATGTTGCTTCGATGCATGCTGTACCTTCCTGTGCTCGGTTACTTGACCGTAACGCGTTACCCTGGTAGGAGTCAGGCATCCAGGTTGTAGCCGTATGGGCCTCGAGGCAGAAAGAACTTGTGGTCGAGGTGATCTCTTTTATTCGACCAACTAGATTTTTGCAAAAAGAAATTCTTTAATGTCAGGCTTTCAGACAGGAAGTGGGGTGAGACCTCTTCAAAGAACCTGTTGAGACCATCAGCCATTATTATTCAAACAACCACAAGAGGTCAGCTGTTAAAATGATTGGAGCGCCGGGCAGAATAAATTGAAAGGTGTGTTGGGAAGGGAAGAGGTTGAAAAGAACAGTTGTGGGCAAAGCCCGTGCATTATTTATAATATTTTTCTGACTTCCAGAACCTTGTCACAATTAATTTGCTTATGAATCTCTGCAGCAAAAAAAGTTGCTAGAGGCTTCTGGTGGTACAAGGTTGCTCCGGGTTGGACAAATCGATGTCATCAGAGGTAAAAAATAAAACAAAATTGCAGGACGATTGCTAGTCAGATTTGCCAATGATTTTACCAGAAAGCCACCCATTGCTTTCCAGGAGCACTGCAGAGAGGAATGTAGATGTGTACAGCGTCACGGTAAATTGCTGGCAGTTGAGGTCTATTGAACACGCAATACTTCGGTTAGATTTGGTAGATGAGCTACCAAAGTTTTGCCAAGCACGTTGGCCCAAACCCTGCTGGGTAGAAGCAGCGCTGCTGTTACCAGCTTGCAGAGACTTCACTGCAGAAGGCTGCTTGCCCAAGGCAGCGTTTGCTTCCACCCATCCTCTTGACTCACTTTTCTTCCCCCTCCATCCCATTTCCTTTTTTCTGCCTCCGTTTCATTTCTCTTTTTGCCTCCCCTCCTCCTCTCACCCGGGGAAACGTCCGTCCAAATTAGAACACAGCACGGGGAGGATTATGGAGTTTAGCTGTGAGGATCAGAAAGCCTTTTTCTCTTACAATTTCCTCCTTTTTTCTCATCTCTTTAGCTCTCCTACCATGAACATTTGCGGGCAGAATTCACCACGGCGTTGCTCCTTTTCTCTCCTTTAGTTCCATGCAAAATCCTATCCAGAAGTTATTCAGCGCCTGCCTTGAGGTGAAGCGACAAGGCTGGAGTTGGAGAAAACCTTTTCATCTCCCAATGAAAATCCCTGAATTGAGTTCTTACTGCCGGCTGGTGTCCGCGGGGATTAGGGAACAATAATGCGATGGTGGTTTTTGTCTCAGAAGGCAAGAGTTTTATATTTGCGATTGTGGGGCGCTGCTGTCTCGTTGCTATTTGGTGGAGCTGCTTTGAGTTTGCGTGCCTGCCCGCTAGTAGCGGACCAGGAAAGGAAAGCAAGATGCTGAGCACCCTGACTCGGATCCAACACCATGCACAACCAAGTCACCCCCCAGGGCTCCCTTGTATGCTTAAATTGAAACACATCCTAATGCGCTTTGACAGAGACGGGGCCAGAGAGCTGGGAACTTTTCAGGGCGAAGCCCTTACAATAGAGGGAAATGTGGGGGCTGACAGTTTGGAGGCATGGAGATGTCAAGGGTTTGGATGCAATGGTCCTTGTGATGTCCGGGTAACTTTGGCCTCGGCATTAGAGCATGCATCTATTCCAGCTAGATCGCTGCCTGACCTTGGAGGCTGGTGGCTGTCCGGCGGCCTGTGTCTCGGGTCAGCACCTCAATGTCGACATCACTAAAATCACGGATGTTTGCTAAGCCTGAACGGCCTGTAGGAGCGAACTTCTCCCCTGACGCACCCTAGGGCGATCACTTCAAATCAGGGAGAAGGTCAGGACTGGGTGAATAATTCATGATGACTAATTTAGTCAGTGAATTTTGCTTTTCTGTGTACTAATTGTGCATGAACAGACTATACCAGCCAGGACTTTATTTGCTGTTTGACGTTAATGTTTTCTGTGAGCAGTCCCCAGCCTATAAATTGTATCACCAGCTGCATGGTTTTATTTAATATTAAAAAATTGAATGGCATTAGCTAGCTTTAATTGGACACCTAGATCACACCGCGGTGTTGCTTTTCCCTGATTAGATGCGTCTAACTCTTAGAATAAAATTTCCTCTGCAAATATTTGGGCCTCCAAGTTCAGAATTGGTTTGTGGATATTCTCCAACATTGCTCTAAAATGGATTGTTCTTGCAGAAATCCCTGCAGATAAACTCCTTGGCTAGGCTATCCACAGGTACCAAACGCAGAAAGGTATAAACAGAGATGAAGTGAATTAGTTGGGGGAAAAATGTGCGTTATTTAAGATTTGTTAGTGAAAGGGTCTGGGAGTTAATTTTTTTGCTGTTGCTGCTGCTGGTTGTGCTATATATACATATTTTCTAGACAAATATCATACAGAATTTCAGTTTCCAGAGCAATACTTATGGTATGTTTCTTCGTTCTTATAGTCGCACAAAAGTAGATTTTTGTTTCGGGGTCTTTTTTAATAAAATAGAGATCAGGATATAGAGTTACGTCCCTGGCACCTCCGTGAAAAGTCTGATTTTTCTGTACAACAATCTCCATATGTTACTTATACACAGCCAAGGTCCTGGCACTAGAGAGAGACTACACTGACTGATATACAGTCTGTGCACTGCATAATGTGGCTGTTTCTTTTTCCCTTGGGCATTCAACCAATACCTTTCTCTGCCGTCTCATGATCCCACCTGATTCATCTCTGCTTCCTAGCATATAAACTCTCCAGCAGCCCCAAAGTACAGGAGTCTTCAACCACATCACGTTTCGCCCGGCGTGTTTTATATAGGTGGGTTTTACAAACAAAATTAATGTGCTTTGCCCATGAAATTAAATAAGCGTTATGCGGTCATGATATCAGCCCTGTCACATTTTGCTATTTTCTTTTTTCCCGAAACCAAAAAGGAGTTTCCAGCCCTCCCCTGCTTAGGTTTTCTTAAGGTTGGCCAAGATATTAAACACTTATTTGCATTCAGAGTGTAGTTACTTTTGAAACATTACCAGGGAAAAGGGTGTTTGGAGCTGGAAATAACACCCAGAAGTCCACAAATTCTTGCATAATCCTGAGCACACCGAATACAAATGTGTGGTAATTTAGTGCTGCACAGCTATGCTCACACCAGCAAGGTTGGTTTTAATGCATCTTCTCACCTCTTCTTCTATAAGATCTGGGACAGAAGTTCAATAAACTGATTTAACTTAAATCAGTTAAGTCTGATACTACATGTATCCAGGTTTATCTGAAACTGGTTTGAGCTATTTTGAAAGCAGTTTATGTGCACTGAACTTCTGTTGCGTTACAGATTTGAAGCGGTTTCCAATCACTTATACCGGTATATGTGTAATTTCTGTCTCTAGCCTATGACAACTGGAGCTAATCAATGGGCCAGGAGATGTGTAGGATCTCTTTTTATTTCTAACTCCAATAGAGCACAGGAAAGGTTTGACCTGGGGAAGTGCTGAATGCTCTCAAATCCCATTTAAATCCGGTATGGCCTAGGAGAGAAGCCTTACCTCATCATTAAAGGCAGAGGGAGTAACTACACATTAAGGATG
>NW_005841980.1:1976936-1990071 GCF_000455745.1 Alligator sinensis | reverse complement strand
TTCCCTACAACAGCAAAAAAGGACCAGGACAACTGTTCTGCTTTGATCCCTACAATCACCCTCTCTGCTCGGTGCATGCGTCTGGGTCCATCTCTCAACCTTGTTTGGAAAGTCAAGCTGTGATTGAGCATTACTAACAGCTAATTTGTAATTTGTGGTTACTTAATTCATGCTGCATAATACTGAATTTTACAATCCGTCCCATTGATTTCAAAGAATACGGCGCTGCCCAGCATAAACGGGGCAAATAACAATCTGTTTCTTAGGTGAGCTGTAAAGTTATACTTCGGTCTTTCTGCCAACAGATTCTTAATACTCGGGCACATTGATCTGCAAACATTAATTTTTCCCCTGTGCCCAGAGAAATCAGAATGAAATTGCTTTGCTGCTTTATTATTGTGCATTGCATTTTCTAATTCGGAGAACATTCATCACTCAGAATTTACAGCAGCTTGGCTATTTCTGGGCGTGCAATATTTCAGCAAAGGCAAGATAAGTCAAAGTGTGAAGGCTTTACATCTTTTCCTCAGAGCTGCAGGAAAGGGGACAGAATTTTATAGGGAATATATATATATATATATATATATAGGAAGCTAAAAGCCCATTTGCACAAGAAATCATTTTGTCAGATTTAAAATGCAGCAATAGGTATAGGTGGGGGAAAGAAAAAATACATGTCTCTCTCCCGAGTGAAGTAGGAAATACTTATGTCTCTTCTTGACCAACAGTCAAGATACTAAAACCTCCGACTGGCAGTTGCATCATGCCAAACAATTTCTGCTGCCCAGCCATCTTGTTAGTTTTTTCCCCCTTTTATTCTTGAGCATAGGGGACCCCACCAAAAGGAGTCAGAGGCATGAGATGACAACTGTCCCCTGATGGGCTACCGAGGGTGAATTTAACCAGGTTGAATGTTGCTGACTCTTCAAAGTGCAGGAACCGAGGGGCATCTTCTCTGAACGGACACCCTAAAATGCTCTGGCATAATTTCTACCTGCATCCTTTGCAAGCTGCAATGTCAGTCCCTAATTTGAGGAAGCGCCCAAACCTGCACTTCAATCGCTCCTCATGGAGGGAAGCAATTCAATAGATGTAGACTGGGGCGGATCCAGAAGGGTGCAGCGATGCATTCACACCCCACTTTGATTCCCGTTCGAGCCCAAGTTTAAAACCAACTGCCTGGCAGTGGCTGCGGCATTTTGAGTCTTGCCTTGCTGAGGGAGTCACTTGACTTCATGGCTTCTTGTCATCTACCCAATCCCTTCTCTGTTCAAAAGAGAGCACCTTCTCTGCTTTTTAATGGTCTTGATGTTGCACCATCAGGCTAGCCTTTGCTGTGCAATTCTACTGTCTTTTAGCTGCTCCTGGTAATGAAGCTCCTATTTCACAGCCCTGCAGATTGTTTTCAACACGTTCCAATGAACTTCTCCTTGTCTTTGCTTCACTCTTAAACTAAACCATCCAGCCCATAGCATGTTAGTAAAGCGTCTAGTTTATTTTTAACTGGAGAACATTTAGTGTTGTTTTATATGCGATGCACCTCACCGTCTGTACCTGCCCGTTTCAAAAGTCTGGATCCACTTATGGATGTAGATCAGTGGCTCCCAACCTCAGGGTGTGACCCAATTCAGGGTCACGGGGGGGGTCTGCTGCTCACTCCACCCCTCTCGCCCGAGTGGTTCTCCCGGCGCACGGTCTGTGCGGCTCTCGCCACTGCCCTCCCCACAATCCCAGCTTGGCCCAGGTTCTGCTGGTGCCGCCGGGCATGAGTGAGTTGGCAATGGGGGTCGCGACCCGGTTTTAGGGTCACAGCAAAAAAACATTGGGAGCCACTGATGTAGATGCTTCAGGACCTGTAAGCTAACATCTTCCAGTTTTCCTCCTACGGACGAAAATGTTAGTGAACAAATTTTACTGTTTTCTGGGATGCTCCTCTGTTTTTATCTGTCTTCCAGTCTCAGAGAACTGCCCCGTTTCAACACTATGGAAATGAAAATGTGGCTGATTCATAGATTGGGCATCCATTTAGTATTGCTTGACTTTGTAGTCCTATTGCACAAACACTGCTGAAGGCCAAGATGTTCCTTCCTAATTTCAACCCGCAACTTTAGAGGAATAATCTTTGCGGGGGGGAGTACATGCCTTCAGGCAAAACTAGGCATCTCTTGGCATCTGATTGAGCCCGTTTCTAAATGGAGTCTCCAGAAGGGGCAGCCACCGGTGAGAGCATTCTTAAATGTAGGGCCCTGAGTTTCCTACACATCTGGAATTAGTGCACACAGTTACAGAAATTTGGGCGTTAGCATATTTCTTCATTATTTGACATTTTTGCAGGCACCTGTGCTTTCATCCTCCGTATGCTTGTTTGCCATTTCTTGTTCAGCCACTCAAGGGCTCTGCAAGCTGTATCGACTTCCAGACAGATGTCATCCTTGGTGAACAAAGGGGACGGAGCTGGAGCACAAGCCATGTAGTAACTTTTTTGTTTGGGGCTGTAGGTGGTGAATCCAAAGAACATGACACTCTGAAGCAGGAAGTATCATTGAAAAAGGGCTTGAACTCGTGAGATTTCCAGCTAAATTTGATAGATTTAGAAACAACTGTTCCCGATGGGTTGATGCTTTTTTTGGATCCATACCAGGACTCTGCATGATCTGTGTTTCATCTATCGCTAATTTGCTAGTAAATACAACTGATACAATATATTGACTGACCTAAGTCTATTCCTGTTGTGTGAAAAGCAATCTTTCGTTTTGGACTTCATTTCCTATAGCGTGTCAAAGGCATTAACTTGCTCTTGTTGGGCTTGTATTTTCTCTTGGTTAAAACCTGAATTTTTAATGAATCATATTTGCAGCAACAGAGCATACACAACAATAAACATCCTCTGCAGTTGATTGAGCACTGTAGCCGAGTTGTTTAGTGCCCACAAAAGCAGTTTATTGTAACTATCCTCTAGCACCAAGGACATCATTTTAATTATATGCTGTGAGAATGGAAACAACAAACCAGAACATTGGAAAACATTAAAAGATACGGTTTTCCTCCCCTCCCAGGAACTTTCCATTGGAGTGGTACAGCAAGCACATTTCTGAGATAGGGTGGAGGCTAGAAAGTATTGCTTTCCAGCAGTTGCAGAACAGGCTAAGGACTGAAGGGGGCATTCAGAGTGATTTTCTGGAGCCACATTGGGAGGTTTTGATCCACTCCAATGATGCTACTCAGATTTCCTGCGTGAGCTCCCAGTTCACATGCGTCAGCAAGGTCTTTGTGCAGGCTTGGAGATTGCACCGTAGTCAGGGCCTGGTGGGGCAATGTTGAGGAAGGTTGCTTTGTCCCTTCTCATCCCGGGCGTGCTCCATGGAGGTAGCGAGGGTATCATTCTCCAGTGCTGTCCGATGCTTTCCAGTAGCTCTGAATGCCAATAGCAGTTTGCTTTACCCTTCCCGCTCTGCAAGGATGTGATGGGACAGAATACCCATGCATTGATATTTTTAGCCTTGGGTTTCTCAGCTGGTCTCCTAACGACGTGGCTTTGCTTTGTAAAGTACTGAAAGGCCTCAGCTGCCATGGACTTTACAAGAGGCAGACAAAGGTCTTTGGGTAAATGTGATACCTTTTATTCGACCAACTCAATTAGTTGGAAAAATTCTTAGCAAGCTTTTGGGTATAAATACCATTTGTCAGGCTGAGGATTTATTTAAGGATGTTTATACCCAAAAGCTTGCTAAGACGAGTTTTCCAAACTCTTTGAGTTGGTTGAATAAAATATATCACATTTACCCAAAGACCCTTGTCTGCCAGTGTCCTTAGACCAAGACGGCTACAACCTGTAATGTGGACTTTACAAGGGGTTTTGGATGTATAAGGATATCGGCATCTGGTCTATTATCGCCAACCGGTTAGACACGGTTCCTTCTATCCTGGGAGGGGAAGTCTTTCCCCTTTGTGGTTTCATACTCATGAGCTTCTTTCCATTAAACCTCAGCTACTCTCCTAATGAAATATTGGAGCGGGAGCGAGGGGAAGTGTTCACAATGGAAAGCTAACTTAGGGGCAGGGTTGTTGGGGTTGATTGAATGGTCCACGAACGTTCAGGGAAGCCTCATACTCTCATTGAACAAATGTGGGTCCAGGTAGAGATTCATTCTGAAGCCGGGTACAACTTTGACGTTATCTGCTGTTATTTCCGCTCCCCTCCCACTCCATTTGTCCTGTCACCCCTCACCAAATGAGCCCTGGGCATTTTGCACAGAGCTGTGGCTGAACCCCTGGGGACTGCAAGCTCAGGTGGGCTGAAACCACAATTATGCTTCCCACAGCTGCGTTAAATCCACTCATTTCAGTTCAGAGGAGGCTCACACAACACATATTAGGCATTCGCTCACCCTTCCACGCTAAGGTGATTTCAGCTGCGGTAGAGAGCAATTGTATTTACTGACCTTTTATTTACTCTCACTCCTAATCGGTCTGTGATGCCAGTCCTTCGTGGCTAGGCTGACCCTATGGAAATCCTGGAAATCCAAGACACTGCTCCCGGATGTCTTGTTTTGATTTATACTTCGACGGTCAGCTGTCTGGGGCAGGGACGACATTTTGTTCTGCGTTTTTGTAGACTAGTTCAATGGCATCTGGATCTGCGATGAGGGCTCGGAAGTCCTGCAGCAATAGGAATATCGGGGCTGCACTCGATGATCTTCCAAGGTCCCTTCCAGCCTTAATGTCTATGAAATCTATGAAATATTGGGAAATTGGTGCATTTCAATGTTAACAGTTTTGCCTTTTCCATGCATGCCTTGTCTGTGACCCATCAACTGAGCGGCACCACATCCAGTAGCGTTGTTCGCCAAGCTTTGTGCAAAGAATAGCTCTTTCTCTTGTCCCTGATACAAAAAGCATTATGGACACTCCTGTCATTGGCTTGCAGAGAGATGGAGAAGCAGACTCAGAGGGGACATCTACACTGCTTCTGCAGCACTTCGGAGGGGCACGCCCAGAGGCACCCTGCTTCTGCTCACACATCAAGCCCGGAAGTGTGGCAGTGAAGCTGTTCTGGGGACATCTGCTCTCAAGACCTGTCATCTTCATGCTGGAGTGGGGACACCCCAGGGAACCCCTTGTGAACTGCAGCAGATGGGTTGCCATGCCTGGAAAAGTCCCCGCTCGAGAGCACGGGGGACATGGTATAGACATACCTTGAGTGTCTTAGGGAACAATGTGTGCCAAACAGAGCATATTTTGAGGCCAGAAGGGCCCTGTAGGATCGAGTATGCTTCAGAGATCCCAGCCTGAGCGTTACAGCTTAATTTACAGGAGCTGGAAGGTAACCAACACTTGCAAATTTTCTGCTCGGTGCCTTGGATAAGAAGTCTAACTCTATCCCAACTATGCACTTGGTCCAATAAAAGATATCATCCTAAGAAATGATTGCCTGTTGCATAAAAAAGGAAGGCAAGCCCCTTACGCTTGATCTTCCACTACCCACTTCTCATTCCAGCTCCCCTAAGCCCTGGATGTAAGGGGGCTTTTCAGCTTCTGCACCGCACAAACTATTTGAACATGAAGTATAAACTTCCGCAGGGTTTGTGTAGAAATCCCTCTTTGAATCTCAGCATCGTTGCGAGGCCATTTGAGGTTTGATGCAGATCCTTCCACAGCAGGATCTCTGGAAGCTTCCCCTTCTCTTGCTGAATACATCAGGATGGGTTGGGAAGTCGCAGTGTTCTCCCCAGGACAGCAATCCTCGCCTCCTCTCTGCTGTTGGAGTTGCATTGCCAAGACAGCTGTTAGCATCAACTGTAATCAAACACATGGGTTTAAAATAGAACCGAGAGCTTTCTTCCCACTCGCCAGCCCGGCCCAAAGCCAGGATGCAATTTTCCCTAACAGAATAATTGTGTCAGTAAGTTGGACTGAGTAGAAGCCAAGCCTATTCTTAGCCAGAGGTAGAGTCGACCCAGCAGTGCTGAAGGGGTTAATTCATATTACGCAGGCACGCTTGGCCTCTCTTTTCCTCTGGGTGCTTTGCTGTTTTTTGCTAGTCGTGCTCTCATTGTTTATGACTCCAATGTTTCTTTTTCACTTTGGGTGATTAATGTATTCCCTGCTGTGTCATTCAGATTTGCTCTAGGGTGCGTTCAGACAGCCCCTTCCAGAAGACCTGCCTTTGAATTTATCTGTGTCTGGATACTTTGCTTAAGGAGAGAAGAGACCTGATCCATTTATTTTACATACATACATATATGTGTATATTATATGGGTGTATCCATGTATGTATGTATTGTTTGGGATGCCGAGTTTAAAGCTGAAAATTCTCCCTCCCTTCTCTCCTAGGCCCATCTTTTAAGTAAGTTTGCTCTGCTAAGGTCCACTTTAAAAAACAAAACAAAAAAAGGTGTGCAAACCTGATAGCTGAGTTGAACAAATGACCATAATAAGGCAGTTAGGACAGGATTTCCTGACTTGCTGGTACCATTTCAGTGGTTGTGCACACAAACTAGGTGAGCAATGGCAGGCCTAAGTGTTGGTGGGGGTGCAGCTAAGCAAATGAATGGCCAAGAGCAGCCTGTGTTTGCAATGCCTGCCGATTTTCTTGTGCCATCATTTTGCACCATTAGCAGTGATTTCCTACACGGCTTGGATGCACTTGGGGTATAAAATTAGGATGACCTACCAAAACGCCAGAGGGAAGGCCTGGCAAGTTTTTGACAGTGATTGGACTCTGCCAGTCTTCTTCCAGTAGCCTATAAACACTGGGGAGGAAGGTGGTACGGCCGCCAGTGGTTTCCAGAAGGAACATCTGGATCGTTTGGCCCCCAGAGGGAAAAGAAAGGAGGAAATCAGAATGCCATTAACCCTGCAATGCCCGTTAGAGAGGGAGCTCTCCAATGACCAGCCAGGTCCAGACCAGACTCGGAAGCTGATCAGGGAAGATGATGGCCGGGGCTCTGGAAGGCTGTCAAAGAACTGTCTATTTGCAAGGCAGAAAGGGCCATTATGGTAATCTAATCCAGCCTCCTACATAGCACAGACCAGAGCGCTGCATCCAACAGTTCCTGCATCAAGCCCATAACTTTGGTTTGAGCTACAGCATACCTTTGTTAGAAAGACATCTCATCTTGATTTAAAGATGTCACGTGATGAGGAATGCCCTACCTCGGGAGCACGGCTGTCCCTGTGATGAATTACCCTTGGCAAAGCACATGGGGATGCTTATTGATGGCCCAGTTGCCCACGCACATCTGCACGCTGGACCTCACTGGGTGGGTTGGAGCCATCGTTACCAAAGGGACGAGTGAATGGCGTTCCTCCTTAAAGGGACCTGAATGCAGACAAGTGGATGGTGTTGCGGTTTGCCCACCTCCGGCATAATAGTCTCAAATGCAAATTCAGAAACACAGTCAAGCATCTGCAGAAATCAGGACGCTGTGTTCGGTGCTTCCATCTGATTCACATTCATAACACGCACCATGAAAATGTGCCGGGGCTCGTAACCTCATTGCGGCTCTGTGGTCTTTGAACTGCTCCGGCTAAGATTAATGGTCTAACTGTTAGTCCCAGAATCTTTCCTTTGTCTTGATCCCTCGGATCGGCTGGAGTTTATCATTTAAATACCAAACGGAGCGTTTTGCTCAGTAATCTGATAAAGTTTACTTCTTCTAACTCATTTTTTCCCTCCCCTTTGCTTAGCCTCATCTTTCAGAAACCCTCACCTCCCCCACAATCTGGCAAAGGTCGAATCTAATGATGGATGCTCTGGGACGCCTCGTGCATCGGCCACATTACGTGGCGTTGCAAGACCGAACAATAAAGCAACCTGCCTTGGGAACCACGGCAACCCAACAGTGTCATAGCAATGAGGCAACGGCAGATGATTGACTCTCACGAAAGAGACTGCTGTGAGTATGCTGCGTGATTCAGTCTCCAGACAGGGAAGGGAAGAAGCAGCTGCAGTTGCTTCTTTTTGATTTTCTTGTGGGGTTTTTTGTTTTGATTTTTGTTTCCTTTTTTAATCTCTTTCCCAAATCCAAGAGGGAGAGATTGATCTTTGTTGCCCAGACTGGTTGCAAAATCCATCCTTGCAATTGCTTCTTTATTTTTTTTCCCCTATTCCTTTGCAAATCGGCTCCCGAGTTCATGTCAGAGGCGAATGCATCAGAACTGGCTGCTAGGGCATTGGATGACCACCTCTCTCGTGCTGTAAAGGACACCCGTTTTTTGGTACTGAATGCCCCATGACCTGTATCCAGTAGAGAACTAGTTGGAAAAAAAACAAATTGATCATGCAGCAAATATGTTGTCAGGGAGTAACAAGGCAAAGGATCGTACACTGGGATATCATTGATGGGGTTGGAACTAAGCCTGGGACATTGAGGACATTGGTGCCCTTTGAAGAGTCATTTTTTTAATTACTCCTAGAAATGTTCTTTAATGATGTGGGAGAAGAAATAAAGGTCAGCGGGACGGAGGTCTGTGGCCCAAAAGTCCGGTTCTAGTCCCTGCCACATCTGGCGCGCTTGAGGGCTACGTGGTTGGCCCTACCCGTGGCTGTGTCCTGCCCAGTGTGGTCTCTAACTGGTTAAAGAGGCTTTCTCCTCTAAATCACATAGTCTAATATTATCGTGGTGAGGATGGGTTATGTCTCACCAGGGACAAAAGTTGTCCGTATAAAAACACCCATTTTTTAATTTCGTTAGCTTTGCATTCTGTGTGTGGGTTTAGATGAGTCTGAAATTATTCCAATTAATGTTATCAAAAGTGTGACATTTAATTAACTCAATAACATGTTGAGCTTAATGATAACATATTTCAATGCACTGCAGGCAGCAGTGAGCTCTCTCGAGCAGCGCAGAAGAGTGCCAGGGATTAGAGAAAGGAGGAACCCTTTCCGCTGATATGGATGCATCTCCCTCCGATGAGAAGCTGGGGGGTCCAGCGCGGTGGCAGAGGTGGAGACAGCAGAAATTATGGGATCGGTGCAGCAGCTCTCACTGGAGATCTAGGGGGGTCCAGAAGATCCTGATGTTAAGGTCATTGTAATAATGGTTTCTATCCTCCTTTCTTTATTCTTTTTATAATACCCCTAAGAGTGTCCCTGAAATATATCCATCCACACAAGTGAAAAATGCCCCTTTGTTGATGCAGCAATTTGTCATGCAAAGCTTTTGTGATTTTTTTTTTTTTTTAATTTAACAGTGGTTAAAAACAATTTCATTTGATGAAAGTGTTTGCACGATAACTCACCTAAGCAATTCCAAGTCAGACAGTAGACTACCACGGCTCTCCACGGATCATTTTGCTTTGCTGGCCTGTAACTTTGGATCTGTCCTGGTGGAATTTTTCCTCCCCCAATTTTTTTAATTGTTTTTATTTTTTTTGTAATGCTTTTTTGGAAAGATTTCTATTTAAGAATTAAAAAAAGGAAAAAGAAAATATATCAACATAAAAATTAACAGTGCTTGAATGAAGAAGCTTCCCCTGGCAGGATAAGTGGTTCCACATTGGAGCTTGCAGTGTCTCACTAATACAAGTAGCAACAGCTATCAATGGATCCAGGCACTTGAAACCCAAAATGGTGGTAGGCATGGCTATGGCAAGTGTAAAAGTTTTGTTCCTGGATTTGGGAGCATAATTCAAGAAACCAGGTTAGGTTGCCTCCATTTCTTATGCTTTCAATTGAGAGATTTGGGCACCCTGAGCTGGGGTTCATTGAACACAGTCTACTGAATAGGGCGACCCCTAAGCCAGCCCATAGAAAATGCTGACCAAATGGTGCCAATTGAAATCCTGCCTCTCTTGCCCACAGTCTTCAGTTCGACGTCTGTAGGAGACTGGGAATCTCAGCTCAACCCAGGGAGAGCTATTTCATTTTCTATTAAGAAAGCCTGGTGCCCAAGTCTTTCACTCCTCCAGCAAGTGCAGTAACCAAGATGGAGCATGGACCTTCTTCTCTTCCTGTGGTTTTGAATGAAGGTGGCTGCAGGGGTGCCTCAGGCATGTTGTAGGCATGCCCGTGGCAATGAGCTTCTTGGAGGACTTAGGTGCAGAGACGCACCCCATTTGTGAACTCCAAACAGCCTTTGGTGTGATGTGTTTTGTGATCAGCTCCGGGTGCAAATATGCCTTAAATAGCCTTGCTGGCAAGCACTAGGCTCATATGGACTTTCAGGTATCTTTTAGGTAAGGAGTTTATTTGGGGATCATTGCACTTAGGCACTTTCCTTATGTCTACATTGCATTTTAGGGCCCTCAGCATGTTTTAGGAGCTGGCCCTTAGCCCTGGAGGGACTGAGTCTTACTGATTTCCCCATGCAGGAGTCCTGTAGCATGAGGAAGTGCCTGGTGGCTTATGTTATACCTACTTTAGTTCAGATAAAGCTGCTCAGAGCAGTGGCGGTGGAATTAGGAAGGCGTTTGTGATGACTCGCTCTTCATTGCAGTAAGAGGCGCAGCTCAGGGAACTGAGGCAGAAGGTTTAAGGCAGTAAGGATACTGCCACTGCCAGCGAATGATATATTGGATACAGGACATGTAAGGGGCAAGATGCAGAGAGGTGGCAATTAGGCAGAAAAATGGCTGGCAAGAAGAGACAAGAGGCAGATGTATCGTACAGTCGGAGAGCGTCCTGACACGTGTCACAGGACGTTACCAGCTTGCCGTGTCGTTAGTAATCCATAATTACATTTTGTCCTTGGAGGTTCGAACCCAGCAGTACTCTATTGACCAGAAGCCAGGCTCTGTGGATTCCTACTCATAGCCGCTTCTAGTGGCCTTCGCTTTAAAATTGCATTTTAGGATGTCATCAGGCTGACGACCCCGTCACCCCATCAGGGAGCGGAGGATTCGGTGGGAGCGTGGGAGCCCCCAGAATTGGGGGTCCCACTGTCCGGACGGACCCCGGCTGGGCTCTGTCGTGCAGGGGATATGCTAAGTTACTACTCTCCCCAGGAACTTTATTTGCATGGTAATGGCTGGAGGAGGACTGCACTGTCCCGGCAGCACTGCCACCGTGACAATGTACTACCAGGGTTACATTTCCGTAGCAGAAGCATGCATATTAAAAAGGCGGGTGGGGGCGGGGAAACACCTTCTTGTATTCTCAAAAGGGGTGGAAAGATTGGAAACAATGAAGCCCAGGTCCCCTCCAAAGATATACGAGGGAGTGTCGGGTGCTTTTGAGTTCTCACGGCTTTTTATTTCTTGCTCTTCTTTCTTTTCTCCCCTTCCCGCGGGCAAGCGCGAAGGGCGGTTGCTGTTGCGTTGCCGTGTTGGGCGCCGGGGGCCGACTGCAGTATCGTACTCAATATTCAAATCACCTTGCAAGTCCAGGAGCCCGGTGGAGCTTGCAGTAGCATCCGAGTGAAAAACGAGCCATGGCGTCATGCCGGGCAGGCGGTGGCTGTCTGCTCCTGATTGAGTGCTACGCTGCAGCGTGCATCTTTTCACATGAACCGTTTCGGGGCAGGGTTGCAGCTTGGATTTTCTCCTTTTTTTGTTTTTTTAAGGAGAGGTGAGATCTCCGAGCGATAGCCTTCACGCCTAGTGACTGTCCCCCGTCTTCCCGGTTCCTCCGGCGGGTTGTCAATCATGTGCAGAGGCGCAGGACGGGAATGGGCTTGGTTGGGCTGCATGTGATGTAGTTCCTTCTCCTTCTCCCTTGTTTTTATTTAGCAAGGGCAGAAGCAATTTCCTGCGGTGAAAGGCAGGGGGGGGAATTAGGGGGAGGGATGGAAAGGAGGGAGAATTTTCTGGAGAGAAGCGTCACCGCGGCAGGGATTGACCCTTTGGATGCTGCTAGCCGAATCACGCTGTATTTTATTTTGTGTTACCAGGTAGGCAACCATGATGCTTCTCCATTACTTCCCAGAGATTTCTGTGCAGTCGTGGTGAGATGCATCAAAGCAACCGAATGAACCAGGCAGGTGCTCTTTGGCTCGTGAATGCGAGAGGCTGATAGTACTAGGCAGAAACCCACCCGGCTGCTGGGAGACGCTTCCCAGGCTCTTCCCACACTGATTTTTCAGATAGTTCAGTGCTGCTCTACAACGTGCCTTGCTATTCATAGGACACCCTGGTTCATGGGCTCCATCCCCTGCTATAGGGGGTGTGCACCAGGGACTGGGAGAACATCTGTTCACCAGGGCACCCCAAGGGAAGGCGAGGTCGAAGGGTCACAAACTCTGGGAAGAGCTTTTTAGACTGGATATAAGGAAAAATTCCTTTACCATCTGAGTCCCCAGAGTCTGGAACAGATTCTCCCCAGAAGTGGTGCAAGCACCTACTCTGGACACCTTTAAGATACACTTGGATGCTTATCTTGCTGGGGTGCTCCAGATGCTATTGTGCACACAAGTGACTGGTCAGGGCCTCTGATGACCCCAGTTGACTTCCTCCCCCTGGGGCAGGGGGCTGGACCCGATGATCCCACGAGATCCCTTCCAGCCCTAATGTCTATGAAATCTAGAGGCAGCAGATCACATAACCCCTTTTATGAACTTCTCAAGCTCCATCTTCAACTCCCACTGCAAGGCTCAGCAGCCATCTCCCTTTCTCAGCCTCCATTTTGCCAGACTAACCCTGCCATACGCCTTTAATCGCCTCTTGTGGTCCAGGCTGCCCAATCCTGCATCATCCTAATAGCCCTTCTCCGCATCTGTTCTGGTTTCAACTGATCTCCCTTGGAACATGGGTGACCGGACTTGCAGGTAATGGCTCACATCAGGTCCCACCAGGGTCTTGTACAATGCCGTTCATACCTCCCTCTGTCTACAAGAAGCACCTCGCCCAGTGGATTCCCACAAATGCACTCACTTTTTTTCAATGGCTTCATCACATCAGCGCCTCTTAATACTTTTGTGAAGGATTAGCACAGCTTCTCCATCTATGTCCTCTCCATCTCATGAGCTTCCAGCTTCCCTCAGCATTTGTTGCCATTACTGCATTTTCTTGCATCCAACGAAAAGGTCTATAAAATATTGCAATGAAGCATTTCATCCTTTCCACAGTAAAACCTTGCACTTGGCTATGCCAAACCTATTTCAATGCTTTGAAATATTCTTTCCCTTTTTTAGACCAAAACTCCTTGCTTTCCCTCCTCTCCCTTCCAGTCCAACAAGCATACTTTTTTTTCCCTCTT